>NC_064822.1:70476367-70779397 GCF_024166365.1 Elephas maximus indicus | reverse complement strand
AACTCTTATACAGTGCTGGTGGGAATGTCAAATGGTACAACCACTTTGGAAATCTATCTGGCGTTTTCTTGAACAGTTAGAAATAGAACTACCATACAACCCAGAAATCCCACTCCTTGGAATATACCCTAGAGAAATAAGAGCCTTCACACGAACAGATATATGTGCACACCCATGTTTATTGCAGCTCTGTTTACAATAGCAAAAAGCTGGAAGCAACCAAGTTGTCCATCAACAGATGAATGGTTAAATAAATTATGGTATATTCACACAATGGAATACTATGCATCGATAAAGAACAGTGACAAATCTGTGAAACATTTCATAACATGGAGGAACCTGGAAGGCATTATGCTGAGTGAAATTAGATGCAAAAGGACAAATATTGTATAAGACCACTATTATAAGATCTTGAGAAATAGTATAAACTGAGAAGAACACATACTTTTGTGGTTACAAGGTGGGGAGGGAGGGAGTGTGGGAGAGGGTTATTTACTGTTAGTAGATAAGAACTACTTTAGGTGAAGGGAAGGACAATACTCAATACACAGAAGGTCAGCTCAAATGAACTGGACCAAAAGCAAAGAAGTTTCGGGGTAAACTGAATGCTTCAAAGGTCAGTGGAGCAAGGGTGGGGGTTTGGGGACTATGGCTTAAGGGGACTTATAAGTCAATTGGCACAATAATACTACTATGAAAACATTCTGCATCCTACTTTGAAATGTGGCGTCTGGCGTCTTAAATGCTAACAAGCGGCCATCTAAGATGCATCAATTGGTCTCAGCCCACCTGGATCAAAGGAGAATGAAGAACACCAAGGTCACACGACAACTATGAGCCCAAGAGACAGAAAGGGCCACATGAACTAGAGACTTACATCATCCTGAGACCAGAAGAACTAGATGGTGCCCGGCCACAACCGATGACTACCCTGACAGGGAGCACAACAGAGAACCCCTGAGGGAGCAGGAGATCAGTGGGATGCAGACCCCAAATTCTCATAAAAAGACCAAACTTAATGGTCTGACTGAGACTAGAAGAATCCTGGCGGTCATGGTCCCCAAACCTTCTGTTGGCCCAGGACAGGAACCATTTCCGAAGACAACTCATCAGACATGGAAGGGACTGGACAATGGATTGGAGAGAGATGCTGATGAAGAGTGAGCTACTTGTATCAGGTGGACACTTGAGACTGTATTGGCATCTCCTGTCTGCAGGGGAGATAGGAGAGTAGAGAGGGTTAGAAACTGGCAAAATGGTCACGAAAGGAGAGACAGGAAGGGCTGACTCATTAGGGGGAGAGTAAGTGGGAGTGTGGAGTAAGGTGTATATAAGCTTATATGCGACAGACTGACTTGATTTGTAAATGTTCACTTAAAGCTCAATAAAAATTATTAAAAAAAAAAAAAAACCATTGCTGTGGAGTCCGTTCTAACCCATAGCGACCCTATAGACAGAGTAGAACTGCCCCATTGGTTTTCCAAGGAGCGGCTGGTGGATTTGAACTGCTGACTTTTTGGTTAGCAGCTAAGCTCTTAACCACTTTGCCACCAGGGCTCTGAGACAGCACACAAAAAAACCAAACCCTTTGCCGTCAAGTGTTCCGACTCATAGCAATCTTAAGAACCATTTTAATTCCCTTCTCCTTTCCTTCTGTGGATATTTTTTAGATATTTTCTTTGTAGTTACTATGAAGATAACATTTAAAATCTTAAATTTTTAACAGCCTGATTTAAATTTATACCAGCTTAACTTCAGTAACATAAAAAATCCATACCACTCTTCCCTCCCCCTTTATGTAGTTGTCATAAATTACGTATTTATGGATTTTGTGCTCAGTAGCATAAATTTGTAATTATATGTAGCATATTTGTCTTTTGGTAAGAGGTAACTGCTAAAGTAGGAAACCAAAAAATACCATAAAGCTGGCCCTTATATTTGTCCATGAGATTACTTTTATTGTACATCTGTCTTTTGTACCTATGGCTTCAAGTTACAGTCTAGTGTCCTTTCAGTTAATATCTGAAGAACTTCTTTTCACATTTCTTGTAGGGCAGGCTTAGTTGTCCTGAACTCCCTCAACTTTTGTTTAGCTGGTAATGTCTAAATTTCACCCTCACTCTTGAAAAACAGTTTTGCCGGATATAGAATTCTTGATTGACAGTTCATTTCTTTTTGCACTTAAATATGTCATTTCACTGCATTCTGGCCTCCAAGATTTATGAGGGGAAATTGGCATTTAATTTTATTGAGGATTCCTTGTATGTGTCAATTCACTTCTCTCGCTGCTTTCAGAATTTTCTCTTTATTTTTGGTTTTCAAGAGTTTGACTATAAAGTCTTCCCATGTGGATCTCTTTGGGATTATCCTACTTGGAGTTTACTGAGGTTGGATTTGTAGAGTTATGTCAGTTGTGTCTATTGTCAAAAAAATTTTTTATACCGTTATTTTTAAAAATATTTTTTCTGTACTTTTCTCTCTGTGGGATTCCATGACTGCATGTTGGCTTGTTTAATGGTGTTCCACAGTTTTGTTAGGTTTTGCCCAGTTTTCTTGAACCCCCCCTTTTTCGTTTTTTGCTTTTCAGACCCAATCATTTCCATTGCCTTAAAGATCAGTTTGCTGATTATTTCTTCTGCCAGCTCAGATTTGTTGTTCTTCCCTTCCACTAAATTTTTTGTGTTTGTTACTGTATTTTTTCAGTTCCAGTAATACCATTTGGTTCCTTTTTATAGTATCTGTCTTAGTTTCCTGGGGCTTCTGTAATACAAACAAACAAACAAACAAACACAAATGGGTGGCTTTAAAGAATGGAAATTCATTTTCTCACAGTTTTGGTGGCTAAAAGTCCAAATCAGGATTTTGACTGTGTCAGTTCCTTCATGGGCCTCTCTACCAGTTTCTACCAGCAATCTGTGGCATTCCTTTGCTCGTAGATGGGTCCTCACATGGAATCTGTCTTCTTCCTGTGTGTATCTCTTTGTCTATTCTGCTTCTTTTGTGAGACACTACTCAGAAGTGATCAGGTTTAGAACCACTCTCCACTCTGGTATGACCTCATTAATATAACAAAAGAAAATCCCTATTTATAAATGGCCATATTTACAGTACAGGGATTAGAACTTCTGCATTTCTTTTTTGAGAGCACAGTTTAGTCCATAACTTTATGTCTTTATTAATATTCTCATTTTGTTCATGTATTGTTTTCCTGGTTTCCTTTAATTCTTTGAGCATGCTCAATATTGTTGTTTTAGAGTTTTCTAGTTTGTTGGTAATCTAAGTTTCCATAGAGACAGTTTCTCTTCCTTCATCTTGTTCTTTTGAATGGGCTATAATTCTCGATTTCTTAGTATGATTTGTTGTTGTTGTTGAATCTGTGACGTTAGTATTGCAGTGCATTGTCTCTCAGTATGTGTGTGATTTTCTCAATTCTCCTGTATACATGGTTGCTTTTGAACGTGCTAATGTCTGCAAAAAACTACTTGATGATCACAGCCTTCAGTCTTTGTCTGCGACTCCCTTCCCAGCCCTCTGTGAGCGCCAATGTAGGCCAGACCAATCACAGCAGATACTGAACAGTCCCACAGCAGTCTTCCCTGTTCACTCCAGAGAGCAGAGGATTGGAGCCCCTCTATGAATACACAGACCGTGGTCTGCCGCCTGTGGGACCTCCTTGACAGGAGGGGGAGGAGCAGAGACAGTAAGAGAAAAGCTTTCCTGCTGTTTAAAAGTCACCTTTTTCTTGTTTTAGCATATAGTTAGTTGCTGCAGTCCTCTACTTTTCAGAGTTCTTACAGAGTATGATTACAGATTTCTAGTTCCAGTTCCCTTCCTTGATGCTCACGTGGGAGGGTTCAGATCTTAAACCTGCCCATCCCACCATCTTCCTCTCTGGTTTATTTTTCTGTTTTTATTTTTTTTCCCTCAGTTCTGTCATCTCAAATTTGAGTTTTCTAATTCTTATTTGTTGACTGGTATATTCTTTAAAAGTCTTTGAAATCAGTTTTAATTTTTATTTGTTCTGTGGCTGTGTCTTTCTGGCATGCTGTTGGTGGTTTTCCACACCATTTTGTATCTTGGAGTTTGTGGGATACGTTGTCACCTACTTTGTTGTGAATATTGTTCATGGGATTTTGGTTTTGCTATCTAGTCGTTCTGTTTTCATATAAAGGATTTGTGGAGATTTTTTTCAAAAATTACTACCACCACTGCTGCTATCTACTTAGGTGTCTTAACTGCTTTACTGTGATATGGAGAAGCTCCCTTCCAAGGTTAGGTTCTGATTTCAAAACTCTTGACAGTAGTCCTTTGCTATGATCGGAGAAAGATTTATTACTCACATAAGTGGGGAGTTTTGAAATGAGGGGTGTAGAATGACTTTCTGGGAGGTAGTCTAGAAACAGAAAGTGAATGTGGGTATACAGGTGTTTTATAAAGGATAAGTTCAGTTGGCACAGAATTTGAAAGAGATATCTGCTAGGCATGGAATTTAAAAGAGGTAGCAATACAGCTCATGCACTTGGGAAGATGGGGGGTCAGCTTTGTCTGTAAGCTGTAGAAGGTGACAGACACGGGCAGGAATGTTGCTCTGAGGTTGCTAGCACTAAACCTAAATGCCATTCGGCTGGGAAAGGGGGGCGACCCAGTTTCTTTCCTGTGGGATCCATTTTTTGGCTTCTGTTATTGATGTGGTGTACTGCTAAAGAACTCAGCTCTGGTTTTTACCTGCCACTTTTGCTCTCAGTAGCATAATCCAATTCCTCTTTGAAATAACTTGTGTGTCCAAGGAGAAACCAGAAGATAGGCCTATCTGGTAATCTCAGTAGAAGTGAAGAAAAATGAAGGCTATGTTGGGTTAGCTCCACTTACAGGAACAAGTCATCAGTTGGCTGGACAAATTAGTAAATGACCAAAGAATGTGAAAGGATTGACTAATAGTCCTCCTAGCTATGCTTTTGTTCAGCTCTGTTAATTACATATTTTTCACTTAAGATATTTAATTTTGTCAGTCACTCACTGAGTGTTTGATAAGTGTACCTAATTTGTACACATAGCATTAAATAGGATTTTGGGAATATAAATAAGCCAGAATTCCTATTCTCAAAAATGTAATCAGTTAAAGAGTTGCTGGATAAGTAACAGTTATAAAACAATCCAGTCGCTATTATGAGAGCATGAGGGGATTAAGGAGGCTATGAAAGGAGTTGACATTTAAATCGATTGTTAGTATAATATTTCCCCCACATGTCTATCAGTTTGTCATACTGTGGGAGCATGCGTGTTGCTGTGATGCTGGAAGCTATGCCATTGGTGTTCAGATACCAGCAGGCTCACCCATGGCAGACAGGTTTCATCTGAGCTTCCAGACTAAGACAGACTAGTAAGAAAGACCCGGCAGTCTACTTCTGAAGAGAATTAGCCTGTGAAAACCTTACAAATAGCAGCGAAACATTGTCTGATATAGTGCAAGATAAGCCGCCCCAGGTTGGAAGGCACTCAGAAGATGACTGGGAAGAGCTGCCTCTACAAAACAGAGTCGACCTTAACGACGTGGACGCAGTCAAGCTTTCGGGACCTTCATTTGTTGATGTGGCATGACTCAAAATGAGAAGAAACAGCTGCAAACACCCATTAATAATTGAAACCTGCAATGTATGACGTATGAATCTAAGAAAACTGGAAATCGTCAGAAATGAAATGGAATGCATAAACATCAGTATCTTAGGCATTGGTGAGCTGAAATCGGCAGGTATTGGCTATTTTGAATTGGGCAATCATATGGTCTATTATGCTGGAAATGACAACTTGAAGAGGAATGGCATTGCATTCATTGTCAAAAAGAACATTTCCAGATCTGTCCTGAAGTACATTGCTATTAGTAATAGGGTAATATCCATACACCTACAAGGAAGTCCAGTTAATAGGCACCAACCACCAAGGCCAAGGATGAAGAAATTTAGGCACCAACCACCAAGGCCAAGGATGAAAAAATTGAAGATTTTTTACCAGCTTCTACAGTCTGAAATTGAACATGCAATCAGGACGCATTGATAATTACTGGTGATTGGAATGCGAAAGTTGGAAGGAGAGGTAGTTGGAAAATACAGCCTTGGTGGTAGAAACCATGCTGGAGATCTCATGATAGAATTTTGCAAGACCAACTTGCAAGACTTCTTCATCGCCAGTACCTTTTTCACCAACATAAACAGTGACTATACACATGGACCTCCTCCAGTGGAATACACAGGAAATGAATCAACTACATCTGTGGAAAGAGATGATGGAAAAGCTCAATATCATCAGTCAGAACAAGGCCAGGGGCTAACTGTGGAACAGCCAGCAGTTGCTCATATGCAAGTTCAAGTTGAAATTAAAGAAAATTAGATCAAGTCTGCGAGAACATAATCCCACCTGAATTTAGAGTATATGCCACCTGAATTTAGAGACCATCTGAAGAATAGATTTGACACATTAAACACTTATGACCAAAGACCGGGCGAGTTGTGGAATGACACTAAGGATATCACACATGAAGAAAGCAAGAGGTCATTAAAAAGACAGGAAAAAAAGACCAAAATGAATGTCAGAAAAGACTCTGAAACTTGTTCTTGAACTTCAAGCATCTAAAGCAAAAGAAAGTAATGAAGTAAAAGAACTGAACAGAAGATTTCAAAGGCTGGTTTGAGAAGACAAAATAAAATATTATAATTACACGTGCAAAGAGCTGGAGATAGAAAACCAAAAGGGAAGAATATGCTTGGCCTTTCTGAAGCTGAAAGAACTAAAGAAAAAATTCAAACCTTAGGTTGCAATAGTGAAGATTCTATGGGGGAAAATATTAAACAACACAGGATCCATCAAAAGAAGATGGAAGGAATATACAGAGTCGTTATAGCAGAAAGAATTGGTCGACGTTCAACTGTTTCAAGAGGTAGCAAATGATCAGGAACAGATGGTATTAAGGAAAGAAGTCTAAGCTTCACTGAAGGCATTGGCAAAAAACAAGGCCCCAGGAATTGAGGGAATATCCATTGAGATGTTTCAAGGAACGGATGCAGTGCTGGAAGTGCTCACTCGTCTATGCCAAGAAATTTGGAACACAGCTACCTGGCCAACTGACTGGAAGAGATCCATATTTATGCCTGTTCCCAGGAAAGGTGGTCCAACCGAATGTGGAAATTATCAAACAATATCATTAATACCACATGGAAGCAAAATTTTGCTGAAGATCATTCAAAAGTGGCTGCAGCAGTATATCCACAGGTAACTGCCGGAAATTCAGGCCGGATTCAGAAGAGGACATGGAATAAGGGATATTGTTGCTGATGTCAGATGGATCCTGGCTGAAAGCAGAGAATACCAGAAAGATGTTTACCTGTGTTTTATTGACTAAGCAGAGGCATTCGACTGTGTGGATCATAAATTATGGATAACGTTGAGAAGAATGGGAATTCCAGAACACTTAATTATGCTCATGAGGAACCTGTACTTAGATCAAGAGTCAGTTGTTCGGACAGAACAAGGGGATACTGCAGGTTTACAGTCAGGAAAGGTGTGCGTCAGGGTTCTGTCCTTTCACCATACCTATTCAATCTGTATGCTGAGCAAATAATCCAAAAGCTGGACTATATGAAGAAGAATGGGGCATCAGGATTAGTGGAAGACTCATTAACAACCTGAGATATGCAGATGACACAACCTTGCTTGCTGAAAATGAGGAGGACTTGAAGCACTTACTGATGAAGATCAAAGACCACAGCCTTCAGTGTGGATTATACCTCAGCATAAAGAAAACAAAAATCCTCACAACTGGACCAATAAGCAACATCATGATAAACGGAGAAAAGATTGAAGTTGTCAAGGATTTCATTTTACTTGGATCCACAGTCAACCAACACCCACAGAAGCAGCACTCAAGAAATCAAAAGACGCGTTGCGTTGGGCAAGTCTCCTGCAAAGGACCTCTTTGCACTGTTGGAAAGGAGAGATGTTATCTTGAGGACTAATGTGCACCTGACCCAACCCATGGTATTTTCAGTTACATCATGTGCATGTGAAAGCTGGAAAATGAATAAGGAAGAGCGAAGAAGAATTGTTGCCTCTCAGTTGTGGTGTTGATGAAGAATATTGAATATACGATGGACTGCCAAAAGAACAAACAAATCTGTCTTGTAAGAGGTACAACCAGAATGCCCCTATGCTCCTTAGAAGCAAGGATGGTGAGACTGCATCTTACATACTTTGGACATGTTAGGAGGGATCAGTCTCTGGAGAAGGACATCATATTTGGTAAAGTACAGGGTCAGTGGAAAAGAGGAAGACCCTCAACCAGATAGGTTGACACTGGCTGCAACAGTGGGCTCAAGTGTAACAATTGTGAGCATGACACAGGACTGAGCAGTGTTTCGTTCTACGGAACACAGGGTCGCTATGATTTGAATCAGACTCGACGGCACCTAACGACAGCAACAAGAAACATGATATTTGTTTCCAATAGCTGTTGATTTTAAGAATTTTTTGATTTAAAAACTACCACATGTAATGTTCACCTCAGGTGGAGAATGTACCCCCATGTTAGGAATATTAAAATATTGAAAATGTGTGTTCTAAAATTATGGAATTGTTTATGAAACGTTTACCAAGTATCAAGTATAATGCCAAATGCTTTTTATGAAACGTTTACCGAGTATCAAGTATAATGCCAAATGCTTCTGAATATATTATCTCATTTAATCTTTATAGTAGCTCATTGAGGGTAGATTATTATCTTCTATTTACTGATTAGAAAGTCAGAGCTTGCAGAAACGATGCAAGTACTGTCAGAGCAGAGAACTGAACTCAGCTCTGATTTCGAATCCTGTGGTTTCAGTTGGTATATAAAAGGAGTATATCCTTCAGGGATAGATTTTGTTTTTCCCGTTTATTCTCCTGTGTCTAACACATTCAGGTGAATTTTACCTTTTTATTTGATGAAATACAAAGGAATTTTTTGGTTTGTTTGGTAAACTATTTGTGCTAATTGTATCTTTAATTTTTTAAAATTCTGGCCTGAATTGATAACAAATTAGACTAGGACCATTCCATGTATATAACAGATACTAATCCTACTTAGATAAAAAGAATCTCATCGCTTTCAAATTTAATATACGGGTGGTAGTCTCAGGAGGCAGTGGTGATTCCATGATAGAATTCTCATCTACCAAGTGGGAGACCCAGGTTGATTTCTGGCTATCACCCATCTGTCAGTGGAGGCTTGTATGTTGTTATAATGCTGAACAAGGAGCCCTGGTTGGCATTTTGAACCCACCCAGCTGCTCCTTGGGAGAAAGACTTGGCAGTCTGCTTCTGTAAAGATTACAGCCAATAAGAAAACTTTCTGCATCCCACTTTGCTGAGAGGCGTCTGGGGTCTTAAACGCTAGCAAATGGCCATTTAAGATGCATCAAGTGGTCTCAACCCATCTGGAGCAAAGGAGAATGAAGGACACCAAAGACATACGGTAAAGATGAGTCCAAGGGACAAAAAGGGCCACATAAACCAGATACTCCATCAGCCTGAGACCGGAAGAACTAGATGGTGCCCGGGTACTACAGATCACCGCCGTGACAGTGAACAATTGGAGCAGGAGAATAGTGGGATGCAGATTTCAAATTCTTGTAAAAAGACCAGACTTAATGGACTGACAGAGACTAAAGGGACCTTGGAGGTCATGGTCCCCAGACCCTTTGTTAGCCCAAGATTGAAACCATTCCCGAAGCCAACTCTCCAGACAGGGACTGGACTGAACTATTAGATAATGATAGTGGTGAGGAGTGAGCTTCTTGGCTGAAGTAGACACATGAGACTATTTGGGTAAGTCCTGTCTGGAGGCGAAATGAGAAGGCAGAGGGGGACAGTAACTGCTTGAATGGACACAGGGAATACAGGTTGGCGAGGAGGAATGTGCTGTCTCATTAGGGGGAGAGCAGCTAGGAGTACCTAGCAAGGTGTGTATGTGTAACTTTTTGTATGAGAGACTGACTTTGATTTGTAAATTTTCACTTAAAGTGCAATAAGTAAATTAATTAATTAAAACAAAAATTACAGCCAAGAAAACTCCTGTGGGGCACTTCCACTCTTTTCACATGGGGTCGCTGTGAGTCGGAATCAGTCTGATGGCACCCACCAGCCACAACAACATGGTGCTGAACAGGTTTCAGTGGGGCTCGCAGACTCAGCCAGCCTGGGAGGGAAGTCCTGGTGGTCGGCACCCCAGACCAGCCGGTGAGAACGCTGTCAGCTCCGGCAGTCTGACCCTGTCGTCCACGGGGCTGTCCCGACGGTGGCTGGGAGGGAAGTCCTGGTGGTCTGCACCTCACACCAGCCGGTGAGAACGCTGTCAGCTCCGGCAGTCTGACCCTGTCGTCCACGGGGCTGTCCCGACGGTGGCTGGGAGGGAAGTCCTGGTGATCTGCACCCCAGACCAGCCGGTGAGAACACTGTCAGCTCCGGCAGTCTGGTCCTGTCGTCCACGGGGCTGTCCCGACGGTGGCTGGGAGGGAAGTCCTGGTGGTCCGCACCTCAGACCAGCCGGTGAGAACACTGTCAGCTCCGGCAGTCTGACCCTGTCGTCCACGGGGCTGTCCCGACGGTGGCTGGGAGGGAAGTCCTGGTGGTCTGCACCTCACACCAGCTGGTGAGAACGCTGTCAGCTCCGGCAGTCTGACCCTTTCGTCCACGGGGCTGTCCCGACGGTGGCTGGGAGGGAAGTCCTGGTGGTCTGCACCCCAGACCAGCCGGTGAGAACACTGTCAGCTCCGGCAGTCTGGTCCTGTCGTCCACGGGGCTGTCCCGACGGTGGCTGGGAGGGAAGTCCTGGTGGTCTGCACCCCAGACCAGCCGGTGAGAACGCTGTCAGCTCCGGCAGTCTGGTCCTGTCGTCCACGGGGCTGTCCCAACGGTGGCTGAGGACAATCGTCTTAAAGATCGGCAGATAACCGTGAGGACCTAAATATTGAATCATCTCTTCTCAAATACGTAACACTTTCTGTTTCTCTTTAGTTGCTTACATGTTTATTTTTCTTTTTTTTTCTGAGTAGTTAAAATGTTCCTTTATCTAGGCTAGGCTATTTGGAAATCACGGGTTTATGAAAATATGAAAGCATTTATTTGAGTACTGTTTTGAAATGCAAAATCCAATTTATTCATTATTCGAGAGTATTTACTAATTATGTAACTCTGCACAACACTCTCCTAAGTTCTGTGCCTTGAGAACTAAAATCAGGCTCTCTTCTTTTCCTTTTATATAGTATGTATTGCTTGTGGAAGTTTTGGATCTGTTTTGTCTCTTGAGTACATCTTTTAGTGGCATAACTTCCTTTGGCTGGGTGACTTGAAAAGGTTAAGTAAAAGTATAGCAAAAAGCCGGCTGAGATGCTCGTTTGGGTAGGCGGGGTTTGCAGGAGGATTGCTACCTGAACGCTTTGTAGCCCCATGTGTGCGTTTTTACTCTCAGTTATCAAAACTGTGAAAAGTGATGGGAGAAGCAGGCTCAGATTCTTTTTTTCTTCCACCCTAAGTAGGGAAAAGTCCGTTGCTGATTTAAATATACTTCCCATTGCCAACTGCAGTTTTGGGGATTTTTTCTTATTACTCACCTTTCTTTTTCTGATAGAGTGAATTATGTGGCAGGATAGACGATGTGAGTAAGAGGTGGTGATTGAGGACTGGGAACTGACAGCAGTGCTAACACTTGGGCTTCTTTCTGTCTGTAGGTTGTGGTGATTCTGGGGCCTGCTGCCAAGTTAAGGATCGCTCTGAAGTGCTTGGTTGGGGTCTTTGTTACTTTAGAAAGAAATGTGACATTATGAAAAGATATTCGAATTTACTATGTGAATCCTTTTTCATATGTGTATTTGACCTTTAGATACGCGTTACTCAGTACTTGGCTGTGTTAATTTGGATAATAAGATCATTTTAATGGGAGAGATGAACTTATGATAAAAGAAGAAAATTTAGAAATAAGTTTGGGTTTTTCTCTTTGTGTTAACAGGCAGGCAGTGGTTAAAGGTTCCCTTCCACATCCTTTTGCCTTGACGTTGTTTGAGGACACATTGTACTGGACTGACTGGAATACACACTCCATTTTGGCTTGCAACAAGTACACTGGCAAGGGCCTGCGTGAAATCCATTCTAACATCTTCTCTCCCATGGATATACATGCCTTCAGCCAACAGAGGCAGCCAAATGGTAAGTGATCTTGATTTTCAAATTGTATGTTGGAAGAGCTTTGTAGCACTCTAGGGTCTGGCTTTCTCGTGAGCGGCAGGAGAAGGGAGGACAGATCCAAAATATAAATCAAATTAAACAACAGCCTAAATCATGTATAGCTTGGTATCTAGCACTACAGACCACCTCAACCTTTGTTTGAGAAGGGTGGTACGGAGATAGAGATGAAAGAAAGAAAATAAAAAATTGAGATGGCTGAAATGTTAAGCTTGTACACAAATGTATTTCTTATATTATTTCTGTTCAGTGTGTGTTCGAATGTGTGTCATGTGATTGTATTTAAAGAAAAAATAAATACTTTTCTTGAATGGAAACCTCTGTTAACCTAGCTGGTGGATTTAAGTACTTCAACTTGCTGAGTAAAATACCTCCTTAACCTTTTCTATGTGCACTCCCCTTCCCTTTTTCTTGCTTCTATTTGGTCAAACTTTAGTTATTTATAATGACTTGGGCTGTGACTGCTGGCAACATTGAACGAAAAGAGGTCTGGAATTAGGTTTAAAGGGAGTATGAGAATGTTAAGCGTTTGGCACTTGTGTATAAATAAATGTCTGGCGTGTGTCTGAGTGTATTTCAGATTGTGTTTCCATAGCCAAAAATGAAGGGTTTTTGGATTATGCATTGCTTTGTATTAGCTCCTTCCATTTATGGGGAGATAGTCAAATATTATTACCCAAATTATGGATAACTCTGTGAAGAATAAGAATTCCAGAACATTTAATTGTGCTCATGTGGAACTTCTACTAGCCAAGAGGCAATTGTTTGAATAGAACAAGGGGATACTGCATGGTTTAAAATCAGGAAAGGTATATGTCAGGGTTGTTTCCTTTTACCATACTTATTCAGCCTCTATGCTGAGCAATAATCCAAGAAGCTGGGCTATATGAAGAAGAATGTGCTATCAGGGTTGGAGGAAGACTCATTGACAGTCTGCAGTAAGCAGATGATGCAACCTTGCTTGCTGAAAGCAAAGAAAACTTGAAGCACTTACTGATGAAGATCAAAGACTACGACCTTCAGTATGGATTACACTTCAACATAAAGAAAACAAAAATCCTCACAACTGGAGCAGTAAGTAACATTGTGATAAATGAAAATATTGAAGTTGTCAAGGATTTCATTTTACTTGGATCCACAATCAATGCCCATGGAAGCAGCAGTCAAGAAATTAAAAGATGTATTACATTGGGCAAATCTGCTGCAAAAGATCTCTTCAAAGTATTTAAAAGCAAAGATGTCACTTTGGTGACTAAAGTGCACCTGACCAAGCCATGGTGTTTTTAAGCATCTGATACGCATGCAAAAAGTGGACAATGAATAAGGAAAACTGAAGAAGAATTGATGCCTTTGAATTATGGTGTTGGCGAAGAATGTTGAATATACCATGGACTTCAGAAGAATGAACAAATCTGTGTTGGAAGAAGCACAGCCAGAATGCTCATTAGAAGCAAGGATGACAAGACTTTGTCTCACGTACTTTGAACATGTTGTCAGGAGGGCCTCGTCCCTGGAGAAGGACATAATGCTTGGTAAAGTAGAGGGTCAGTGAAAAAGAGAAAGACCTTCAACAAAATGGGTTGACATTGGCTGCAAAAATGGGCTCCAACAAAGCACTGATGGTGAGGCTGGCTCAGGACCGGGCAGTGTTTCATTCTGTTATACATAGGATCACTATGAGTTGGAACCCACACGACTGCACTTAACAGCAATAACAGTCAAATATTAAATGCACTGCATTGGAATCTGGTGATCATGAAGCTCATAAAAATGTTTTTAAACATGTCTGCTATAAGTTGGAATCGACTCGATGGCACTGGGTTTGGTTTTTTTGTGTGTGTGTGTCACTCTTGTTACAAAAGAAAAAGTTTGGTCACTGATATGAATTTTCTATTCTCCATTGCTAACCCACGATAAAGGGAGAAAAATTTCCCTGTTGTTTTAGGGCTATTGTTGGGCCTTTATATTTTACTAGTTTGAGAATTTATAGTTATCTTTGATACTGTTCTTTTATCTTTCATATTCCATTGGTCTCAATTTTATGCTGATTTTTTTCCTATGAATATTATTTAAATCCTGCCCTTTCTGTCAGTTTCCATCATTTCTGTAAGTTTACTAATCAGGCTTCTCTGCTTTTCAGTTTTCACACTTTTAATCCATTCTACTTATCCCTTCCGTATCGATCTTTTCAAAGCATTATTTTCCAATTTTCTTACTACTTTGCTTGGCTTTCAGTGACCTCCACCACTATCTGTCCCCATTCTCTGTGCTCATCCAACACTATTCCTGTTAGTCAGCAGAAATCTTAACTTCCCAGTTAGATTATTCACCTTAACATCTCAACCAGTGTATAGCCTCTAAGCTTTCATTGATATAGTTTTACCACATTTGAAATGTTCTCTTATTAAGCCTCCTGTCATGTCCTATATCCTCCATGACGCCTTTCAATTCTGTAATGCTCAGTTCTTTTGTTTTTTCCATTTAACTCTGCTCATTTATAATCTATAATGTGTAAAATAGCATGTAGTTTAATTCTTTTTATTATTTTCTAGTTTTACTGTATGTTAATTTTGACTTACTAGATTGTAAGCTCTTTCAGGCTAGGGACCCCCTGCTTTACTTTTTGTGTATTCCCCTTTGGATATAAAACACTGAGTTCTTGTTGATTAATTCCCTTCCTTGCTAATGGTCTGGTAGTCAAGCATTTGGATGACACTTGGTAATAATTTTGGTTTATCACAGTGGCTCGTGTTATGGTTGTTAACCTTTGTGTACCTAGAGTGAGGGAAGTCATCTGTACTCATTGTATTAATCAGTGTGATTTATATTTGACAGCTACAAATCCATGTGGAATTGATAACGGTGGTTGTTCCCACTTGTGTTTGATGTCTCCAGTCAAGCCTTTTTATCAGTGTGCTTGTCCAACTGGGGTCAAACTCCTGGAGAATGGAAAAACCTGCAAAGATGGTAAGAAGATAGTTTCCAAGAAGGAAAAAAAATTAGATAACAATTGAGTTTTTTATGATTTATTTCTCTATAATCTGTAGGTGACAGTACTTTGGGAGACTAGTCAGTCTCACAGTTTTCACAAATGGTTTTATATAACAAGTGTTTTATGTCATAATTTGATTGTGATTTACAAATTAGTATTTTAAGTAACATGCTTTTTTTTTTAATTAAAAGCACTGTTTTTTCTGTTAAATCTCATATCATTGATATCACAATTGATTCTCATGGAAATGAGTATCATATCCCATAAAGAATAATTTTTTTAACAATAGTACTTCTAAATAAAGTGCAAGGAAAAATGTTTATTAAACTTTTGCCTATAAAGAATATCATAGGCATAAATAGATATATTTTCTAAAAAATATTGAAGGATAATCTCAAATTATCATTTTAACAACAGAGAAGTGCTTTCAGAAGAAGGAAAAAATTCCATGTTGTACTGTTTAAAGCAACTCCTTTTTATACTTAACAACCACACTTTGCCTCTTCTCCTTACTCTCATAATTTCCTATGGAGAAGAGAGATGTTGGAGAAGTACACTGATTTAGGACACTTCAGGGAACTTCTGGTTTGGGAGAACACCAGTTCTTGTCTTCTCTTTTTCTTCTTAATGTGAATGTTTTTCTTCATTCTTATCTCTCTGGACCACCATCTGTTTCTCTACCACCGGCAAGACCTGGTAAGAAAATTGTTATACTTAGCAGGATCTTTTTCTTAACTCTGAAATGCAGAAGCCTTTATTTAGGAGCGTGTTAGAGAGTTCCTGGCAAGAGGGTCAGGGAGCTGCAAAGATGGAATTGGGTTCGTGTACAGGATGTTTGTCATGACTTGGCATTGATAAATTGTCCTCATAGTCAAAGGTGAAGCTGGCTGACTCTTGTCAGCGGTTTCCATGGCAAACAATAATTTGGTTTCAATTTAAAACAAAAGGTTTTTGTAATGTTGCTTTTTTTGTTTAAAAATGTAGCCTGACTTTAAAACAGAGGATTTATTTTACTCCCTTACAGCAGTGCAGATGCTTGTGTTTAACCAGCATTTTGAATTTCAGATATGCAGTTGGCTCATAGTGGCATAGTCGCCTTAAATTCTTTATTTTGTTTTGATCACCTTGCTCAAATTAACAACTCCACCTTCTTTGACTTCTTTGTTTGCAAAGTTTTGAGCTGGCTCCCTTGGGAAGTTAAGAGGGGCAGTAAATTATACAAAGTTATTCCTACCTGGAGTCTGCTATGGCATACTGGCCTGTATTTTCTCCAAATCATAGTTCGTTTATAATTAGTACTATAGTCAAAAGGAAACCCTGGTGGCGCAGGGGTTAAGAGCTGTGGCTGCTAACCTAAAGGTCAGCAGTTTGAATCCATCAGGCGCTCGTTGGAAACCCTACGGGGCAGCTCTACTCTGTCCTGTAGAGTCTCTATGAGTCGGAATCAACTAGACAGCAACGGGTTATAGTCAAAAAGCTAATGTTGAGAGGCCTCACTCCTCTTCTTAGTTTCGTCTACTATAATTCCAGGTTGCTGGTTGAAGTGAATTTGGCAAAAAAAAAAAAACAAAAGCAAAAAACTTTGGACTCAGTTCTTTGGCTGCAGATCTTTTCTTGTGCTTTCAGTTGTCAATCTGTTTGCTATCCTTTATTAGCCGCTTATAGTTAGATTGTTGTTTTGCTGGTGATTTAATAGAACATTAAAATCAAAACAAAAACTATAGAGCTGATATCCTTATTCTCAGCTATATTTTTATTGAATCCTAATTTGGGTTCAAAACATTTCCTAAATAATCAGATTTGAAGCTTAGTGAAATGAAAATTTAAAAGATTTTCTTTTCTAGTAATAGTAATAATAATACATTAGCTATTATTTAAATCGTAGCTAATGTATTATTATTACTATAATAGTAATCATTAGCTATTATTTAAATCGGAAACCGTGGTGGTATAGTGGTTAAGTGCTATGGCTGCTAACCAAAGGGTCGGCAGTTCAAATCTGCCAGGTGCTCCTTGGAAACTCTAGGGGGCGGTTCTACTCTGTCCTATAGGGTTGCTGTGAGTCGGAATCGACTCGAAGGCACTGGGTTTTGTATTATTTAAATCAATTACCACCGAATTGATTCTAACTCATGGTGACCCTGTGAGAGTCAGAGTAGAAGTATGCTCCATAGGGCTTTCAAATCGCTGAGTTTTTGGAAATAGGTTGCCAGGCATTTCTTTTAACGTGTCTTCAAAAAAAAAAACTTTTTTCCACTTGGGTGGATTTGAACCTCCAGCTGATATTGATAAGTACTTATTAGAAGCCGGAAACCCTGGTGCCGTAGTGGTTAAGTACTATGGCTGCTGCCCGAGAGGTCGGCAGTTTGAATCTGCCAGGCACTGTTTGGAAATTATATGGGGCAGTTCTACTCTGTCCTGTAGGGTTGCTATGAGTCGGAATCGACTCGACAGCAATGGTGTTTTTTTTGTTGTTGTTGTTGTTGTTTTTTAATTAAATAAGAAGCCCTGGTGGCCCAACGGTTAAATGCTTGGTTGCTAACCAATAGGTTGGCAGTTGGAACCCGCCCCAGTGGCTCTGTGGGAGAAAGACTTGACCCCCATAAAGATTACAGCCTATAAAACTCTATGGGCTAGTCCTACTTTGTCACATGGGGTTGCTGTGAGTCAAAATCAACATGATGGCACCTAACAACGATACTAACTTATATGATGGGCACCTTCCTGAGTTTTATGTTTATCATCTGTAATCCTCACAGTAATCCTGTTAGGCATAAATGAAGAAGCTAGCTCTAGAGAGATTAGGTATTTTGCCTAAGTTTGTATAGCTGTTTGAACCCAGTTCTGTCAGATCCCCAACTCTTACTCTTAACCATTGTATCATGTTTACTGGGTCCTTCTCTCCACTGATGATGTTTCCTTTTCCATAGCTTTTTTTGTTCTTAATTCTGTCAAGTATGGCCCTATATTTTTTAAAAACAGCTTCCAATAAACCACTGCTGTCGAGTTGGTTCTGACTCATAGCAACCCCCTAGGACAGAGTAGAGCTGCCCCTTAGAGTTTCCAACGAGCGCCTGGTGGATTTGAACTGCCGACCTCTTGGTTAGCAGCCATAGTACTTAAACACTACGCCACCAGGGTTTCCAAAACAGCTGACATATCATAAAATTAACCTGCTTAACTTTAGTTAATTTGGTGATTTTTAGTAAGATTACAGAATTATGCAACCATCACTACAATCCAATTTTAGAACATTCTCATCATTCCCAAGAGATCTTTATCCTGTATTTCCTTACCTTTTTAAAACTTTTTTAAACATACTTTTTGAACAAGGATCAATATCTTATGTCTCCTTCTTCTTTTAATTCTTAGCTACTTAGCTTCATCGTCACTACTTAGGCTTTATTCGTTGTACCTTTAAATAGCTGTTTAATTCTGGGGGCTAAGCAATGAATGAAACCAGAGAGAGCTCAAAACTTGAAGAGCTCAGCAATTATAGAACTTGATCTCGTAGTAGACTCTTCCTATTTCACTGCATTACGTTCCACCCTAAATAGACCTGGTATCCTTTTATACTCATCTATTTTTCAATTCCTGAAGAAGTTCTGCATTTTTTATTTAGAGTGGCTAAATTTTGCTGTGGGTTTCAGATTATTTTTTCTTCATTTTACTTTGTTGTTCTAGGTGCCACTGAATTACTGCTTTTAGCCAGAAGGACAGACTTGAGACGCATTTCTTTGGATACACCAGATTTTACAGACATCGTTCTGCAGTTAGAAGACATCCGTCATGCCATTGCCATAGATTATGATCCTGTGGAAGGCTATATCTATTGGACCGATGATGAAGTGAGGGCCATACGCCGCTCTTTCATAGATGGATCAGGCAGTCAGTTTGTGGTCACTGCCCAAATTGCGCATCCTGATGGTATTGCTGTAGACTGGGTTGCACGAAATCTTTATTGGACAGACACTGGCACTGATCGGATAGAAGTAACAAGGCTCAATGGGACCATGAGGAAGATCTTGATTTCAGAAGACTTAGAGGAACCCCGGGCTATTGTGTTAGATCCCATGGTTGGGTAAGAAGCTCTACTGCTGTGTAGTGTTTCTTTTTTCTACAGGTCCCTGAAAATGTTGAGAAAAACAACATGAAGTATATGTTGGTTTCCAGCAAGCAGCTCTTTATGGCTGTTTATTAGTGATTGAAATAAAATCTCAAGTTAAAGAAATGCTAGTATTGTTCCTTGAATGCTTTGAATATTTTTTTCCCCCAAAATTAAGTCCTTACTTGCTGATTTTAGTATTGGCTGCAGATTTTGCTGAGGTTGCATCATGACCATAAAAAATGTGGAAAGAAATTATTTTCAGAACTCTTTCCCTTTCCCTAGAAGATTTAATTTCATCATATTTACAGTACTTCTAAAATGATATGATAAAGAATATGTCTTGTTTTACATTTCCCCCAAATACATGAGTGACTCTTTTTCCTTGGTTACTAAAGTCGATTAAAAATACATATTATCTGGAAGGATTAGAAAATATGTTAACATAAATAGCTTAAACTGATACGGGTTTATTACTTAGCCTGGAAATGATTTTTAAAACTTTACCAGGCTGTGCAGCTTTATGCCTAGTCTTTTTTTTTTTTGCCATACTATCCTGATCACAGCCCAGGGAAACATTGCTTTCTACATACTTACCAGTGTTACTCATTATTAAGAGATTTAGTCTGAGGATGAATATAACGACAGATTATTACACTTCAGTGTATACCGATGCCTTGGAGCCACTTACATTCCCAGGAGCCACAAGAATTTCTTAGCAATGCAGGAAGAATTAGTTTTTTTGGAATTCAGCTGGTCCTCTAAATATTACTACTAGGGTAACCTTTTTGTGTCAGAGATGATAAGCCATAAAGAAAAAGAGGACAAAGCCAACTCTTCAGACAAAGGATAGACTGGACTATAAGACATAAAATGATACTCATGAAGAGTGTGCTCTTAGTTCAAGTAGATACACGAGACTAAATGGGCACGGCTCCTTCCCGGAGGCGAGCTGAGAAAACAGAAAGGGATAGGAGCTGGTTGAATGGACACGGGAAATCCGGGGTGGAAAAGAGGATTGTGAGGTCACATTATAGGGATAGCAACTAGGGTCACCTAACAATGTGTGTGTAAATTTTCATATGGGAAACTAACTTGAACTGTAAACTTTTACCTAAAGCACAACAAAAAAGGCAGTTCGCAGGAAGAAGCTCAGAGTATTTTGAAGAAACCTAAGTGAAAATAGAATTTTATTACTGGAAGGCATTTTCAAGATCAGCTGTAGAAAACACAGATCTGAACATTTTCTACAAGGTTATTCTCTGCTGTTATAACTGTCTTAAACATATTGTTTAAATTTTATTTATTTTTCTGTGTTATTAACTGATCATACCAGTATGATACAAGGGGTCAATCTCACCTTTAAGATATATGAAAGTTATATTTTATTATCTATTTTTAGCTTATTTTCTGTATACTTCTGTAGGTACATGTACTGGACTGACTGGGGAGAAATCCCGAAAATTGAGCGAGCAGCTCTGGATGGTTCTGACCGAGTCGTGTTGGTTAACACTTCTCTTGGTTGGCCAAACGGTTTAGCCTTGGATTATGATGAAGGCAAAATATACTGGGGAGATGCCAAAACAGATAAAATTGAGGTTTGTTTCTTACTTTTTATTTTAAAACCAATTTTGTAATGGTTTTTGAGTTGATAGTTACTTGATGTAGATATTCTTGCTACCTTACATTTATGCTTGGATGCCAGAGGTATCTTTTACAGAAATGTTACTCAAGCTTCAGGATTCTAGGGATAACGTGTTCTCCACCTAACCCCAGAATTTCTGAGTTATGTTGGCATGAGAAATGTGTGTTTATCTATTTCTAGTCTTTAAAGCTCGTGTGAATGGTTTTCCTCATTATTGGTAGAGCCTCTTTCTGAATTCCCTAGAGGCAGTTACAAATCAAATATTACATCCGGTCTATGCTGGAAGAGCTGGCACTCTTCAGTCAGGAAAACAAAACACATATACATATATAGCTTTTTTGTTTACTGGTGGTGGGATATATTTCATATTAAGATGATCACATGAAAATGATTTTTAAATTGATTTACGAGCTGTGTAGGTGAAAGGTGGCACAGTGGTTAAGAGCTCAGCTGCTAACCAAAAGTTTGGCAGTTTGAATCTACCAGCCACTCCTTGGAAACCCTCTGGGGCAGTTCTACTCTGTCCTTTAGGGTCCCTGTGAGTTGGAATCAACTAGATGGTAACGGGCTTGGGTTTTTTTGGTGGGAGAAAGAATAATTAACCAAAGCTTGGGAAGAACATGTTTGCCAAATGATGGAGTTTTTAACAATCAGAACTATGGTGAAAACAATCAGTGGTGCATGTTTCATCACAATATTTTATAATTGGCATATTCTTGATATTGAACGTGAAGTGTAAAATGCACAGCTTTGAATTAGGCCTGTTGTGGAAGTCTTATGGGTCGCATATTTAAAACAGAGTTTGGGTTGCAGTTTTCCTTTGGGGGATGAATGACTCCTAATGTAAGAAATGAAATGTTTTGGAGTGGCACTTCAGAGAGCCACAACACACATCTCCTGATGGATAGGTAATCTGGACTCCAGAGTAGTTATTTTAGAAAGGTAATTCCGAGGAGTGCCAGGAACTATGAGGGAATAATGAATTAAAGGGCCTTCCTTCCAGAGTGGAAAGTTGGAATAGAAGAAACCCATTAGTATTCCACCAGGCTCAAATACTGAAAACTGTATCTCTTATCCTTGCAGCTGGTTTCCATTAGTAGAAATTTTGTATTGACCTGACTATATAAATTCTCTCCATGATGTTAGTATTTCACTACCTTAAAAAAAAAAAAAGAAATCCGAGTTAGTGTTTGAACCTTTAGCAGCTGGAGTACAGTGCTAATGAGGCAAAGGTTATACGTTCACTTTCAGACATACCGTTAGCTTCACTTGGATCTGCTTGAGCACAAGTTGTCTACCTAATCCCAGCCAGTTCACAGCTGTGTGTTGTTGATCAGCCATGGACCATATGTTACTGTGAAGGTATTACTACTCTTAGATAAACAATTTAAAGCTGATGTGTCTTAGTAGAAGAATATCTGTGGAAATATAATTTATATAAAGGAAGAGCACTTATTATTGTGAAGGGATTTTCAAAATTCCGTATTTGGGCTTCTCTTTTTTAGCTTACTATGGCTGATTGATTAGCTTGAAAGTTTTTTGTTTCTTACTGGGAATTTTTCCAAGTTTTATTTTCCACACTTCAAGTTACTTTTAACACTTTAAATATAGAAATTCACTTAAAATCAAATAGTTCAAGAGGGATGCAGGTAAACAAGAATTTATGGAGGTTCTAAGGGATACTGTTTAAGAACAGAAATGAACTTCTATAACAATATCCATTATTGATTAAACTGGGTTTATTTTCTTAGTTTTCAGTGTGAGTACAGAAGATCTTAAAATTAGTATTCTTCTGGCATCTTTGTTCCATCTTCTTAAGCTATATATGTGTTTACAGTGATGTCATTTGCTCCCTTGAGTCCTTCTTCCCTGAGTGGTACCAGTATTCTTAAGCTTATCTTTCAGATCTGTTTCTTTCCACTTCAGGCTTGCTGGTGCACAGTTGTTGTTTGTTCTTGGTACTCTGTTTGACAGATTACTTGGTGTTAGTGGCATAGGTTATGGCCAGAGTTTTTATTAATGCTAAATCTACTTCCGCTACTTTTACATGCATTATGATGAGGCACTTAAGAGTAAAAGCGGGTAGGGGAAGTTTTGTATGTGTGAATCAGAATCATTTAAAGAGATTTTTAAAACTATGCACACGAAGGCCTCCCCTTATTTTTACCTCCGGGAGATTGTGATGAAGTTTCCCTGGTTGGGTATCAGTTGTTTGTCGTCTTTGCTCAGACACATCTGGGAGATGGCGAGAGCAGGTATTGTTATTTATTCCCTTCTTTCTTGTGATGATGTGTAAAATCACCAGTACATGGCAAGCTAAGGAAAGATTACAGCTCATCATCTAAATTAATCTTGCATAATTGGGAAGACAAATTGTTAGTCTCCCTTTCTGAGACTAATGGTGATTATAGGAGCAACTACCACCACTTTTTCATCTTGCCTCACTTGATAGTAGCAAATAATATTGAACTTGAAAACTTTTGGAAAGATAAATAATTTTTAAAATGTTTATTATTTCCAAGAAGATTACTTGCTAGCTGCTTGTATGTAGCAGCTGTGATCCCAACTACTGATCTGACCCTAGTATGGGTCACATGTTCCCTTCTAGTCTCATCCTCTTAAGAAAGCTTCCCAGCTTTTGTCATGAATGAAAGTTGCTTTTTACAGGGATTATAAGGAAATAATAGATTATGGTTGTGATAGCTCTCTTCTTTTCTGGAAGACATGGAGTTTATTTGGGATCAAACTCCTTTATATATATTTACAGTTCTTTTGGGAAGCTCCCCAAAAAAACCAAACCTGTTGCTGTCGAGTTGATTCCCACTCATAGCAATACTGTAGGACAGAGTAGAGCTGCCGCACAGGGTTTCCAAGGCTGTAATGTTTATGGAAGCAGACTGCCACAACTTTATTCTGCAGAGCAGCTGGTGAGTTCAAACTGCTGACCTGTCAGTTAGCACCTGAGTGCTTGACCACTGTGCCACCAGGAAAGAAAAGATAGTTATTTGGTAAACGATTATGTAACAATACAATGCTTACCGATAGCATAGCAAGCTCTTGTCTTTTGAGTGGATCTGATGGGATGATGAACTCAGAAGTTCCTTCACTTAACGCTGTGTGCTACCTCAGTGGAGATTCCCGAGATCAGCTTCCCACTTCCTTTTTTTAGGTGGTGATGTGGCCAGATGTTGGCGAGTTGGGTATAAGGATTAGAGAAACGAGGAAAAAGGAATGGGGAACACTGGATTTCATATTCAAATTTTGTATTACAAGGTTGTAGAACGAACAGATAGGTTTACCTCAGGTTTGTAACCAGCTTCTGAAAAGAAGGGTGAGACACAGAGCATTACTATCACCTTTTAAAAAAAAAATGGTGACAGTCATAGTATTGGCTGCCGCTTTAATATAAAAATGTACCTGTGAGGGTATGTTTGCATTCCCTAGTTGTCAGAGCTGATGATAGTGGCCACTTACATGTATGTCTTACTTAAAATACTTGCTAGTATTTATTTATGTTTCTTCTTCATTATATTGAAATGACACCATTGACTTTTATGACAAGTTTTCTAGTTTCTTTGTCGGTGTTGTGCTCCCCTCACTACCACCACCAGATTTTACTCTAGTGTTCTGGGGCCTCCTAATAGATGACACTAAAGCATTAGCAGAAAGAATAAAGTTTTAAAAAAATTTTTCTGGTAAAGCATCAAAAGCCTTTATTTCTGTTTTATATGACAGGCTGGCGCAAGCAGAAGCATATTATGTCTTAACATTCTCATTTTCTTAGTTGATTTTCATTGCCAAAAATACTGAGGGCCTGCAATACTGCTTACCAATAGCGAAGACATATCATTGATAATTTATAACTCTTCAGCGTTTTCTTGCCATGATAAAAAGTTAAAAATATACTACTAGCTTATAGTTTTTAATTTGAGAATGTTTTTCTCAGTTTAACTGATTGACAAAATTAGAGTGCTCTGAATCACTGGTCTTACTGAAAATAGTACTGTCCTAGCTACATTTGTGCTTTTTTGTTTTTTACAATTTATTCTCACACTTTCAGTTTTTTTCTTCTTTCATTTTTGAGCATTTATTGACAAATGTAGCAACACACGATAGTTACAGGTAAAAAGAGTTTTTATTGTCTATTTTAAGGGTATGTGGACTTGTTTTAAAGCTCTTGTTGTAATATTACCTACATTAGAGGAAACAGTGTCCATCAGTAGTTTTGTCCAGATTTAATTATATCTGGTACAACTTTGTTGGGAAACAGAAAGAGAGATTATTAGAATCTTTAGTATCAAGAAATTTTGAATAAAGAGGAGAGTATTGTATATGACAAGTACCGGAAACTTGGCATTTGGTATACATTCTGTTTCATATTCTAAGCCTGAAATTGCAGGGCTCCATTTTCCTCTGATGACAGCTCCTTCTATTTTATCAATACCCTAATAAGGAAATTTGTTTCCCAAGTATTCATATTTCTTTTTAAAGGAATTTCTTTGGCATCTTTAGCCTCCATATTGTGAAAGTCTCTTAAAGCAGAAGGACTTTTTGATGATGATTTTTCTTACTATTGGTTTCTAAGAGTGATTTTTTTCCTTAAGAAAAAATAATAATATAATCATCTATTATTGACATAAAGCTCTTCTGGTTGATGACAAGTATCCAGAAGTACTTCCCTGTGAATCTTTGGCAGTTTATAATATTCAGTATTTCTTAAAATGGGTTGTACTTTCAGTTTTAAAGAAATATTCAAGGAAATGAATTATATACTTGAATCTTTGCCCATTTCTGCTACTTTACCGCACTATAAAACCTGGGTGCCACAAGCAGTTTACAGTTGGCTTTTAACCTAAAGGTTGGTGGTTTGAACCCACCGAGTGGTTACATAGAAGAAAGGACTGGCAAATTACTTTTGTAAATATTAGTCAAGAAAACCCTATGGAACAGTTCTACTCTAACACATGGGATTGCCATGAATCACGGTCTGACTTGACAGCAGCCAACGACCACCACCATACTGTGTGTGTACATATATGTTGTTTCTGTTGAGTGCCATCAAGTCAATTCCAACTCCTGGTGACCCTATGTGACAGGGTAGAACTGCCCCATAGGGTTTTCTGGGCTGTAATCTTTATGGAAGCAGGTGCCAGAGTCCTGCAGAGCTACTGGGTAGGTTCAAACTGCCCACCTCTTGGTTAGCAGCTGAGCACTTAATTGGTGTGCCACCAGGGCGCTTATACATGCATACATGCATGCATGCATATATATCTACACACACACACACACACACACATCTCCTTCCTCTCCAAACTTTGATGTATAATCACAGAAGAATGATATTGATAAACTGCACCTGGTTGGGATGTATCTTATGACATATATGTACTCATATTGCAAAGTTGCCTGTTAATATACAGTTCTAGCAACATTATCTAATTTATTATAATCTACAGCAGCCAAGGTAGTACATCATCCAATTATATGCTGTTGTCTCATTATTCACTCTACTTTGTCTCTAAAAAAATTGTTGCAAGTATATAATGAGACAAATTTGATGATAGGTGTAATCATGCTGCCCTGAACTGCCAAAACAAATCCTAGAGACTCACTAAACAAGGTGCTTTGCCTCCTTTACGAGTTAGGATAGATTTATCCATATGAATTGGGATAATCTGATACATGTTGATACTTTGAAAGTGTTTTAGTGACCAAGTTTGAACTTGTTCTTGGCTTTTTTTTTTTAATATTCTGCTGTTACCTTTTTTTCCCTATGTGTTAGTATAAAACCATTTAGTATATGTAGAGATATTTTTAGTTTCAGTCTTATTTTTTTTAAGTATTTTATTCCTTTGGTTTCTGTATTCTGAAGTAAAAGAACACTGATTTTAATGTCCTACTTTCTTGAGAAAAGAGATCAGCCTCTTAATTTATGAGTATTCAGTTGTTTTGGGTGGTAATCACTAGGTCTTTATTGAAATAGTTTATAATATTGGACTCTGCTCTTAATTTCTGTTTGATTTTGCCATTTACTGGGTGACCTTAAATAATTCACATCATCTCTTTTCTTTGTATTTTGGCTAATAAAGCCATTTAGACGAGATTATTTTTCAGATTCCTTCCAGTTCTAACATTTTCTGATGTTTATTGTACTAAATATATTAGGTTAAGAATAGGCAATACATTTTACCTTGGGAGAGTTGCTTAAAGAAATTTATATGGCAGGTAACATGAATATCTGATTTGCTGTACTGTTAATCCCAGCTACCTAAAGAAAACTTGCCTGTTGGGGATTCAAAATCTTTACTAAACTCAGTCTTCTGAAAGCGTTTCTTCTAAGTTACCCATTTAGATTTTATATTGATGTATAAACAAGCTATTCCATTACTGACATACCTGGTAAGTCTAAATAGTGTTTAAAGCTGTTGTTTGAAACTTGCTGAAGATATAAATTTTTTTTGCTAATGGAGTCCATGTGAGACATTTGTTTTTCAGGCTAGAGGTTATTTCTTTAGAGGTGGAGAACTATTGTACTCTTAAAGGGGTCATAGAGATAACTGTTTATCGTTTCTACAAAGTTGGGAGGGTAGGCAAACAGATTATGGCAAGGAATAGTTCTGGGACTTCTTGGGAGGGAGTTTGCAGACACTGAGCAATTAACAGTGGTATAGGTATTTTAACTTCTTGTTTAAAGTCATCACCAGTTCTATTTAAAGATTCTGTTTAATAGTCATTCCAAAAAGTTTTCCTAGTGGACAGTGGAGTCTCCTTCAATTTTTTTTCCTCTTTAAGTATGTCTGCAATATAAAAATTTAGATCTGCTAAGGATGTTATAATGTACACCTTGATTTTTTTGTTGTTCTTGAACTTTAATAGATTTCCCAAATTCTTCATTCTATTTACTATAGTTTGATTTTTGTTAGATTTGGTGTGAAATAACTAAACCTCTGAGAAGGATAAGAATTCCTTTTATTCCGCTGAGATGTTCAAGAGACTGGTGTTTGCTAAACATTTCATTTGTAATTTTGAGTGTCAGCAGTCTGTCATACTTCTAGAGTTTGTAAGTAGGAATGAAATTAGAGGTTTTATGTAATTAGTATAGCCCCGTTCATATTTTTTTGTTTTGTTTTTATTGTCCATTTATTTTATTTTGTTTTTGGGTTGACTCTAATGACATGGCTTGTGTACTTGGTGGGGATTTATATTATTGCTTCTGTGTTTTAGTTACTATGTTATTCTTTTTTAAAATACAAAAAAACACGTTCTGTGCCACAATAGATTTCGTTAGTCTGCAGATAATGTTTCATGGGTTTTCAAAATGTTGTTGTCCTGGAATAAAAGGAAGCTGTTTCCAGATCTCATAAATTTAGTCATTATTTCCGGATGGTGCTGTATACTCACGTAAACACTTTGTAGCCATTGTTCTTTCTATCCCAGGTTTCACTTCCCAAAAAGTCAGCAGTGTGTGGTACTTTTTGTTTAATAGGGTTTTTTTTGTTTGTTTACCCAAGGTCATACAGCTTTCCATTTAGAACAAAAAGACTGGAATTCAAGTTTCTTGATTCCTAATACATTACTTTTTTGTGCTGTTCTTTGCTGCTTGTTTCTTAGATTACTTACTCATTTTGAAATTATTTCAGGCTTACAAAAATTTTGCAGAAATAATATATCTTTCATTCAGCTTCATTTTACATAATCATATTAAGTTCACACCAGGAAATTAACATTGATACCACTTCCATCATTTCTTTCTACGTTTATTAATTGAAATTCTACTGTAGGGAAGAGCTTTCCTTTTTCTTGTTTTTGTTGTGATATATGTTATATATAATAATATAATTTTGGGTTATATTTATCATTATTTTATTGTGCAGATTATTCTGGAATTGGCCATTAAGAACACTTCCAGGTTGACTCGTGTCTTTTTCACATACCCCCATCGTTTTTCAAGGACTTTATTACCTTCTGGTACCACGGTATTACCTTTATTACCTTCTGGTTCCAGCCTCATCTTGTATTTCCCTTGTCCTAGCTCTGGCCTCAGCCGCTTCTCCAAGGAGCCCTGGTTCCTTTTAATGGGGAATAAACAAACAAAAAAAAAAACCATTGCTGTAGAGTAGATTCTGACTCATAGTGACCCTATAAGACAGAGTAGAACTGCTTCATAGGGTTTCCAAGGTTGTAATCTTTATGGAAGCTGGCTGCTTTATCTTTCTCCCTCGGAGCAGCTGGTGGGTTAAACCACCGACTTTTTGGTTAGTAGCTGAGTGCTTAACTACTGTGCCACCAGGGCTCCTTTAATGGAGCATAGTATTTAAAAACCAAGATCTGGGCATAAGGTGTGCTCATTGGTTCTGGAGTAGTGTGCCTTTTAATGTTAAGGTACTATAGTTGATTTTTTTCCTACTCATATTCCAAATAGAATTTATTTTAGCCGTGCTTGAAAAGTATGAGAGGAAAGAGAACAGTTTTCCCTTGCTGACATGCTAGTGTTTTCCCCATTATAGTTTACTTGAGGGTCCAGGAGACTGAGGCTGACAGAAGTCTCCTGAAGCAATTTTTATTGTTGGTATTCATTATAATGATGCCTTCATTTGGAAATCTATTCACAATTTTATAGTTCCCTTGAGTGACTCAGGTTAGCTTTGGTCACAGTAGCAATTGTTAACTTTGTAAAATTGCATAGTTAACCTGCAAATGTTTAGTATTCTAAGCATGACTCCTTGTAAAAATATTATAAAACTACCTAATGCAATTATGATGCCTTTATTCTCTTTTCATATTAAAATCACTTGTATTTACTCAAATATAATACAACTTAAAAAGTAGGTTAAAAAGCTTTGAATGCAGAACTGTTAACTGCTTTCTTAAACAGTCGCATGCCTTTACTTCCCCTCCTGGGTCAAAGCATTTCTCTTAACTTGTCAGCTTAGCTAGGTTCTGCATGATTAAAATGTTATTTCCAAGGATGTATATGCTGTTTTTTTTTTTAATGTCAAAGTCTGTGAAATTGTGTTATATCCTGTGCAATGTATCAAAGAAAAAATACACTCCTATCCCCTAGTCATACCTATTTACCTCTCTCACATACATACTTTTAATTAATTACTTGTTTGGGATGTTGGCTGGAACGTTAGAAGAATCGTTCATTGTGAGCATAATTTGAGATTCTCTTTGGTGCTTTTCTTTATAGCATTCCCACTCCAGCTCATTTTATGGTGGGTGCTTGGTTGTCCTTCTGTCATCTATTCCTTGAACGTGTCTGGTCAAGTGAAGTTGCATAGCAGCAGTTTTGGTAGTAGACTGGCTGTGTTCCAAGATTTCATGGGTAATCTCATCTTGACATTTAATGAGCTGATGAAGCTGCTAAAAAAACCCAGATATGATGTCTGTAGAAGGTTTGCCATTACCTCCTCTCTGTGGAGATAATGTTATGATTAACCTGCATCTGCTTTCTGTTGTAGCCTGTACTCTCAATGTGGTTTGTAATATTTGGTAATGCCTCAGAATGTTAAACCCATACCACAATGTGGTTGAAACAGCTGAAACCACTGGAGACAACTGGCTCAGATTTGGAGGAAGATTTTAGGAGTGACAGGAGCCTAATTTCAATTTAACTAATTAAACCACTCTGAGGTAATTCCGTGTAGCACACCCTCAAGAGTTGCAAGAGCTTTAATTAATGTTGGCTCAACTTTTAAAGCATGAGGGTAATCTTTTGGAATCACCTAACTTGGTTCGTTTGTTCAGGGATCAGAATGTACAAGCAAGCTTTTACCAGGATTTGTGTTTTGAACGTGAGGGCTTAAAACCATATTTACAAACCTAATAACCTGACCAAAAACTTTTACTCCTTGAGTGTAAGAAATGTAATAGTGATTTTCTTTGAGACAAAAGCAGCATGTTACAGTTTTACTATGTTGCCCCTGCCCAGTAGAAAGAGATTGTGTGGCTGCTACAAGAGAAATGTTTAAAGGAGAAGCCAATTTTCTAATAGCAATGCCAGCTCTATAAAAGTAACTGAAGGAAACAGATTTCAAAAAGTATTGATTGAACTCTGTGTAAAGGGAAATACATGGTTCTTGGGATGCAGAGGCTCAGAATCAGATTTTATTTTAGCTGTTGATCCTTTAATCCCTTCAGAGGATCCTTATAATTGCTTTCCACATCGTATCAACAGTAAAAATGTTGGCAGCATTTATTAATAACATCAGTTAACATCATCATTGTTATTCTAGTCTCCTTGAACTTGCTGCTTGTATTTCTCCCTTCATTTTTTTGATATGGAAAATTACCGATACATTGAAAAGCAGAATATATATTTAAGATACATAGAAAAGATTATCTTGAACCACCCAGTGTCAACCATTATTAGTACATAGCTAGTCTAGAATGCAATGAGTCTTACAGGGAGGGCAAAGGAAATGGCAGAGGTGGATTATCTTGTTAATATAACTGTAGTCTTAAGACTTTCATTTTGAGATAGCCTAAAAGAAATGAATGAAGCGACCTTTGTCTTTGCTCTTTTACAAATCTCAGTGCGTTGAAGTAATGAACTTGCAAATGTGATACAAGAAGAAAAAAAGGACAAACAGCATTTTAATAATTTACTCATTTTTTTTTTCATCAGAGACCTTTTTTTCCCCCTAAGTAATGTTGACCCATATTAGAATTAACTATGGAATAGCTGAGGAGAAAGGAAAGACCAAATGAAAAACATTTAATTTTTTGTGACTTAGATGAGTCTGGGGCAAGCCTGAATGTGGTGTGGAAGGAGGACAGTGATTGTCTTAGTTATCTAGTGCTGCTGTAACAGAAATACCACAAGTGGATGGCTTTAACAAAGAGAAATTTATTTTCTCACAGTCCAGTAGGCTAGAAGTCTGAATTTAGGGTGTTAGCTCCAGTGGAAGGCTTTGTCTCTCTGTCGGCTCTGGAGGAAGGTCCTCGTCCTCAATCTTCTCTTGGCTGAGGAGCTTCTCAGGTGCAGGGACTCCGGGTCCAAAGGATGCGCTCTGCTCCTGATGCTGCTTTCTTGGTGGTATGAGGTCCCCCGTCTCTCTGCTTGTTTCTGTCTTTTATTTATATCTCAAGAGATTGCCTCAAGACAGGATCCAGTCCTGTAGGTTGAGTCCTCTCTCACTAACACAACTGCCACCCATCCTCCCTCATTAACATCATCCTGGCAGGATTTACAACATAAAGGAAAATCACAGAGTACTGGGATTCATGGCTCAGCCCAACTGATACACATGTATTTTGGGGGGACATTTTTTTTTTTTAATTCAGTCCATGACAGCGATCCTAACATAAAGAAGGAAAAAATAAATTTTATTACAGGCTGTATAGTCACTGCTGTGAAACTCTACTCCTTTGCAGTTCAGTACACTTACCACTAGCCACATGTGACTTTTGAGCACTTTAAATGTGGCTAGTCTGAGATGAGCTTGAGTGTGTGCTTTAAGTGTAAAATACATACTAAAAAGACTTGATGTGGAAAAAAAGGTAAAATATCATTAGTAAAAATTTTAATATTGATTACGTGTTAAAATAAAAATATTTTGGCTATACTAGGTTAAAAAAATTAAGATTAATTTTACCTGCTTCTTTTTACTTTTTAAATTTAAAATTAGACATGTTGCACACATTTGTGGTTTGTATTATAGTTCTACTGGAAGCACTCTGTTCTGTGGTTAAAATTATAACAGATGAGAAGAGAGAGATAGGGAATTAGGGGAAGAAATAGTCATGAATCAATGTCTTGCTTAAGTATGTACTTTATTTCCCCGCCCCGCCAAAGGTCTTTTTCTTTAGTTTTTGCTTTAAAAGTGATAGAACAAGAAACAGCTAGCTGGAAGGACTAGTTCCCAGGTGTTAAAGCTACCAAACCTTGATTTGTAGTTTTTTAGGAAACAAATATGTAAGTTCCTGGTCACTGTGCTGTTCTAAAAACCTTCATAAGACCTTCATTACTATTTTCCATTGTTTCACCAGATGTTGCAAAAAGTGCTTTCTCTTTTGATATGTGTTTTGCTTTGCTTTTCTTCTTCCCGAGACTCTATCTTGTACTTAGAGCAGCATTAACACTGATACAAACCCCAGTTTTGTCAAGGGACTGGAGTGAAGATCAACAAAGTATTTCTGGTCCACAATCCTTTATCTCCAACTCTGTAGTCCAAAAGCTCTAAAAACCAGAAGTTGTTTTTGTTAATTTATTTGGTGGAAAACCTGACCTGAAGTAATGTGATGGAGGCTATTTGTAGTCCTTATCTCACTTTGTGGGAATATTTATCAGCTTTGTTACAGAAATATTAGTGTGTTTGGAAATAAAGTGCTGCCTTAGACCCAGGTGGAGGTGATATGGTATATACATTGTATTAACCTTTCTAAATATATATAGAAAAAAAACCTGAATTCTGAAATACAGCTGACTCAAAGGGTTTCAGATAATAAACTTTGGACATCTCTTACTATCCCACAGAAATTGAAGATATTTTGCTAATCATAATTCTATTTTTGAATAAGATTTTGTCTTTAGCATAGCACAGTCTGAACACAGTGACAAAAGTAAATGCGGTCTTCCTGAAATACAGCTTCATTGTGCACTCTCCCGTAAAGTTGTTTCAGAAGCTCCTTGTTCTCCAGTTCCCCTTGTCCCGGAATTTAATACCTGCCACGGAGTGGTATCTGCCTGATGTTATCTCCTTTGATTCCTTTTCATGTTCTTTCTTGAGTCAGTGTTTCTCGAAGTGAAACAATTGTGTGCATCCTTGACTCTGTGCCTTAACACATGTTATTTCTTTTATTCTGGAAAATCTTGTCTTTCTCATTGTCAAAATTCTGATTCTTCAAGATGGATTCAGATGATACCATTTCCTGATCTTTTTCCTGATTACTTATAGGCCACAGGGTGTGTGTGTCTCTCTCTCTCTCTCTCTGTGGTTTTAATGTCAATATAGCTTATCTTCCTAAATAGTAATCTCTTTGCTGAAAGGGAAACTGTTCTAAACCTCTTAGCATTCATCATAATGTCTTTCATGGTGATTTACATGCATTAAATACATTTATTAATGTTGCTTGTTTGGGGGGAGGGTGCTGGTAGAGCAGCAAAAGTAGGTACACCATTCAAAGTGTCAAAATGTTTACTCCCTTTTATTCATATTGTTTTATTTACCATGTATCTAAGTAGCAAAAGCAAGCAGTAAATATGCAGGTAGGAAATGGTAATAAGGCTGCAGCCCTATAGTTTTCTACATCTTTCAGAACAAACAATTAATCCGTGTTGTTGCAATGACAGAGACAGAAGAGACACCTTTGTCACTTTTATGGGAATTGTTGATGTATGTAATGAGGATTTCAGAATGAATTTGATAATTTTGCTGTAGGGTAGTTGGAAAGAGTAGGTACATCCTACTTTCTTGAAACTTAGTTGAAGAGAGGGTATCAAACTCCAGGTACTTTTGTGATTATTATAACCTCAGGGCAATGAGAGATTTTACTGAGAGCCCTTTTATCTTTATTTAAACAAACAAACAAGCAGAAATAAAACATGCAAAGTGGAAGGAGTCCTTAAAAAAAAGACATTAACTTTGTTTATAAGCTCTGTGACTTATATGAATCTCAGTTTCTTTAGATATAAAAAAGGAAAAACTCCGGATAAAATAGAATATTAGTAAACAAAATATGTGATAAAATAATGTGTGTGAAGGTACATAACAGTTTGAAAACGTATGTACAAAATAAAGAAAATGGTATTTTTAATTTTGACATAGGCATTTAATAGGAGAGTTCTTTACTAAATCTTAAAAAAAAAAAAGAAACCCCAGACCCGTTGCCATTGAGTTGATTCTGACTCATAACGACCCTATAGGACAGAGTAGAACTGCCTCATAGGGTTTCCACGGAGAGGCTGGTGGGTTCGAACTGCTCATCTTTTGGTTGTTAGCAGGCAAGCTCTTAACCACTGTACCACCAGGGCTCTGATTAAATCTAAAGTTGTCAAAAATTTTAGAAGGAAGGGTAATAAGAGATTGGACAAATAGAGGTCAAATACTGACTATTTTTAATTACTTTTATTGAATAGGGATTTTTTACTTTTATGAAAGCTTTGAAATAGGAATAACTAAGATGACTCTTAGGTTTTGATGCAACAGACAATTGGATTTGTCTTTTTTCACATAGATATGAAGAATAAGTACACACCTTTTCCTCTTCTTTTTAAACTTAAACCTGAAGGTTATGAATACTGATGGCACTGGAAGACGAGTACTTGTGGAAGACAAAATTCCTCACATATTTGGGTTTACTTTGTTGGGTGACTTTGTTTACTGGACTGACTGGCAGAGACGGAGCATCGAAAGAGTACACAAACGAAGTGCTGAGAGGGAAATCATCATAGATCAGCTGCCTGACCTCATGGGCCTAAAGGCCACAAACGTTCATCGAATCATCGGTAAGTAATTCCAGAACTCCCTTAGAGATGGAAGCCAGGAATGAGGAAAGATATAGTCAGCAGCTTGTAAAACAAAGTTGTAAGTTGTTAAATAATTAGAACATTTAGGAGCTTTCTGAATCTCCTGTAAGGGTAACCACCCCCCTGCCACCAACACCACCAAAAAAAAAAAAAATTTGAGATGACATAGAGACCATCTGTAACCATTTTAACAGGAATGGGTCTCTTAAATGTTGGCTTAATACTCTGCTACACGGTTTCAGTTGAAGGGTTAAGGACACACACGTGCATACAACTTTCTTTATCAAAATAATTCAGCCCTGTTGTATGAATGTAATTTATTTGAAAGCTTACTGTATACAAAGGAAAGTATTTTACCATTGTTTTATTCCCTGTATTTTACTATAATATACCCTGTTTTTTACAAGTTTTATTCTCTGTTGTGAGATTAGAACTGAAATCTAGATTTGGGAGCAGACAATCACAGATTTGTGAACCAAATGCTTAGTCATTTTAAAGTGAAAATGTGTTGATTGTGTCACTGCATGTGTCCTGTGCCCTCTTATAGTTAATTCATCTTTTAGGTTCCAATCCCTGTGCTGAGGAAAATGGGGGATGTAGTCATCTTTGCCTCTATAGACCCCAGGGCCTACGCTGTGCCTGCCCCATTGGTTTTGAACTCATCAGTGACATGAAGACCTGTATTGTCCCAGAGGCTTTCCTTTTGTTTTCACGGAGAGCAGATATCAGGCGAATTTCTTTGGAAACTAACAACAATAATGTGGCCATTCCTCTCACTGGTGTCAAAGAAGCTTCCGCTTTGGATTTTGATGTGACAGACAACCGAATTTACTGGACTGATATATCACTCAAGGTTAGCAAAGAAATTGGAACATTGAAGCTGGGGCCTAAAGGCGGGTGGGGGGATTCTAAAATTTTTAAATTTCCATGCTATGACCCACCTTCCTCTTGTTCGATAGGCAGAATTCAACAAAAACCCTTTTTTAAAGGAAGTCAAAAGGAAAGGCCCATTCACTAATTTATTTATTAGATACCTTTTAGTACAAGGTATGTTGCTAAATCTTGAAGGCAATAATCTTCCTATACCTTGTTCCAATTGATGATAACATTTTCTGTCATTAGCTGAGTAAGCAATTATATGCTCTGCTTATAGGGGCTTGGCTCTCAATTTATTTTAAACAAGATTTTGGAGCCTGACTGAGGTAGAAAAAGGCCATTTATGAGCTATAACATACTTTTATTTTCTTTTTCCTAGAATACATATTGAAAAGCACAGTAAAGACCGTGGGAGAGAGGAAACACCTAACTAGAAAATCTGGAGAATAATCTTTCTTTCTTCCAGATTGTTTTGGGCTTGTTTAGATAAATTGTGTAAACTTCTGTCTAATGTAATGCTTCAGAACATGAGACTTGGAAGCCAGACTTTGGATTCTGATGATGTTCAGTAAAATCTGTTAAATGAGTGAACAAATTAAATAAATAAATAAATCTTTTCCAGTGTAGCCGTCTGAGTTCCCTTATCTTAAAAATAGAGATAATGGCTATTTTACAGAGCTCTTGTGAAGATTAAATGAGAAAATTTATTTACACAAAGTGCTTAGGGCAGTATTTGACAAGAAGTAGCAGCGGTTGTTATTAACTTGAAATATGATTATTTTTAATTATTCAAGGGATTTGAAACTACAGTGGTAATAAATGATAATGGTTATATATGTTTTATAAGGTAAGATGTTGAGATCTTGTCAAGTTGACACAATGACTTGGGATGCTCTCTACCTTCAGTAAGTTGATAAACAGTTAAGAATCTACAACATTCTGGTAATAGCTTTTTACTTGATTGCTAATTTTAAAAAGAAAAGTCATTCCACTATCTTATTAGAATAAAATTTTGACTCTTAAGAGCTTCAAATTTATCTTCCTGAATTGGCAAAAAAAAAACTTGAGGTTACAGCTGCATTTATTAGAATCAGATGAAAGTTACCTCTTATCTTCATGTTCTAGGGTATTAGAGGCTGACATCAGTTTTTTTCTGTGCTTATAAAATATGTGAATTTTTTAAAGAAATAGTATGCTTCTTGGCTCTTTCACCATCTCCCTCACCCCCAACAAAACCAGACCAAAACTTCTTTCTGGATAATGTTTTGTGTTTAAGCCTTGTAACTTAGTTGTTAATCTTCGTTTTTGCAGACCATCAGCAGAGCCTTTATGAATGGCAGTGCACTGGAACACGTGGTAGAATTCGGCTTAGATTATCCAGAAGGCATGGCAGTAGACTGGCTTGGGAAGAACTTGTACTGGGCAGACACGGGAACAAATAGAATTGAGGTGTCAAAGTTGGATGGGCAGCACCGACAAGTTTTGGTGTGGAAAGACCTAGATAGTCCCAGAGCTCTTGCATTGGACCCTGCTGAAGGGTAAATAGCTTTACATTTTCCTTCTTTGAAACTACATTGCACGTTTTGGGGAACATGGCGCAGTTCCAGGGTTTATCTTCTTGATGCCTTAAGAAATGCTTATTAGGTATTTGACACAGAAATGATAGGCTTTATTTTAAAACCATGAATTTGAAATTTCACTGATCTTAGAATTAATAATTGTTAGCTAAATTTTACTTTTGCCATTAACACTGAGTAAAGAAAGATTAGTGAAGTGGATGAATAATCAAAGATTACTAATCAGCATTTATATACTAAGTAAACTGCCTTTTTTAAAGCCATTATCAATTAAAAATTAATTCCAAATTCCACACTTATCATAGTAAACCACGGAAACAACATTGTGTGCTAAGAAATAACTGCATTAAAGTTGGACAATTAGTTTGATCATTATTATAAACTTGGAGAAAGTATGATATTATAAGATAAGTTGTTTATTAATAGTGTGACATGTTTTTGAAAGGTAGGTGATTCTTCTTATAAGATTCAGGAAGTTTTAAAAAGCCAGCAGCTAAGATATCTGAAACTTGAAGAAAAATTCCACCTTTAAAAGCGAAAGCCAACATTGTGAACATGTAAACGTATTTACCACATCTGTAATTAAAAATAGTTTCCCTGAAATCACCACATTAATTCCATGATTAGCTAGTCATTCATGTAGTTAGAAGGCCATATCAAAGTTAGCTTCCCTGAGCTGACATGTTGTAGTAAGATTGTGATGATCTTAACTCTAAGCATTAGTTGCTAGACAGTTAAATTTAGTAGTTGGGACTAAGCACTCTAGTGTAGGTCACTGCTGGCAGTTCTGAAATTTCTCTCACAGTTGTTTCTCTTTAGCCCTTGTGCACATACACGCCTGTCAGCTGACAAATGTAAATGCAAACAAAGCCTGAGACCAGCTTTAATTTTCAGAAAAGTATGTTCATACATTGCTACCAAGTCAGCCATCAGCTGGCAAACTGATGAGTGAATGTTCGTCCTCAGGTATTTGATGCAAGCTGGCACGGAGAGTGCTTCCCTAGACCCAGTGTTCAGTGTCACTAAACTAGCACCTTACTAGTTTAGTTGAAAGGCCATTTGACTATGGATTAGGGTTCCAGTTCCAGCTCTATAATATATTTAGCTCTAAGACTTTAAACAAACCATTTATATTTCTTTTATGCTTTTGCCACATCTGTAAAAAGCATGTACTGTAAGGCTGCTCAAAGGTTAGAATGGAAAACTTGAAAAGGTAAAATAGAAGCAAAACAATATTTTGATTATGCTAAAACAGTATTATTGATTATGCTAAAATTTCACAGAGATTGTAGTAGTAGTATTCACTGCCCAGCTGACACACATCAATGGTAAGTCACCGCTCTTACTCATATAGTATGTTCTGTTGGACTGTGGGACCAAATACATTTTCAGACTTTGCTTTTGACTTCAGCTAAAGGCCACAATTTATTTCTACCTTTGATGTACTCCTGCACCTTGTTTATGGGGAGAGTTAATTATAGTTGAAAAATAAGTTCAGTTATTTATTTGTATTGAGAAATATAAAAAAAAAAAAAATTTGTTTTTCCAGAAGCAAACCAGATTCTGAGATCAGAGCTTCAATCCATTGCTTTCTTCTTGAATATTAGTTTTATAAATGCAAGTGCTGCAATAAGGAAATCACTGGTTTGTTTGCAATTCCTAGGGTTTGGATGGAACAGAGTTCATTGGAAAAACTAAGAAAAGCTGACTCACTTCCTTTTTGGGCTATAAGAAAAAATATTTAGTTGAGGGTGCCAAAATAATTGAAAAAGTATAGGCATGATTTTGTTTTACCCATTTCCCTGACTTAGAATATATTTTCTTTAAATTTATTTAGTTACTATGCTTGAATATGACCCTTTCCCTCAAATTATCAAAAGTGAAATGTTAAATATTCATTGTTTTGAACTTAGATTTATGTATTGGACTGAATGGGGTGGAAAACCTAAGATAGACAGAGCTGCTATGGATGGAAGTGAACGTACTACATTAGTTCCAAATGTGGGGCGGGCAAACGGCCTAACTATTGATTATGCTAAAAGAAGGCTTTATTGGACAGACCTGGATACCAACTTAATAGAATCTTCAAATATGCTTGGTAAGCTGTTCTACTTTTTTATTCAAACACATAGTATATTTTTGTTTTTATGTAAAAATCAATGACCCTTATTCACCATTGGTTAAATGCTATTAATCTTCATATAACAGTCTAGATGATTCTTCCCCTTGTTTTGGAATTATGTCCTGTTTTTTGTTGTTAATAGTGGATCAGGTACTTGGATTCACATCTCTTTGTTATGTGGAGATTTCATTTTTATTGGTTTTTTTGTTACGAAATTTATAGCTCTCTAGGTAATTTCTCAAGTGACTTTTTGTACCCATAAAAATATATACACTTTCATCTTTTTAAGTAAGGAAGAAGAAAAGTGGAACCATAGACCCCTTTGTAGAGGAAAAAACCAGTTTAAAGAAACTCAGCAATTTATAACAGGAATGTAAGCTCGAGGCATGGGGTCAGACAGCAGATGGATTAATTTCAGAGGACTGATCTGGTTTTAGAATTGCTTCTCAAGGAGTTGTTCTTTTTTTCAAAGTTGCTTGTAAATGTAATGTTTTACATGTTTAAAAATGTTTTTTGTTTTTGCCATTAAGGCACTTGAATTCTCACTATATTTCATCCCTCTGTTCCTCCCATGTCTACTACTTTTCCGAAAATAGGACTCAACCGTGAAGTTATAGCAGATGATTTGCCTCATCCATTTGGCTTAACTCAATACCAGGATTACATCTACTGGACGGACTGGAGCCGACGCAGCATTGAGCGTGCCAACAAAACCAGTGGCCAAAACCGCACCATCATTCAGGGCCATTTGGACTATGTGATGGACATCCTGGTCTTTCACTCCTCTCGGCAGGCAGGATGGAATGAGTGTGCCTCCAGCAATGGGCACTGCTCCCATCTCTGCTTGGCTGTACCAGTTGGAGGTTTTGTTTGTGGATGCCCAGCCCACTACTCTCTTAATACTGACAACAGAACTTGTAGTGGTAAGCTATGTTTCCCCCCAAAGCTAGCTGGAATTAGAGGAGAAAGCAGCACTTTATGAATACTGTAGTTCATGGTGTTCCTAGAATAAGAAGTTGTGGAAATCCAAAACTGATCATTAGTTTAGCAAAAGAGGGCTAAGGAGGGTATCCAAGTTTTTGTTACTTAATATTTGCTTGGTGATAGCAACTTGATGTTGTGGAAAAATCAAGTCTTTTACCCTTGGGTATTAAACATTTGGTAGAGTAAAATTTGCATAGCTTCATTGCAAGAGAGAATACACATGTGTGCTCTGTGCGTGGTAATTCGTATTTATTATAAAGGAAGGGAAGAGCAGCAAAAATAGTACCACAAAGAGAATTCCCAGGCTTTTCTGTTGTGCCATAAAACAGCTCCATTTATCCCCAAATACAACCTCCTTATCCTTTGATGCGCGGAGAATAAGGCAAAGGGCAAAAACTTACATGTACAAGAGGCCAGGCAGAAAATGCTGTGAGAAAAATTAGCCCAGTATTAATAATCCGTAGATGGAAGAACTGGAGAGCACATGCTCTGACCATAGTGGGCAGCAGCTGCTTAATTCCAGCTAATGTTATTAGATCTTCCCAACCAGTCATTCATTCATTTATTTTTTTCCCTAAAAATCTCCTGATTTTTAAGTGTTGGCAAATAATTCACATTAAAATAACAAAAAATATTGTACTAGCACAATAACAACAAAACACTGACTGTAACACACAAAACATTGTTGGGTTGGGGAAGCCTAGTTTCTTACCTGAGTATGTATGTAGGCCCATGTTTTGGTGTAGACAAGAACAAATTGATAGATATGATAAAGAAGTAGGGAGAGATTACATCATAAAGAATAAATTTATGGGAGAGAAGTAGGATGTGGTTCAGTAGGGTAGAAGGTAACAAAGTACAGAATTTTTTTAGTGAAAATATAAATACAAGGGTTGTTAAGAGAATTAGAGATAATAAATGGAAGCATCTAACCCAGTGTTTGGCACATATTAGGGACTCACTAAATACTACCTGGCAGGGTGGTTAAGAGCTACAGCTGCTAACTAAAAGGCTGGCAGTTTGAATCCACCAAGCACTCCTTGGAAACTCTATGGGGCAGTTCTACTCTGTCCTGTAGGGTCGCTGTGAGTCAGAATCAACTCCACGGCAACAGGTTCAGTTTTTTTAAAAATACTATCTATTACTGTTAGTTTTTTTGTAATTTTTGCCTGCTCCACCTTCCCACAGTTACATACACTAAGCAAAATAAAGTCTATGTCCACAATCTATGAGGGTTTAATTCCTATTAATACCAAGTTTATTACTGATACTACTGATAATTATACACAGTATTTTACTTTACATTTATATAATGCCTTACAGTTTTTAAAATATTGTAGAATTCTTGTAGTAACTTGATGATAGGGACAAGACAGATATAACCTTTATTTTACAGTTGGTTAAACTTTGACCTGAAGGGGTTCAGTGACTTAGTTAAGATGAGATGACTAGATGGTGAGAGAGCTGAAACTAAAACCAGTCTTAAAGTTTGTGTTCACCTTGGAAACCTAGTCTTCCTGCCACTGAACACACATAAGAACAGGTTAAGGAAGAATAGAGTTATTACTTGGTGAACTGGGAAAGCTCTGTGTGTCTTCATCATATGCCTCACTGTCTTCTGTACGTAGTGCTGCTGTAATACAAATACCACAAGTGAGTGGCTTTAAAGACAGAATTTATTTTCTTATAGTTCGGAAGGCCAAAAGTCCAAATCAGATTTTGGCCATGTCGATTCCTTCCTTGTCAGTATCCCTGGCCCTTCTTCGGCTCCTTGGCACTCCTTGACTTCTTCATGTGGTATCTGTGTTCCCCCGTTTGTGTGTATTCTGGCCTTTTTATAACTCAGAAACAATAAGGTTTAGGATCCACCTGCACTGGTATGACCTCATTAACATAACAAAAGAAAGCCCTATATTTAAACAGAATTCCATCAACACATATTTTTGGGGTCACGTTTCAATCCATAACATCACGGAAATTAAGTCTCATATCTTTGTAGACAAGATGGAGAAAAATAGGCTGATGGCTTTATCATTGAGTAAATTGATAACTAGTTTGATAACTAGAGTGCTAATTAGTATCACTCTGAAGAGAGTTTTGAGAGGCTTGCTGTAGGGTTCTGTCCTCAGATTTACCTCTTCATCCTCTACACCTGTTTTATATGAGAGCATACAGGCTGGTCAAATCTATGGGTGATGCAGAACTTAGGGTAACTGTATTTCAGATGTGCTTTTTCCTTTCTTTAAGCTCCTACCACTTTCCTGCTCTTCAGTCAAAAGAGTGCCATCAACCGGATGGTGATTGATGAACAACAGAGCCCTGACATCATCCTTCCTATCCATAGCCTTCGGAATGTCCGGGCCATCGACTATGACCCGCTGGACAAGCAACTCTATTGGATTGACTCACGACAAAACATGATTCGAAAGGCCCAAGAAGATGGCAGCCAGGTAATTCAGGGCTCAGTTCAAAATTCACTTCTGCATAATAACTGGACAAACCAGTTATCCTATTTCACTTAAGTCTTGATTTTGCTTTTATGTGTGAGGGTGCAGGGGTGTCCAAACTTAAATTCTGTACCTAGTAGCTTTTTTTACTCTTTTTTTTGAGTAAACAATTGTTTAATGATAGTATAAAAATGAAAATTATTTTAGCATATCTTATGTGCACATATTGCTAATGGTTTTTATCATTGTCACCCTCTTCCATTTATATATTTCTTCATTATGGTTCCATTTATGTGGAATGTTGGCAGCACTGAAATCAAATAGACCTTAGTTTTAATCTCAGATGTACTGCTTACTAGGATTCTTATAAACATTTGATCTGAAAGGAACGTAAAGCACATAGACTAGTACCTGGAACATAGAAGGGGCTCAGTAAATAACAATTATAATAACTAATTAATTGTTATTTAGAAGGTTCAGAGGATAAGAAACATATAACAAAATCTCAGTAAATTAAAAATATGTAGTATGTGTTACCGTTGGTTCAGTGGATTTTTTTGTTTTGTAAATACTATTTGTTGACTATGGGATGGGAGTGAAAATATTAATAAATCTTATCTATGCTTTCATACAGTCATGGTTCTGCATACTACTGTCCATTCTTTGATTTCTTTCTGTGGTCAAGTGGCGTTAGACTGGGATTACTAAAAATAATTATTTGTTGTCTTCCTTAAAGCAACGATGTTAAGTTGTATTTTTAATGTATTAAAATTTAGGGAGATCAGGATACTATTGTTTGCTGTGTCTTGTCTCACAATGAAGAGCAAGGAAGTTAAGTAAGGCTGCTGAGGGATCATTAGGAGTAGTTATAGAGTTATATAGCAGATGGACCATACACTATATTATAGGCCAGGACCAATGAACTGATAACTGGTAAGTGGAAATTACACCAAAACCAAACCCATTGCCATCGAGTTGATTCCAACTCATAGGAACCCTATAGGACAGAGTAGATCTGGCCCATAGGATTTCCAAGGAGTGGCTGGTGGATTCGAACTGCCTACCTTTTGGTTAGCAGCCATAGCTCTAAACCAGTAGGCCACCAGGGAAATTATAACCACAAAAACCAAACCCACTGCCATCAAGTCAGTTCCAACTCATAGCGACCTCATAGGGTTTTGAAGGCTGTAGATCTCTACAGAAACAGACTGCCACGCCTTTCTCCTGCAGAGCCGCTGGTGGTTTCTAACCGCCAACCTTTCAGTTATCAGGGCTGCTTAGGGAAATTACAGTTATTATTATATAGCCAAGGACATGACAAGAAAATTGAGTAACTTCATTAAGGAATATGTGACCTAAGAGATGTGGAGTAAATGAAATACAATTTATTCAGATAGAACAGATGATGGACAAAGCCTCTCTTTTTGCCTGGCTTTGTAAGTATCTTTTTTTAAAAAAATGGTTTTGAGGACCAGAGAAAAAGGGGATTGATAGATGTGGTTTTTGTGTCTTTAACTAATTGCTGTTGTCTCTAGAGCAGGGTTTCTCAACCTCAGCTCTGTTGATCTTTTGCTCTGGATAATCCTTTTCTGTGGGTAGCTGTTGTAAGTAAGAAGTGTCCCTTGTTCAGTTCCTTCCCAGGTGTGTGACTACATAAGCAGTGTGAGTAATTGTTTCAGGGCTGTCTGGCTTGGAGTCTAATTTTCTATATGTGTGTCTTTCTCTTTCCATAGAGCTTTACTGTGGTTGTGAGCTCAGTTCCCAATCAGAACCTAGAAATACAGCCCTATGACCTCAGCATTGATATTTATAGCCGCTACATCTACTGGACTTGTGAGGCCACTAATGTCATTAATGTCACAAGATTAGATGGTCGATCCATTGGAGTGGTGCTGAAAGGAGAGCAAGACAGACCTCGAGCCATTGTGGTAAACCCAGAGAAAGGGTATGTTACTAAAGTGGCATCAGATGTCTTGGCATCTGAGACCCCCCTTAACCTTCCTTTTCAGCCCATCATTAATTTGTCTTTAAGCGTCCTGTGCTCAGGTGAACAGCTTGATATTCTCCATCCACCTATCCCTACATTTTTCTGTATCTTTGCTTATACTTTCTCTGATTTCCCTGCCTAGAATTTCCTTCTTTGGTCATTATTGCTTTACGTATAAATTCTACCCACACCTCTAGGACTATTTCAATTACCACATCCTCCGTGAAGTTTTCCTTCATCTACCTCACCCTGAACCACGTGTGATTGCCCCCTCTCCCAAATACCTAGCATTCTATGTCTGTGCCTCTCTACTTAGCCCTTTCCAGGTTACCTTATACTTAGCTATTTTCAGTCTTAAATTCCCTACATAAACTTTAGGTTCCTTTATGATAAGATCTAATTTATCTTGTTTCATTTAATTCAGAGCTTTGCATTTAATAAATAAATAATTTTTTTTTTTTATTAAATACTCAGTACTTAATTGTGTCTGAATGAATGATACTGAAACTAGGGAAAGTAGCTTACTTCAAAAGTTACAGGGAAGGGATAAAGTCTAGAAGTTAAATATAAGGAATAATTTATATAGGATGTATTTTTAGTGACTAAATGGGCTGATTAGAAAAGGAATTTAAAATTTTGCATCCAGGTCTCTCTGGCCACTGCTTTTATTATATTATTCCTAAAACATACATGTTCCTGTGTTTGATACTTTATTAATATATTAACCTCCCTAAGAACCTCTATCTGTAATTTAGAATAAGCTTTTAAAATACTATTTTACCTCCATTTGTCTTAATTAACAAGAATACTCTCATTTTATATGGCTTCTTGCTTTGGTAACTTATTGTTTCCTTTTTTTCTTCAGGTATATGTATTTTACCAACCTTCAGGAAAGGTCTCCCAAAATTGAACGAGCTGCTTTGGATGGAACAGAACGGGAGGTCCTCTTTTTCAGTGGCTTAAGTAAACCAATTGCTTTAGCCCTTGATAGCAGATTGGGCAAGCTCTTTTGGGCTGATTCAGATCTCCGGCGAATCGAAAGCAGCGATCTCTCAGGTACCCAAGAAAAGTATTGCCTTGTTATTAAGATGATTCATTGGATAAGTTTGTATTTTTCTTGCGTTGAAGCCCTGGTGGTACTGTAGTTAAGAGCTCGGCTGCTAACCAAAAGGTTGGAAGTTCAAATCTACCAGCTAGCTGCTCCTTGGAAACCCTTTGGGGCAGTTCTACTCTGTCCTGTAGCATCGTATGAGTCAGAATCGACTCAACAGCAACAGGTTTGATTTTGTGGTTTGGTTTATGGAGGGCAGTTTTCCAGTAACTGTCAGGATTTAAAATACGTATTCCCTTTGACCTGGCAGTTTCCTTTTGGGTAGCTGTCTTAACAGAAATACTGACTCAAGTGTACACGGTGTTCACTGATCATTATTTGTGATAGTCTATTACAGAGAAATACTTGAAAATTTATCTAGTGTATGGAATATTTCAGTAATTCAAAAGAATGAGGTAGATCTGTGTACAGTGACATAGAAGGATAAATAAAAAATTAAGTTGTACAACAATGTTTATTTTAAGATCCAATTTTGTTTAAAATTGAAAATGATATGGAGCCCCTGGGTGGTGCACATGGTTGATGCACTCAGCTACTAATTGAAAGGTTGGAGATTTGATTTCACCCAGAAGCACCTCGGAAGAATGCCCTAGCAATCTACTTCTGAAAAATTCACCATTGGAAACCCCATGGAGCACAGTTCTACTCTGACACACGTGGAGTCACCATGAATTAGAATCAAGTCGACATCAGCTTGGTTGGCTTTGTTGTTGTTGTTGTTTTTAATGTATATATACTATGAAGAAACAATATGGGTATATACGTTTGTGCGTTCCTTGAGAGATACAGAAGCATATATACTTTAAGACAGGTCAGGAAGGTTAACGTACTAATGTTGTTGTTGTTAGGTGCCTTCAGATCGCTTTTCGACTCATACCAACCCTATGTGACAGAGTAGAACTGCCCCATAGGGTTTTCTAGGCTGCAGTCTTTACGGGAGCAGATCACCAGGTCTTTCTCCCACGAAACCACTGGGTGGGTTTGAACTGCCAGCCTTTCATTTAACCGCCGAGCATTTAACTGTTAACGCTAGTGCGCTAATTCTGTATTATTTGAATTTTTATGTTTGAATACATTTATAATTTTGTAAAAATAAAATCTGTCTTCAGGTTTAAATGAGCCCTTTCATTATGCCTTTATGTATGTAATTGTACATGCCTGGGATGGTATATTTTTCCCTTCGTCTGACTACCTGTGTCTCATATGCCTCCTCTAATTTGTACAATAGTTTTGTCAGTGTTTTAACTCTTTTATTATTGTTGTAGGTACTTGTCCTTTTTTCCTTTTATCACATTCGCTTCACATGTGATTTTTTTTTTGTTATGAAAGCAACGTGTTCATTAAAGATAATTTAGAATATAAAAAGAAAAATCACCCCAAACACTATCATTAACACTTTTAATGAATTAACTTCCATTTTTGTCTATGCTTTTTTTTATCCTTAGTTATGAAATGGTTCAAACATACAAGTCTAGAGTACCAGTTTTTTTAATTATTTGAAAGTAGGTTATATGCATAATGCCCTGTTACGCATGTTCCTTCCGTGTGTATTTCCTCAGTACAAGAATATTCTCTTACATAGCCACAGTGTAGTTGTCAATTTTAGGAAGTTTAATATTGGTATAATACTTTAATCTGTAGTCGATATCCCAATTTCTTTCCTTTACAGCAATTTATTTCAGTCCAGAATCACATACCAGATTTACTTGTCATGTACATTTAGTCTCCTTTCATCAAGAGCAATTCCCTCAGCCTTTCATCTTTCACACTATTGGCATTTTTTGAAGAATAAAAGCCAGTTATTTTATAAAGTGTTTCTAAACTTCTGTTTTTTTCTGATGTTTTCTCATGATTAAATTTATGATATTCGTAAGTGACATGTCTTTCTCAGAGAGTTGGGGAAGAAAGGTAGATTTTTAACAAATGATTCCGTTTTTTAATGTGTAAAGATACATGGATTTTTATAATTTTTTTAACCTGGGAAATTGTCTGTTTTCATCTCTGTCCTTAAAATTCTTGGCATATAGTTCATGTTATTCTTACTTTCTAAATCACTACTATATTTGTGGCTATATCTCCTTTTTTATTGCTAAGATTGCTTATTTTAAATTTAACTTTTGCATAATAAATAATTAAATTTACAACAGACTTCTAAGTAGAAGTACAAAAAATCATGTGTTCAGCCTGGTGTAAATCATCACAAAATGAAAACCAGCTTCCAGATCAAGAAATAGACTATTAGCAGCATCCTAAAGGCCCCTCCTTCGCTCTCTTCCCTTTTTCCCTTAGGTGATCACAGTCATGACTTCCTAACACTGTGGGTTAGCTTTGCTTGTTTATCATAATTGTAGTAGGATTTCAGGAGGGCCCATAAGTAAACTTGTGTTTAATCCACCATGGATCTGAATGTTGACTTAGACAATGCCTTCTTATTTGGAATATTTCTTCACTTTTCCTGTTTATTTAAATTCAGGTTTATCCTTGCGTCTTTCATGGAACTTTTCCCTGGTATTTCTAAAATACAAGCTAATGTTTTTCTTTGATTGAACTTCTCACTTAGAATGAAAACCTTCTATAGGTATTTGAAGGATTATTATGAGGAAGAAGGAAGGAATGAATATATACTTTTTTTCTTTTTGAATGGGGGAGAAGCAGTGGGGAAAGGGATGGTACAGATTTTAGCCCAGATTTCAACCTATTGTGTGAAAGAACTTTCTCACTGTCCAACAACAAAGTCTGAATGCCTCTTCAGATTCTGGATGGCTCTGTGTTTGGGACATTGTAGAAAGAATTCTTACCTTGGGGTGAGGATTGAACCGGGTAGCCTCTCAAGGAGTCATTTTTTTCAAACTGTTCTGAGAAGCTGGGTAGGGTGAGGTGGAGTTATTCTTCTGAGGTGCCTCAGGTGTACTCAGGGAGTGGGAGAGATCACTAGAAAGAGCTCTCAGCCTACCCCCACTGCTTCATCTAGAGATAGCCCATTTTAATCCTTTATGTTAGAGTTTTTCATAAGATTTAATTTGAAAAGTAGACCCTGCTAAAATAATACTTGAAAATGACTGCTTTCAGTTCTTTTCTACATTTCTATACACTAGAGTATTTACTGTGTATTGGGCACTTATTTGCACTTGATTATATAACGTTTAGTTTATTGCCTAATTTATGGCATGCATATATCTTCTCAGCATGATTTTTGAGTTTTGAGGTAGAGAGCTTATATTTTCTATTGTAGTACTTTTAGAATCTAGCTAGTATTCAGTGAGTAGTTGTTGAATGTATGACTTGACCCACATGAATCATTTTGTTGAATGTCTCCTTTTCCAAGGTGCCAACCGGATAGTATTGGAAGACTCTAATATCTTGCAGCCTGTGGGACTGACTGTGTTTGAAAATTGGCTATATTGGATTGATAAGCAACAGCAAATGATTGAAAAAATTGACATGATGGGTCGAGAGGGTAGAACCAAAGTCCAGGCTCGCATTGCCCAGCTTAGTGACATTCATGCAGTAAAGGAGCTGAATCTTCACGAATACAGTAAGTGAGGATGGGCCACTGCCAGTTGGAGGACTTAAACGTTTATTGAAAGAAATCAAGGTGATTTTGTTCTTTTGTGTCTCTGTCATCAAGGTTTTCTCGAACTTTTAGCTTTGCCATTTTTTTTTTTTTTTTTTAAATATGAAAATCACCTGATAGCTTTTTTAAGTTAGACATCTTATAAACTAGGAATCAGGGAAAGGAAACTGAAAAATCCCTCCAGGTCTGACAAAGACTCTGCTTCTGATGCCTTCTCTTGTCCTCCTTCAGTGCCTTTGAGAACCACCAATAGAAAGCTTTTGTTTTTTCCTTTCTTCCCTCTGCAATCCTGTAGTTTGAGTAAAAATTAGGAATTATATTTATATAATGATGACTATAGATATCATGGATTAGCCATAGTCTTAAAAACAAAACAGACCAAAAATTAGTTTCTAAATTTGGAGAAGACTGTGTTTAATCAATAAAGACTTGTTTTTTTCCCTCTTGGGTAAATTTTTCAATTCCCAGCTTAAAAAAGTAGCCATAAAGTTATTTGCTTATTTTTTTGTTCTTTTTAAATTTATATTGTAAATGTCACTAATTATCTTGACCTAGTTTCTTATTAATATATGTCTGGCATCAAAAAATACCCTGATAGCAATCACTACTACAGGTGTTACATGATGGTACCAGGAATGCTGATGTTAAATAGAGGACTAGAGAGAGAACTGTTGAAACTTCTTAACTTCTCAGCACAATGCTTTCAAATCAAATTGAAGAATGAAAGGAGAATAGAGGAATGAGAGCACCATTGTTTGTTCAATTTAAGTGTTCATTATATTGCCACTGTGGATGAGCTTAGAAGTAAAGTTAGAGGTATTTGAGAATTAGATATTTTAGAGTTGTCATTCTGAGTCATCTAAGGTAATTTGTGCTGAACTGTTACTGGAAATAAATGGTATAATACCCAAGTTATTTATCCAGTTGATATATGAATATTCCATTTCAGAAAATCTCAGCGGAGGTTTTCAGAATTTCAGAGGGGATCTCTTTTTTAAAAGTTCATTTAAATGTGGTTTTGTATTTTGAAAAACATGTTTCAAAATTTCTAACGTGAGACTGAAATTTTTGTTTATCGAAAGTGCCATGGAATTAAAAAGTTAAACACTGCTTTATAGGTTGTGTATTAGCATATAATAACCTATGTCAGTTTTGAGATACGTAGTATACTACATCTGCTCATTGGCAGATAACTGGGTGCCTCCATCTCATTAACGTACATTGAAGCAGGACTGATGTTATTGTGTGAGAGAGAATAGAGAGGTGACTACATTAGATGCCGATACTCTGTGATAAGAAATGTTAAATTGCTTTTAATACAAGTAGAAAATTAGTAACAAAGATTTCATTAAATCTAACTTGTGGAACAGATTTTGAAAGATTGCGTGGTTTGTTTATTTAGCTGAGCCCAAATAGGAGGAAGTTTGACATTTGTAGTATTACAGCGGTTGATCAAACTAATTATTTTGTTTCTCTCTAAATGGTAGAGTTCTGAGTGACTTTTTCTGCTAGTGGCCCCGTTAATTTTCAGTGGATTTCTTAATTATTATCTTCGCTTTTTAGAAAGGCAGAATTGCGGAGTTAAAAATCTTGAGTATAGAAGAGTTTTTATATTTTAAATAGAATAATATCCAGATCTCAAGATTCTCCGTACTGTGTTTGCAGCAGTATTTTAGGTTCAGTGATCGACTTTGCTTACAAAAATCAATACGATCTATATGATTACCTTGCTTAAGATATTCTATATATAAAAACATGTGATCAGTTACAAGTATTTTGTATTTATAAATTATTATTCCCATTTTCTTATAGGTTGTGTGGGGACGGAGTAGGAAATCATATTGTGTAGAGATAAAGTTCATGCCAATTTTACGTATGGTTTTCTTGGTAATTCATAAATAATTGTTGGAAAGAATTTTGACAGGGTTGTGCCTCCCCCCTTTTAATTTGCAGGGCAGCATCCTTGTGCTCAGGATAATGGTGGCTGTTCACATATTTGCCTTGTGAAAGGGGATGGTACTACAAGGTGCTCTTGTCCCATGCACCTGGTTCTGCTTCAAGATGAGCTATCATGTGGAGGTAAACATGCTAAAAATTTTCTTGTGCGAGCCTAAACGCCAATTAACATGTTCCATATCTTACTTAGGATGGGACGGTGTTTCATTCTTTTGTACATAGGGTCACTGTGCATCGGAATCAACTCAACGGCACCTAGTAACAACAACAATACACCTTATTCTAGCTTTCTGTGATTTGGCAGTGCAGTTGTGCTGTGCCCTAACTTGATTGGTCACTTATGTTCTACTTGTCTGCGCTGAACTAAGTTTTGAGTTCTTCTAAGAGTGAAACCGTTTTGACAGGTATAATCTAATCCTGGGACTAAAAAAATGCCCTTATTGGGGGAAGCTCAGACTATGAATGAGTATATTTCCTGTTAATGATGTAGATTCCCACCCTACCCACAAGAGAGTAACAAGATGAATTAATTCTACCTCTTATAATCTCCTTCTACTAGAATCTAAATTCTGTCTGCTTATGTATCATTGTTGGAATGTATCCACTGAAAACTGTGCTTACTCTGTTAGTCCTGACAATAAACCATGTCAGCCTTGGCAGACAAGAAGATCAAATCAACTGAAGTTTTGGCTGCCTTTTCAGACCTAGAGACCATTGTTTAGTAGTATCTTCTTTTGAAAAAATCTTAAGCAGTACAAGTTTTTGTTTTCAAGCAGGTAGTTGCAGGTAAGCATGTCAAATCTTTAAAGAAGGGAAGAGAGAAAAGCCTAAAAATGTCACAAATTATGTCTAGATTGCTAGCTCTTCTTTTTCCTTCTGCTCCATAAATGTAGGTACTCACTTATACCTTAGCCCTCTGTTCTTTCTCTTGCCTGATTGTTTTCCTGAAACATTTCTTTTCTCGGTGTGTCAGTTGTTACCTTCTTGCTGATGCCTAGTATATTTTGATGTTTAATCCTATCTTTTTATATTTTTAATTTGAAATATGTGTATATATATATATTTTTCTAATTATAAAAATAATAGATGGCAATGTTTTTTTAAATATAGAGGGACAGGAAATGAAATGTTAAAGTTTCCTTCCCCTCTCCTCTCAGATCTTTCTCATTCCCAAAGAGGATAGGTGGTGGGTGGGTGGGTGGGTGTATATATTCCCTTTGTGGTTTGAATATAAATGAGGTCATGTTATAAACTTACTGTTTTACATCTTCTTCTCCCCCCCCCACCCCAACAGTATACCTGAACATAAACCAGTTCACTTCTTCTTCCAGGTTACCCTGTATTTGTCAGTGGCACCACATTCTGTGTCTCTCAGACCTGAAACCTGAAAGTCATATTTATTATCCTGTTGGTCATTATCTTTACTTTTTTCATTGCCATTACCATCCTGGTAACCAACCTTGTTGTTAATTCCTGACTCAGTAATTCCAGTTTTTTCTTTTTTGAGTCCATCCTGTGTATCATTGATAAATTAGTTTTTCCTAAGGATCACTTTTTTTTTTTTTATAACTTTTATTAAGCTTCAAGTGAACGTTTACAAATCCAATCAGTCTGTCACATATAAGTTTACATACATCTCACTCCCTACTCCCACTTGCTCTCCCCCTCTTGAGTCAGCCCTTTCAGTCTCTCCTTTCTTGACAGTTTTGCCAGCTTCCCTCTCTCTCTATCCTCCCATCCCCCCTCCAGACAAGAGTTGCCAACACAATCTCAAGTGTCCACCTGATATAATTAGCTCACTCTTCATCAGCATCTCTCTTCCACCCGCTGACCAGTCCCTTTCATGTCTGATGAGTTGTCTTCGGGGATGGTTCCCGTCGTGTGCCAACAGAAGGTCTGGGGAGCATGGCCGCCGGGATTCCTCTAGTCTCAGTCAGACCATTAAGTTTGGTCTTTTTATGAGAATTTGGGGTCTGCATCCCACTGATCTCCTGCTCCCTCAGGGGTCCTCTGCTGTGCTCCCTGTCAGGGCAGTCATCGATTGTGGCCAGGCACCAACTAGTTCTTCTGGTCTCAGGGTAATGTAGGTCTCTGGTTCATGTGGCCCTTTCTGTCTCTTGGGCTCTTAGTTGTCGTGTGGCCTTGGTGTTCTTCATTTTCCTTTGCTCCAGGTGGGTTGAGACCAATTGATGCATCTTAGATGGCCGCTTGTTAGCATTTAAGACCCCAGACGCCACATTTCAAAGTGGGATGCAGAATGATTTCATAATAGAATTATATTGCCAATTGACTTAGAAGTCCCCGCAAACCATGTTCCCCATACCCCCGCCCTTGCTCCACTGACCTTTGAAGCATTCATTTTATCCCGGAAACTTCTTTGCTTTTGGTCCAGTCCAATTGAGCTGACCTTCCATGTATTGAGTGTTGTCTTTCCCTTCACCTAAAGCAGTTCTTATCTACTGATTAATCAATAAAAAACCCTCTCCCACCCTCTCTCCCTCCCCACCCTCGTAACCACAAAAGTATGTGTTCTTCTCAGGTTTACTATTTCTCAAGATCTCATAATAGTGGTCTTATACAATATTTGTCCTTTTGCCTCTGACTCATTTCGCTCAGCGTAATGCCTTCCAGGTTCCTCCATGTTATGAAATGTTTCAGAGATTCGTCACTGTTCTTTATCGATGCGTAGTATTCCATTGTGTGAATATACCACAATTTATTTAACCATTCATCCGTTGATGGACACCTTGGTTGCTTCCAACTTTTTGCTATTGTAAACAGAGCTGCAATAAACATGGGTGTGCATATATCTGTTTGTATGAAGGCTCTTGTATCTCTAGGGTATATTCCGAGGAGTGGGATTTCTGGGTTGTATGGTAGTTCTATTTCTAACTGTTTAAGATAACGCCAGATAGATTTCCAAAGTGGTTGTACCATTTTACATTCCCACCAGCAGTGTATAAGAGTTCCAATCTCTCCGCAGCCTCTCCAACATTTATTATTTTGTGTTTTTTGGATTAATGCCAGCCTTGCTGGTGTGAGATGAAATCTCATTGTAGTTTTAATTTGCATTTCTCTAATGGCTAATGATCGGGAGCATTTTCTCATGTATCTGTTGGCTGCCGGAATATCTTCTTTAGTGAAATGTGTGTTCATATCCTTTGCCCACTTCTTGATTGGGTTGTTTGTCTTTTTGTGGTTGAGTTTTGACAGAATCATGTAGATTTTAGAGATCAGGCGCTGGTCGGAGATGTCATAGCTGAAAATTCTTTCCCAATCTGTAGGTGGTCTTTTTACTCTTTTGGAGAAGTCTTTAGATGAGCATAGGTGTTTGATTTTTAGGAGCTCCCAGTTATCGGGTTTCTCTTCATCATTTTTGGTAATGTTTTGTATTCTGTTTATACCTTGTATTAGGGCTCCTAGGGTTGTCCCAATTTTTTCTTCCATGATCTTTATCGTTTTAGTCTTTATGTTTAGGTCTTTGATCCACTTGGAGTTAGTTTTTGTGCATGGTGTGAGGTATGGGTCCTGTTTCATTTTTTTGCAAATGGATATCCAGTTATGCCAGCACCATTTGTTAAAAAGGCTATCTTTTCCCCAATTAATTGACACTGGTCCTTTGTCAAATATCAGCTGCTCATACGTGGATGGATCTATGTCTGGGTTCTCAATTCTGTTCCATTGGTCTATGTGCCTGTTGTTGTACAAGTACCAGGCTGTTTTGACTACTGTGGCTGTATAATAGGTTCTGAAGTCAGGTAAAGTGAGGCCTCCCACTTTCTTCTGCTTTTTCAGTAGTGCTTTGCTTATCCGGGGCTTCTTTCCCTTCCATATGAAATTGGTGATTTGTTTCTCTATCCCCTTAAAATATGACATTGGAATTTGGATCGGAAGTGCGTTAAATGTATAGATGGCTTTTGGTAGAATAGACATTTTTACTATGTTAAGTCTTCCTATCCATGAGCAGGGTATGTTTTTCCACTTAAGTATGTCCTTTTGAATTTCTTGTAGTAGAGCTTTGTAGTTTTCTTTGTATAGGTCTGTTACATCCTTGGTAAGATTTATTCCTAAGTATCTTATCTTCTTGGGGGCTACTGTGAATGGTATTGATTTGGTTATTTCCTCTTCGGTGTTCTTTTTGTTGATGTAGAGGAATCCAAGTGATTTTTGTATGTTTATTTTATAACCTGAGACTCTGCCAAACTCTTCTATTAGTTTCAGTAGTTTTCTGCAGGATTCATTAGGGTTTTCTGTGTATATAATCATGTCATCTGCAAATAGTGATAACTTTACTTCTTCCTTGCCAATCCAGATACCTTTTATTTCTTTGTCTAGCCTAATTGCCCTGGCTAGGACTTCCAGCACGATGTTGAATAAGAGCGGTGATAAAAGGGCATCCTTGTCTGGTTCCCGTTCTCAAGGGAAATGCTTTCAGGTTCTCTCCATTTAGAGTGATATTGGCTGTTGGCTTTGCATAGATGCCCTTTATTATGTTGAGGAATTTTCCTTCAATTCCTATTTTAGGAAGAGTTTTTATCATAAATGGGTGTTGGACTTTGTCAAATGCCTTTTCTGCATCAATTGATAAGATCATGTGGTTTTTGTCTTTTGTTTTATTTATGTGATGGATTACATTAATGGTTTTTCTGATAGTAAACCAGCCTTGTATACCTGGTATAAATCCCACTTGATCAGGGTGAATTATTTTTTTGATGTGTTGTTGGATTCTATTGGCTAGAATTTTGTTGAGGATTTTTGCATCAATGTTCATGAGGGATATAGGTCTATAATTTTCTTTTTTTGTAATGTCTTTACCTGGTTTTGGTATCAGGGAGATGGTGGCTTCATAGAATGAGTTGGGTAGTATTCCGTCATTTTCTACGCTTTGGAATACCTTCAGAAGTAGTGGTGTTAACTCTTCTCTGAAAGTTTGGTAGAACTCTGCTGTGAAGCCGTCCGGGCCAGGGCTTTTTTTTGTTGGGAGTTTTTTGATTACCGTTTCAATCTCTTTTTTTGTTATGGGTCTATTTAGTTGTTCTACTTCTGAATGTGTTAGTTTAGGTAGGTAGTGTTTTTCCAGGAATTCATCCATTTCTCCTAGGTTTTCAAATTTGTTAGAGTACAATTTTTCATAATAATCTGAAATGATTCTTTTAATTTCATTTGGTTCTGTTGTGATGTGGTCCTTCTCATTTCTTATTCGGGTTATTTGTTTCCTTTCCTGTATTTCTTTAGTCAGTCTAGCCAATGGTTTATCAATTTTGTTAATTTTTTCATAGAACCAGCTTTTGGCTTTGTTAATTCTTTCAATTGTTTTTCTGTTCTCTAATTCATTTAGTTCAGCTCTAATTTTTATTATTTGTTTTCTTCTGGAGCCTGATGGATTCTTTTGTTGCTCACTTTCTATTTGTTCAAGTTGTAGGAACAGTTCTCTGATTTTGGCTCTTTCTTCTTTTTGTATGTGTGCATTTATCGATATAAGTTGGCCTCTGAGCACTGCTTTTGCTGTGTCCCAGAGGTTTTGATAGGAAGTATTTTCATTCTCGTTGCTTTCTATGAATTTCCTTATTCCCTCCTTGATGTCTTCTATAACCCAGTCTTTTTTCAGGAGGGTATTGTTCATTTTCCAAGTATTTGATTTCTTTTCCCTAGTTTTTCTGTTATTGATCTCTATTTTTATTGCCTTGTGGTCTGAGAAGATGCTTTGTAATATTTCGATGTTTTGGACTCTGCAAAGGTTTGTTTTATGACCTAATATGTGGTCTATTCTAGAGAATGTTCCATGTGCGCTAGAAAAAAAAGTATATTTTGCAGCAGTTGGGTGGAGAGTTCTGTATAAGTCAATGAGGTCAAGTTGGTTGATTGTTGTAATTAGATCTTCCGTGTCTCTATTGAGCTTCTTACTGGATGTCCTGTCCTTCTCCGAAAGTGGTGTGTTGAAGTCTTCTACTATAATTGTGGAGGTATCTATCTCACTTTTCAATTCTGTTAAAATTTGATTTATGTATCTTGCAGGCCTGTCATTGGGTGCATATATATTTAATATGGTTATGTCTTCCTGACCAATTGTCCCTTTTATCATTATATCGTGTCCTTCTTTATCCTTTGTGGTGGATTTAAGTCTAAAGTCTATTTTGTCAGAAATTAATATTGCTACTCCTGTTCTTTTTTGCTTATTGTTTGCTTGATATACTTTTTTCCATCCTTTGAGTTTTAGTTTGTTTGTGTCTCTAAGTCTAAGGTGTGTCTCTTGTAGGCAGCATATAGATGGATCGTGTTTCTTAATCCAGTCTGTGACTCTCTGTCTCTTTATTGGTGCATTTAGTCCATTTACATTCAGTGTAATTATAGATAAATAAGTTTTTAGTGCTGTCATTTTGATGCCTTTTTATGTGTGTTGTTGACAATTTCATTTTTCCACATTTTTGTGCTGAGGCGTTTTTCTTAGTAAATTGTGAGATCCTCATTTTCATAGTGTTTGACTTTATGTTAGTTGAGTCGTTACGTTTTTCTTGGCTTTTATCTTGAGTTATAGAGTTGTTATACCTTTTTGTGGTTACCTTATTATTTACCCCTATTTTTCTAAGTAAAAACCTAACTTGTATTGTTCTCTATCGCCTTGTATCACTCTCCATATGGCAGTTCAATGCCTCCTGTATTTAGTCCCTCTTTTTGATTATTGTGATCTTTTACCTATTGACTTCCATGATTCCCTGTTATGTGTATTTTTTTTTTTAATTAATCTTAATTTGTTTGTTTTTGTGATTTCCCTATTTGAGTTGATATCAGGACGTTCTGTTTTGTGACCTTGTGTTGTGCTCATATCTGATATTATTGGTTCTCTGACCAAACAATATCCTTTAGTATTTCTTGTAGCTTTGGTTTGGTTTTTGTAAATTCTCTAAACTTGTGTTTGTCTGTAAATATCTTAATTTCGCCTTCATATTTCAGAGAGAGTTTTGCTGGATATATGATCCTTGGCTGGCAGTTTTTCTCCTTCAGTGTTCTGTATATGTCATCCCATTCCCTTCTTGCCTGCATGGTTTCTGCTGAGTAGTCTGAACTTATTCTTATTGACTCTCCCTTGAAGGAAACCTTTCTTTTCTCCCTGGCTGCTTTTAAAATTTTCTGTTTATCTTTGGTTTTGGTGAGTTTGATGACAATATGTCTTGGTGTTTTTCTTTTTGGATCAATCTTAAATGGGGTTCGATGAGCATCTTGGATAGATATCCTTTTGTTTTTCATGATGTCAGGGAAGTTTTCTGTCAGGAGTTCTTCAACTATTTTCTCTGTGTTTTCTGTCTCCCCTCCCTGTTCTGGGACTCCAATCACCCGCAGGTTATCCTTCTTGATAGAGTCCCACATAATTCTTAGGGTTTCTTCATTTTTTTTAATTCTTTTATCTGATTTTTTTTCAGCTATGTTGGTGTTGATTCCCTGGTCTTCCAGATGTCCCAGTCTGCATTCTAATTGCTCGAGTCTGCTCCTCTGACTTCCTATTGCGTTGTCTAATTCTGTAATTTTATTGTTAATCTTTTGGATTTCTACATGTTGTCTCTCTATGGATTCTTGCAACTTATTAATTTTTCCACTATGTTCTTGAATAATTTTTTTGAGTTCTTCAACAGTTTTATCGGTGTGTTCCTTGGCTTTTTCTGCAGTTTTCCTAATTTCATTTGTGATATCTTTAAGCATTCTGTAAATTAGCTTTTTATATTCTGTATCTGATAATTCCAGGATTGTATCTTCATTTGGGAAAGATTTTGATTCTTTTGTTTTGGGGGGTTGGAGAAGCTGTCATGGTCTGTTTCTTTAAGTGGTTTGATATGGATTGTTGTCTCCGAGCCATCACTGGGAAACTAGTTTTTCCAGAAAATCCGCTGCGTCCAGTTCAAATCCCGGCGGGACGGTTCTCCGGCTGGGACGCTGCTCTTCCTGACTGGTACGCTGGCTCCAGGCTCTGAAAACAATCGCTGCTTCCCCGTATTAGTTCGTTCTCCGTCTCTAAATCTGTGTTTGTTGTTCAGGGTTCATAGATTGTTATGTATGTGATCGATTCGCTTGTTTTTCCGTGTCTTTGTTGTAAGAGGGATCCGAGGTAGCGTCTGCCTAGTCCGCCATCTTGGCTCCGCCCCTAAGGATCACTTTTATTATGTACACTTTTGTTCAAACCCACGAGCAGTTTGCAGTCATTTATGTTCTTGAATTTAAATGCTTCATACCTATTTACTTAGAAAAATATTTTTAAGATACCACTGAGTAGTTTAATCACTTATGGTGGCATAACAGACTGGTACATTGCTTTCATTAAAGCACTATGGCAGTATCAAGCACCAAGATAATATTCGTTTTCTTAGTTCAGAAATCTCCTTCTTGGGAATAACTTCAAGTTAATTCAACTGGAGGAAAAAGCTACATACTGCTGCTGTCTACAATGGTGGAAATTTAAAAACAATCTAATTTCTGACAATAGGAAAATTATTAAGTGAAAAAACTGAGTTTATATACAGTTAAACATTACTTTCATGAAACTGACATAAATATGTAGCCAAAATGTTGTCTCAAGTGAAGAAAAAAGTTATTAAAATGGTGTTTTCTACTATGATGACAACTGTAAGGGATTTGAAGATGTTTAAAATAGAGCAGGCAGTTTTGTTGGGGAGATCAGACATGGGCACAGTAAAAATTAAGCTCTGATACTTGAAATGTCAAAAAATAGCAAGTGTTTCCATATCAAGGTGCTCAACTGTTACTTTAATAAGGCAAGCCAGGGCTTAGCCTCATCAAAACAGACAAAAATTTCCCTTTATGTAATGAGAACATAGATAAAATGAAATCAGTTACTACCTTTCATTTAAGAAATGTTCATTAAAAGGCCTCTGATTTTTTTTTTTGCTTGTATATTTAGTGATTTTTAAATTTAGGTATTAAATGGATTGTCAGTGAGTTTGACAAATACACACAACTTTGTTCCCAACAACCAACTCATAATATAGAATGTTGCTGTCACTTTTATCAGTCAATTTTCCTCTCCAACAGTAGCCACTATTCTGATTTTTATCCCCATAGATTAGCCTTGCCTGTTTTTGAACTTCATATAAATGGAACCATGACGCGTATACGCTTTTCGCATCTGGATTCTCTTGCTTAATATAATATTTTTTGAGATTCAGCTATGTAGTTGAGTTGTAGCAGTAGTTTTTTTTTCCCCCCTTTTATTGCTGAGTAGTATTTCATTGTGAAGTATACTACCATTTATTATTCTGTTGAAGAGATATTTGTGCTGTTTACAATTTTTAGTTAAGAATGACACTGCAGTAAACATGTACAAGTTTTTTGTGATTAAATATTGTTTTACAATAGAGATAAATGAAATACAAAATCCAGATTCCTCTACCCGACCTTCAAGATGTGTTTATATTTGCTAACTCGTCTACTTTATTTTTGTTTGGCTATTCAGAGTTCTATGATCATTGTGGCGTGTTCTGTTTTATTTTGCCCCTGTGGCTTTACTTATTTTATTTCAGGGATGTATTTCTCTTCTTTCATACCCATTCTGTAATCTTACTAATTTTTCAAAGTACAGCTAGTCTCCTCGTGATCTATGAAAACTTCACTCGGTGTTGTTATTCTCCCTTTCTCTGAATTGCAACACTTTTGTATCACACAGTTTGCATAACATGCAGTTCAGAGTAATGTAATCATTTTATATTTGTTAGTCTCTTCCCCAGCTGAATTAAAAGCTCTTAAAAGGACATAAACCATGTTTTATCTATTTTTTATTCTCTACGCAATTGAGTACAGTGTTAAATAACTAATAGACTCTCAGTAAATAATTCCTCATATGTATGTAATATTGAGTATTCTCTATTTTAAAGATAAAGGCTGTTCTGATCCATGGTCTATAATATAGCTTGAGTATTCTCCAAAGAATTTACTAACTGACAAGATTTTAGAAGAAGTCGGTGAGCCTGTGATACAGTAGTATAAGTTATGGGCTGAGAGTTGAGGAAACTGTTTTCCTGGGCTTATCCTTGTTTATAGCCAGCTCTGTGACCTTACACACTCACTTAGCCTCTCTGAACCTCAGTTTCCTCATCTATAAAACAGGGAAGTTGGACTCAAACGGCAATTCTCAAACTTTCTGGTCTCAGGATATTTTTACATTTAAAAAAATGATCAAGGACCCCAAAGAGTTTTTGTTATGTGGATTAGAGTTATATTTATCAATATTTACTGTATTAGAATTTAAAACCAAGACCTTAAAAAAATTATTAAAAATAACGCATTACACGCTCTTATAAATGAAGTATATTAAAAATAATTTTAAATAATCATGGATATTCATCTTGGATACTACACCAAATCTTGATAAGTGGTAGTTTCCTACAAGTTTAGTTTCAGTGTGGAATTTGAAACCATATCAATTAACTTCTCATACTCTCTTATTAAAATTCATTGAACTATTTTATGCTCTGAATGGATCTTTTACCCATGTATGAATTTATGGCCTTAGGCCTTGATCATTTGAAAATACAGTGAAACCTGTGAGAGCTGGAACTTGATGGGACTGCCTTGTTTTTCTGGGTTTCACAAAGGTTTCTGCCTTTCAAAGGGTGCAGTCTTATTACTTTTCAATCGCTCATTTTAATGGAAAATATTTATGTTTTCCTTCTCTGACAGGTTTCCACCTTACAGAGGTTCTGACTTTTTGCAGGTTTTACTGTACTAGAATTCCATTTAGAAATTCCCCAGTCTTCAAATTTTGATACATTTTACTATACAATATATATTTTTAAAAATTACATTGGTCTGCATCACCATCAGAAAAATCTTTAAGAACTGGGATTCTGTCAAGTTCATAGTGGTGGATACAGGTTTTCCAAAATTCTAATTTCTGCTTCAAAGCTCAAATATTATCATTGCTGGAAGTACTGACCCTTGTTTTCCTTGAAGTAACAGGCTCACTTGGTCCATTTTTAAGAAAATGCCTGCCAGACATCCAAGTGAAAATAACTATAGTTTATCTGTCATTCATTCCTTCAGGTAAAAATTATGTTCTGTGGGGAAAAAAAGCAGCTAGTTGAGTCTGCAACTCACATGCTTTTCTTTGTGAAACCATGGTACTTAGGTATATAACAAGAACATTCTTGAGTAAAACTGGCTTTTTTTTTAATCTGCGAGTGTGTGGTTTTGAAGAATACAATGACTACTACTACAGTTTGGTGCAACTGCCTTGCGATTTACCCATCAGCAGTTTTACCCACCATTCCTTTTATAGCATGAGTGCAAATGTAGTGAGAAAGGCAGGTGACATCTTAGTTTTATTATAAAAGTAGTTTTGACCTGTGCATCCCTTGAAAGAGATCTCGGGGACCCCCAGGCCTTCATGGACAGTACTTTGAGAACCTCAGAGGAGTAGAACCTCTAAGCTAATTTTCAAGTATTTAAAGGCTGTTGAGGGGTTATACCTAGGTTATGTGTGAAAGTATAATGGATTGTAAATATGATAATTCTACTTGAATTACAATATAACGGAAAACTTATGCCTTGTAGTTTTGCAGGTTAGTGAATCTAAATAAAGTAATATAAATATTTTTCCTGTTGTTAGATGAGATAGCTTACAAATTATATCTATTATGAAGTGTTTTGTATATACGAATTATTAAATGAGCCTTGCTTAAGTAGAAATGTTTGTAGCTCTGTATGACCAATATTGTGTTTTTGTCACTCCCTTCCCCATCCTTGTTTATTTGAAGAACCTCCGACATGCTCTCCTCAGCAATTTACTTGTTTCACGGGGGAAATTGACTGTATCCCTGTGGCTTGGCGGTGTGATGGTTTTACTGAATGTGAAGACCACAGTGATGAGCTCAATTGTCCTGTCTGCTCTGAGTCTCAGTTCCAGTGTGCCAGTGGGCAGTGTATTGATGGTGCCCTCCGATGCAATGGAGATGCAAACTGCCAGGATAAATCAGATGAGAAGAACTGTGAAGGTATCCAAAATTCTTCAGCGACTTGTTATGTGATTCTCTTTTCATTAAGTTGTTTGAAATTCAGAGTGCTGCTTTGGCTCAGCAGTAGACTTGGGGTTTTTCAAGCACCTTTGGCTATGTTGCACCTGAATGTAATATAGTAGCATGTTCCAAATTGTTGTTTTAATTCACTTCAATGCATAAGATTTACATAGGTTAATAATCTTTGGAAATTGAGGAGTGAGACCAAAATATTAGGCCTTTAATGTATAAAAAATCATATTTCCAATTTACTCTGAATTAGTGGATTTATTTATTATAATCTAAGATCCTGGGTATTCTCCTTTCTCCTCCACATTTAATGAAAAATGACCAAACAAGTTCTTAAAAACTCTTTAGGTTAATCGACAGGATTATTAGTGAAAGAGGAAGTTTAACATAAAGAATAATATAGGAAATTTCCTGCTGGATGCCTTTTCTGCCCTTTTTCTTTATCTTCTTCTACCAATGGAAATTACCATTTTTAAGTTACATCTAAAAGTGTAATTTGTTTTTTGTTTGCACTCAGAAAGTACCTTTTGACTATTGCCAGAGATTGGCTTTACATGATAGTAAAATAAGAAAACTATTTGCATTTTTCCCCAGTGCTTTGTTTAATTGATCAGTTCCGTTGTGCCAATGGTCAGTGCATTGGAAAACACAAGAAATGTGATCATAATGTGGATTGCAGTGACAAATCAGATGAACTGGATTGTTGTAAGTGGGACTAAAACCTTGTAAATTACTTCTTATAGGAGATTCTAAAAAATACTTTTTTTCCTCTTCTTTCGTATGTGTGATATTCACTTATAATCAGTATTTCCTTATTAAGAAATATGTATTCATATTAAGCCAGTAACCTGTGTCGGGGATTTTTTATGCCTTGTTTTTAATAATTTATTAAAGACAGTTTTTCTTATGCATAAAAATATTCACAGAAACATTTAGTAGAACACCAGAAGAGAATAAGTGTCACTCTGCCACAACTGTAGTTAGGAAATTCTCAAACAATTTAGGTATGCAGAAATCAATCAGCGATCTAAATCTAGAGTTTCTTTACGTTAGTCCATTTTTTACTGTCTCCCATTACTTCCTTGCCCTGTTTTCACTACTTACTCAGTGGCTAGAAGACTTTAAGAGATTTCTTAAAATGGCAGCCTGAGGATACTTGGGCCAGGCTTAGGGGCTGAAGATTTTCCAACAGTCTGTAGTTTCCTCAAGGTTCATAACTACAGACCAATGCCCTAACGTATATTGTATCCCAAACTGATAAACTTAATTCTGAATAAAATTCACCATAAGCCAGGACTAATCAGTCAAAATTGGTTTGTGGCAGTTTAGATAGGACTCATTTAAATACTCTTATCTGTAATGAAGAATTTTAAGATAGTGTTTTTACAAAGTCCAAGTTTACAAGACTGTGAAAGTCTGTTAATTTATTAAGCAAGCTAGACACAGTGCTATATGCTGAGGATACATGGGACTTCTCAAAGCCCTCTATGGTTAAGATAATAGTAAGAATAGGGATTTTAGAGCCAGGCAGAGGTGAATTTTAATCTTAGCCCCTCCCCTTACTGACAAATTATTTGTTTTTGCTAAAACTTACTTTCATTATCTTTAAAATAAAGATAATAATACTTAGACTGGTGGTTGTAAGATTAAATTTTCTAATGTATATAAAACATTGTCTCACAGTAGATGCTATTGATAATAGTGTGATAAGTGATATAAAAAGTGCTTTAATAGATATACAAGTAGTAGTACAAAAAGAGAGTAGCCAAATGCAGATGGGATTGATCAAGGAAGCCTTTTTAGAGGAAATACTTAGATTGAATATTCATTATGCAAACAGGTGGAAATACTGTATTCCAGGCAGAAGGAATATCCCATTCAAAAACAGAAAGGAGTTAAAACAGGCACCTTTGGGAAACTTCATGAAAATAACCCGTTGCTGTTGAGTCGATTCCGATTCATAACGACGCTATAGTTGGGACTACCAAAATATCGGCTGTGTATTTAAGCAGTATCAGCAGGAGATAACATAGATAGAAGTAGGATCATGGAGGACTTTGTTTTTCTTCTAAAGAACTTAGACTATATTCTGTAACAACAGAATCATTAAAAATTTTTAGTAAAGGACTAGCATGACCACATAAATGGCAAAGCTGTGAAGAGATGGGTTGGAGGTGACAAGATTACAGGTAGGGAAATCTGTTAGATGGGTTGCTTTCAAACTTTTTTGAGGACATCAAAAGGAATGCAAAGAAGTGAGCACATGCATAAAAAAACACAAGTGTTACACAACAATATTTACCCATATCATGTATGAATTTTGATGTTCTCTGGTCTATTTCATATTTTTAAAACACTGGTTACAACTTACTAAATCACTCTCAGCTCCACTAATGACTTGCAACTCTGCAGTTTAAAAATGCTTAGGGAGAAGATGACGACGAATATCTAAATCAAGAGGAGGAGCATTGGTGGTGGAAGGGAGGGGATAGATTTGAGTTATTTCAAAATTAGAATAAAAAAAGTTTGGTAGCCACTTAGATATAGTTTATAAATTTGACTCACAGGTACCTCATTGAGTGACTGGAGTCATTACATAGCAGGGATTGAAAACTGAGCAATCATTCCATAACCTAGCTACAGATGTAATGAGGCATTGTTTTTTGTTAATTTGGTTTTGTTTTTTAATTTAATCTGAATGTCTTTAGGCAAGCATGCACTTTCCATTTTGCAACAGGCTCTTTTTATTGTCATATACTGGACTACTTCATTTATGTATGACCCTAGAACCTAGGAAAAGTGACAGATGATAGTGGTGATGAGTTCAGTTTGGGATATGTTGCACTAAAGATGCCTGTGGAATAGCCCGTTGAAGCTGTTCAGGAGATTGTTTACTATGTAGACCCATAGCTCAGGAGAGAGAGTTGGGGTTCTTCAGTGTGTTGATGGTAATTAAAGCTGTGGCAGTGGATGAAGTCTCCCGGGGGAATAAGTAGAGGAGGATAACAAGGTGAATAGAACTCTGGGAAGCACCTGCACTTACATGGCCAGCAGAAGAGAATGAAGCCAACAAACAGTGATAAAAAAAAAAAACCAAGAGAGTGGTGTCTTAAAATAATATTGATCAGGCAGGATTTTTTTTTTTTTGAGTAGGGGGAGGTGGGGTGGGGAGCCAACAGTATTGAATGTGTAGAGAAGGCAGTAAGATGAAAAGTTTATTGAATGTGACAAATAGGGCAACTTTGACTTTTTGCCAGAGTAGTTTCAGTATGGTGGTAAGGGTGGTATGACTTCAGTGGTTTAAGGTGTGACCCTGAGATTAGAAATTGGGTATTGTTGTGTGGTGGTGAATCAATTCCAGAAATTCCAGAAACCGTATATGACAGAGTAGAACTGCCCATAGGGTTTCCTAGGCTGAAATCTTAATGGGAGCAGATCGCAAGGTCTTTTCTCCCATAGAGCAGTTGGGTAGGTTCCAGCCGCCAGCCTTTGGGTTACAGTTGGCGGCCCAGAGCTTAACTACCAGGGTTCCTTCAAAGGCATTATACAGGGCTGGGGGAGGGGGGAATAGTCAGTTTCCTAAGGTTACATACTGTATGGTTGGGGATAAAGAGCAGATCAGCGGTTGCTAGAGGTTAAGGGTGAGGGGAGGGTGTAACTATAAAGGTGTAGTAACCCATTGCCATGGAGTCAGTTCTGATTCATAGCGACCTTATAGGACAGAGTAAAACTGCCCCATAGGGTTTCCTGGTGGAAATCTATAAGGGAGCAGATCTCCAGGCCTGTTTTCCTGCAGAGTGGCTGGTGGGTTCAAACTGCCGATCTTTCAGTTAGCAGCTGAACACTTAACCATTGCACCCCCAAGGTATAAAAACTCATTGCTTCCGAGTCAATTCCGACTCCTAGCAACCCTATAGGACAGAGTAGAACTGCCCCATAGGGTTTCCAAGGAGCAGCTGGTAGATTAGAACTGCTGACCTTTTGGTTAGCAGCCACAGCTCTTGACCACTGTGCCACCAGGGCTACCCCCCACAAGGTATAGTGACTATAAGTTATTCTTTTTTGAAACTCGGCATTTGAAAGTCACTAGATCCCAAGGCACTAAATGAGAAAGATAGGTTGGTTGCTAGGGAGAATCTCTGGCTAAATCGACAGATTAAATTTGTGACTAATAGTCCCTACATTTTATGTAACTTAGTAATGCCATTTTCTCTTACCTCTCTCATATAATCTATCAGAGATGAGTTTAGCTATGTGGATAGAGTTTTGAAGTAAGATAAGGCAGAAGGAAGTTTTTTAAAAAGGATCTGCAATTGTGAGAGATAATTTGTTCAGAATGGAAGACTTCCTTCTGATAGAAGAGTAATGCTCTAAATTTGATAAGCCTATTTCTTCCTGCCCTCTACCTCTGATATTGATGCCCTCTCCTTCTTAAAAAAAAAAAAAAAAAGTCTCAGGTAAATCAGGCATCCAGTGAAAGTAGATGTGCAGGATCCTCCTCTAGTGCTCTGGCCTTTCTGAGTCCTTACGTTCCTTGTCCTCAGACAACCAGGTTCAGTCTGAAGGCCGCACCGTGTTGGGCCTGAGAGCTAAGGCTCATCTTTAGCTTCTAATTTCCCCTCACCAAGCCTAAATACCTCTGTTCAAATCTGTAATCCAGCATATGCTCAGAGCAGCTTTTGGCTTATCATTTCAGATTCAACATTGGATGACTTTCCTAGGTCCCTACATTTTGGCCCTAAAATTTCCCTTCAAATTCCAAAGTAACCTCCTTGATTTTTGTGGTATTATACAGATTGAGGTAGGATACATATGTGTGTATGTATAAAATTTCTTGATCATCTTTAAATCCACCATCTTTGTCTCTGTCAGTTTATTTGTACCTCCCCATGTATTATTTTATTTCTGCCTTTAAGAGTAGTTCATTTTGATTCTTAAAGATGACATAATCCATGTATACATGGGGCATGATATATAGGTCTTCAGAAAAAAGGAAGATGTTTATAAGCTATCCTCATGAGGTTTATAGCTTCATAATCTGCTAGTAAGCCTCCTTTCCGATTGCTATTTTGAATCTACAGTTGTTTTTCCATTATAGAACTATATTCTCTATTTTAGATCCAACTGAGGAGCCAGCACCACAGGCCACCAATACAGTTGGATCGGTTATTGGAGTGATTGTCACCATTTTTGTGTCTGGAACGGTATACTTCATTTGCCAGAGGATGCTGTGTCCACGTATGAAGGGAGATGGGGAAACCATGACTAATGACTATGTAGTTCATGGACCAGCTTCTGTGCCGCTTGGTTATGTGCCACACCCAAGCTCTTTGTCAGGATCTCTTCCAGGTGAGTTAAGAATGAATCATTGAAAATTAATTCTTGGGTCTTGGCATGACTTTTTAGTTTCCATTATGGACACAGGGTACTATCTAGAGTCTATTTCAAACTAGACTACTTTGAATTTAAAAAATCATAAGAACATATGTTTTTTTTTATCACTTTTAGCACCTTCGCTTTATGCAAAATATATTAGGTGTGGTTTTCTAGAAATCTGAAGTATGACTCTAGGAAAATTGGAAGTTGTCAAAAATGAAATGGAATTTATAAAGATTGATATCCTGGCATTAGTGAGTGGAAATGGATCGGTATTGGCCATTTTGAATATAGCCTACTGTGTTGGGAATGACAAATTGAAGAGGAATGGTATCTCATTCATCATTAAAAAAAAATTTCAGGATCAGTTCTTAAGTACAGTGCTGTCGGTGATAGGATAATATCCACACACCTACAAGGAAGATCAGTTAGCATGACTGTTACTCAAATTTGCATGCTAACCGTTAATCCCAAAGATGAGGGAATTGAAGATTTTTAACAGTTTCTGCAATCTGAAATTGATCAAATATGCAATCAAAATGCATTGGTAATTACTGGAGATTGGGATGTGAAAGTTGGAAACAAAAACGGAAGATAATTAGTTGGAAAATTTGGCCTTGGTGATAGAAATGATGCAGAGATCACGTGACAGAATTTTGTAAGACCAACGACTTATTCATAAATACCTTTTTTTCACAACATAAACGGCAGCTATACACATGGACCTCGCTGGATGGAATACATGGGAATCACACTGACTACATCTGTGGAAAGAGATGATGGAAAACTCGGTGTCATCAATCAGAAGGCCAGGGGCCAGCTGCGGAACAGACCATCCATTGCTTATATGCAAGTTCAGGTTGACGCTGAAGAAAATTAAAGCAAGTCCACACGAGCCAAAATATGACCTTGAGCATATCCCACCTGAATTTGGAGACCATCTCAAGAATAGATTAAACTCACTGAACACTAATGACCAAAGACCAGAGGAGTTATGGGATGACATCAAGAACATCATACATGAAGAAAGCAAAAGATCATTAAAAAGACAAGAAGAAAAGAAAGAAAAGGCAAAAATGGATGTCAGAAGAGACTCTGAAACTTGCCCTTGAACTTAGAGTAGCTAAAGCAAATGGAAGAAATGATGAAGTATAAGAAATGAAGAAAAGATTTCAAAGGGCAGCTTGAGAAGCCAAAGTATTATAATGAAATGTGCAGAGATCTGGAGATAGAAAACCAAAAGGGAAGAACATGCTCAACATTTATCAAGCTGAAAGAACTGAAGAAAAGATTCAAGCCTTGAGTTGCAGTTTTGAAGGATTCTATGGACAGAATATTGAACATCACAAGAAAATGGAAGGAATACACAGAGTCACTGAACCAAAAAGACTTGGTTGGTGTTCAGCCATTTCAGGAGGTAGCATATGATCAAGAACTGATGGCATTGAAGGACAAAGTCCAAGCTGCACTGAACCATTGGCGAGAAACAAGGCTCCAGGAATTGACAGAATACCAATTGAGATGTTTTTAATAAATGGATGCAGTGCTAGAGGTGCTCACTCATTTGTGCCAAGAAATCTGGAAGATAGCTATCTGATAGACCAACTGGAAGAGATCCGTATTTGTGTTCATTCTGAAGAAAGGTGATCCAACAGAATGTGGAAATTATCAAACAATATCATTAGTATGAGACAAAAGCAAAATTTTGCTGAAGATAATTCAAAATTGGTTGTAGCAGTACACTGACAGAGACCTGCCAGAAATTCAAGCTGGATTCAGAAGAAGATGTGAAATGAGGAATATGATGCCAGATGGATCTTGACTGAAAGCAGAGAATACCGGAAAAATGTTTGCCTGTGTTTTATTGACAATGCAAAGGCATTCAACCATGTGGATCGTAACAAATTATGCATAACGTTGCAAAAAATGAAAGTTCCAGAACACTTAATTGTGCCCATGTTGAGCCTGTGCTATACCAAGAGGCAGTTGTTTGAACAGTGTGGTTTAAAATCAGGAAAAGTGTGTGTCAGTGTTACATCCTTTCACCATGTTTATTCAGTCTATGCTGAGTGAGTAATCTGAGAAGCTGGACTATATGAAGAAGAATGCAGCATCAGGATTGAAGAGAGACTTATTAACAACCTGTGATATGTAGATGATAACAACCTTTCTTGCTGAAAGCAAGGAGAATTTGAAGCACCTACTGGTGAAGATCAAAGACTACAGCATTCAGTATGGATTACACCTCAACATAAAGAAAACAAAAATCCTCACAACTAGACCAATAAGCAACATCATGATAATTGGAGAAAATATTGAAGTTGTCAAGGATCCATAATCAATGCTCATGAAAGCAGCAGTCAAGACATCAAACAACGCATTGCATTGGGCAAATCTGCTGCAAAAGATCTCTTTAAAGTGTTGGAAAGCAAAGTAGTCACTTTGAGGACTAAGGTGCACCTGACCCAAGGCATGGTTATTTTCAGTCACCTCTAGCGCATGGGAAAACTGAACAATGAATAAGAAAGACTGAAGAAGAATTGATGCCTTTGAATTATGGTGTTGGCGAAGAATATTGAATATACCATGGACCGCCAGAAGAGCAAACAAGTCTGTCCTGGAAGAAGTACAGCCAGAATGTTTCTTAGAGGCAAGGATGATGAGACTTTGTCTCACATACTTCGGACATGTTATCAGGAGGGACCAGTCCGTGGAGTAGGACGTCATGCTTGGTAAGGTAGATAGTGAAAAGGAGGAGGACGTTCGACGAGATGGATTGACACAGTGGCTGCAACAATAGGCTCAAACACAGTAATGATCATGAGTATGGCGTAGGACTGGGCAGTGTTTCATTCTGTTGCACATAGGGTTGCTGAGTCAGAACTGACTCTGGCATCTAACAACAACAACAACATAAAACAAATACACATACAAGCTATAAGCCCTTCTGGATGTACTCTGCGGAAGCCACGGTGAAGAGAGTAACAAACCACAAGTTCTTTGAATTCACTACCAGAAAGACTCCAGTAATATTAAGCTCAGGAATAAAAGGAGGCCAAAAAAGTAGATGGTTTAAGATTCGTTTCTGCAAACAAGATTTGGAAATAGCTGGGTGATAGAAGGGAGAGATCTATGATGACCGTGGGAGTAGAGTTTGTTTCTTCAGGCATAGCCAAGGAGCCAGAAGTTCTACACTTGGGTAGACCATATTGCCTTAGGGAGTTAAATCTTTTCAATGCTGTCTGGTATCCTGAATAAAAGAAGCCTTCCCTTTTTTTTTTTTTCAGTGAATATGGATAAGGAGTGTCAGACAAAAGCCCTCTGAAAATAGGAACTTATTCTGGGTATAACTCTTAAGTATATAGGCATGGTTTCTAAACTGGTAAATGATAATGATTCCTTCTTGTGGTAATAATTTTCAGTTAGTGGAATTTGGGAATTCACTTGGAAAAAATAGAATTTCTTCTTTAGCATTGATTGTTTTGAATCCAGCAACACTTTCGTCTAGAAGGTAGAGAAATATCTTCCACACCATGTGTTCGTTGCCTAAAAAACGAGTTTAGAGTTTCCTTTTGAACAAATCTGTTTCACCTACACTGCTTCACAACCGTCACTGTCCATAGTCCATCCTTTCTCAAATCCTTCAGGAGGTTAAAAACCTGTCATTTTAAAGAGCTCTTAACTTCTTTTGGGGGGCGGGGGCGCTTTTCTTGGCCTTGTTTGAGGCCAGCTTTCGATGGAAGCAGTCATTTCTAGAAGATATTCGTGTCCTTTCTCCATTAAATGTATTTAGTTATTATTAGGAAGAAAGGGCATGGTTGTTTTAAAATCAGACTATTCGAGTATTGGTATTTGTAATTCTAGTGTTAAATAAAATTTTAGTGCATTTTTATGGGGCTTATCTTCAGTTTTTATCTCCCTTCATTTTAGGAATGTCTCGAGGAAAATCAATGATCAGCTCCCTCAGTATCATGGGTGGAAGCAGTGGACCCCCCTATGACCGAGCTCATGTCACAGGAGCATCCTCAAGTAGTTCTTCAAGCACCAAGGGCACTTACTTCCCTGCAGTAAGCAATCTTTGTTTTTCTTTGTTTCATTTTGAATGCTAAAAAACATACGACCTTTGATTTTTGACTCCCTTAAATGTGGGTGCTCAATGATGGCAATGTAAAAAGTTCATTTCAGTATAGAATTTAGGCATATAAGGGTCAAAGAATGATTTACCATGACCCCTGCACTTATAAATCTTTAAGTTTACTGTATAATAACCAGCATATTTGAAAGCACTGGGCATTAATTTCACATTTTAAGTAAAAGTAGGACTACTGACCGATACCACTGGAGAGACTTAAGACCTTCACAATGCCCTCCCAAAAGAGGAAGCATATCAGACATTTCTTCTGTCAATGATTTTTCTCTAAACATTTATAGTTTTTAAAAATCAGAACCCAACTGTGATGAACTTAATCCAGTGATCTGTAGATTATAGATATCTTTTTTATCACCTTGTATAATGTAGCCAAGATGAAATTGTGTCTCATGGAAGGGGAGGGGGAGCCATAATCCTAAAATACTATTTGAGATCAATTCTTCAGAAAAGGATTGTGTTTGTTAGTAGTGTAATAGAAAGGATTACAAATAGAGATGGAAGAAGAAAAGTTGAAAGAAAGCCTAATAGTCTCTGTTTGGGCTAGACAATGATTATTTTAATTTTTAATTATTTTTACTTTCAGATTTTGAACCCTCCACCATCCCCAGCCACAGAGCGATCCCATTATACAATGGAATTTGGTTATTCTTCAAACAGCCCTTCCACTCACAGGTCATACAGGTAATACATGTTGTCTTTTAACATAAGTCAAAGTACTTTTTTTAAGGAAAAAGAATTCTAGTTGTGGGCTTGGTGAAGTCCCAAATGAGTAGATGATGGTTGCCAGAGAGAAAGTAAACGTCTTATCTTGGTAATGCTGCCACTTCCCCCTTCCTACCACAAATCCTATTCCTTCAGTGCATTAATACATTTTTTAAAGAGACTCAAAAATGCTAGCTTTTAAAATGGTAAGTAGAATCCCAGGCTTTTGCAGTACTTTGAGGAAAAGCTACCCACCAAAATGACTGATTTCAAAATAAATTATTGCTTAGTTTAGGTTTAAATGACATTCTAAGAATGGACTATTGGGATAAGGTTATGAATCACAGAGTTGTTGGAGCTCTAAAATAGCAGAGATGTTAAGAGTGCAGAAGCGGAGAGAAGCATAAATTAAGCCTTGCTTGTGTATGTTATTGGAAGCCCTGGTGGCGTAATGGTTAAGAGCTATGGCTGCTAACCAAAAGGTCAGCAGTTCAAATCCACCAGGCACTCCTTGGAAACTCTGTGGGGCAGTTCTACTCTGTCCTATAGGGTCTCTATGAGTCGGAATCGACTCAACAGCCGTGAGTTTGGCTTAGGTTTTATTTTTTAATGTGTGTTATTACAAGTCTGGAATGAAAGATCTGGTAGTTGTATGGAATAATCAAGACTCATTAAAATAAATGAAGTGTATTTATAAGCCAGAAAGGAGAAATTAGGCCTTTGTGCTGTTTTGTGAGCCTATAGAAAGTGTCAAGTAGGTAAGTACTGTTTTATCAGCATTACTCTTCCATCTGATTTGAAAGGCCAGCAGAAACTCAACATATTGATATTCTCTGAATAAATGCTAAGTGCCCAGTGATTATGGGCATCCTTCAAGGCCTGTTACCATCTAGATAGGATGTTTCTAATATTCCAGCCAAATTGCCATGGATTCATATAACCTAATAAATGTTTATATAGTACCTCATTTAGAATTCTCATTTCAGTTTATAGATGAGACTGTTTGAGGTAGGTCTGGCTCTGAACTGGTTGTTTTTGTGTTTTGTTTTAGGTGTTGTTTTTCCCTGCTACAGGTTTGTTTTTAAAAGTGAAAACAGAAGGGTAAAAAAAAAAAAAAAAGGTAGAGACCTGAAAATTGAAAAACAAAAGGAAAGACCTAAAATTTTATTTTAAAATACTTCTTTAATTCAAGATGAATAAGATAGTCTGATTAAAATAAACATAATTACATCAGAAACAATTCTTATTTAACCATTTCCCATGTCTCATGTTATGGTCAGTTTCTGTTTCTTCTGAGCCAAACCTTTCATGATTTGTTGAAATTTTTGTCTAACCTGGGACTTAAAAGAATTTTATTAATTCCACTTTGTTTTCTTTCATGAAAGTATTGGGCCTTTTCAATGTTGAGCCAAGAAATTTCACCATGGCACTACACTTAATGGACAAAAAGATAGAACCTAAAAAGTATGACATCATGTCAATAAAAAAAATCAATACTCATGGTAAAACCTTTTGAGAACCTGCTCGACAGATCATGTAACTTTTGGTCTGTTAGTCTTTAATCATTCTGTATCAATAGATATTTTATGAATTGATATATCAGTGTTGTTCTTGCCCCTTCTCTTGCAGTCACTTTGATGAAAAAAGCTTCTGAATAAATCTTTGAGATGAATATGAAATGAGATCAACTTTATATATTTAGAATATAATTGGCTTAAGAATGGTGTAAGAAGTTACAGAGAGAAGTATGAATGTTAGAAAAGTCAGCCCTTTAGATCAGCTTTTATTTTCACTAGTTTGTTCTTCTTTTTCCAGTGCCTTTTTCTTTAGTAAGCCACACTACAAACTTAACAGCTATATTATAAGATTAATTGAAAACGTAGATAAATAAGTATTTAAAACTAACTTAGATTTCTGAAATATATATTAGAAAATTTACTGGTCCTGTGTGGGTATTTGAGGTATCAGTGGTTCAGTGGTAGTATTCTCGCCTTCCATGTGGGTGACCTCGCTTTGATTCCCAGCCAGTACACCACAGGCACAGCCACCACTTATCACTCAGTGGAGCCTTGCCTGTTGCTGTGATGCTTAACAGCTATCAGCGGTGCTTCCAGGCTACGACAAACTGGTAAATAATTAGTCAGTCTACCTCCGGAAATCAGCTAGGGAAAACCCCATGGGTCACAACAGTCTGATTCTATTGTGCGTGGAGTCGAAATGAGTCAGGGGCTGACTCGACAGCACCCAGCAACAATAATAATATTAAAATTTATCACTTTGATAAAGCTATTCTTAGGACCATATAATTGCCTCTATACTTCCCCCAAATCACAGCAATTTCCTTTTGATGATAATAGTAACAGTAATGGGATAGATATGTCCCTTAAGCTGTCTTCCGAAATTCCAGCTTGGGTTGTACAATATTTGAGTTTTAAAGAGAGAAATAAAGTTTGCAGACATATTCATCATGTACATTGTGGAGCACTTAAAGAATTTTAAGGGAATGTTAACATGTTTGAGTAGTGTAAAATACGTAAAGACCCATTCTTCTCATAGACCATGAAACTGCAGAAATTGCTGAAGGTCTCTTATACAGCATAAGTATATAACTGTTATACAGAATAAGTGTATAACTTGTTTTCCAGAGATGACTAACCAAGTCTTTTTTTATTTTGGGTCATAGTTTAACTGGAAGATAAGTGCACATCCAGAGGCTAGATTGAGTTCACCTCTGCTTTCCCATCCTGTTTCTTTTACTTGCCTTTAAATCGCATTTCCTTTAGAAATATATATAGTTGATTCTTCTTATTTGCTGTAGTTCTATAAAGCCCCATGAATGCTGAATTAATAAATACTAAACCAGCCTCAGTTGACCTCAGCTAGGAAGTTTTCACCTCTCTTAGCACACATATGTCTGTACATGACTGAGGAAGCACTGCAGGTATTTTTAGAAACAGGTAAATTTGGGAATATAGAACCTGTAAATATGAGATTAGACTGTATGTTAGACTGCTGCAGTCTGCCATTGAAAGTTGCCTTGGTCTATGTAGATTGAAATTGCTCGTTGCCTTCAAAGTGATGTTTATGTCTAATACCTCTGTAGTCACATAGGGAAAAACCACTTTTCTATAAAACTGACACTACTTCACTTGGTTTACTCCTGTTACCAGCTACAGGCCATACAGTTACCGGCACTTTGCACCTCCCACGACCCCATGCAGCACAGATGTTTGTGACAGTGACTATGCTCCCAGCCGGAGAATGACGTCGATGGCAACAGCCAAGGGTTACACTAGTGACTTGAACTATGACTCAGAGCCTGTGCCCCCACCTCCCACACCTCGAAGCCAATACTTGTCAGCAGAAGAGAACTATGAAAGCTGCCCACCTTCTCCATACACAGAGAGGAGCTACTCTCATCACCTCTACCCACCGCCACCCTCTCCCTGTACAGACTCCTCCTGAGGAGGGGCCCTCCTCCTCTGACTGCCTCCAAAGCAAAACTGTAAATACAAATTTGGTTGAGATCTGGAGGGGGGGAGGGAGCTACTATAGAAGGGTGAGGCAGACCATGTACAGTTAAAAATTATAAAATGGGGTAGGGAATACTGGAGATATTTGTACAGAAGAAAATCATATTTATATATTTTCTTAAAACAGCACATTTGCTGCTTGTGCCATAAAAATTTGTATAAAAAAAAATTTTGTACTAAAAGTTTTATTTTTGCAAACTAAATACACAAAGCATGCCTTAAACCCAGTGAAGTGACTGAGTACAAAGGAAACAGGAATAATAAAGGCGTCACTGACTAGGAATGCCTGGGCTTTATTGATACCAAAAAGAAGATTAAGTCCATCTCAGAGCAGCAAACCATAGGTAGCCAAATAAACTTCATGTTATTTTGGAGGCCAAGTTTAAGAAGTCATGGAAGAAAAAAAGGAGTTAACCTTGGACAGAGAGCTTTGTTTTCTCTAGGAATCCAACAATTTAAGTCAGGAAGATAGAAATATATTTATAAAAATCCATCCTGAGTGTTGCCGTTGTAGGAGAGGTCAGCTGTCTGGTAAGGTACTCTGGGGCTGGTTTGTGAGAGTGTTCTATCCCTACCTTAGAACCCACACCTCTGTCAAAAATTAATTTCCTCTCTAGATTTTTTTTCTCCTTGATGCCTCCCCCAGCAGCTTTGTAGGGAATTTAACCAAGATATTATAATTCATTCAAATTTTTCATCTGAGGAATTGTTTAAATGGAATTTTCTCAATTAAGGTTTAATTTTAATGTGTCTACTAGCTCCACTTACCAATAGGCTTAGCTCCTCAATTTGACTGCTGTTGTTCCATAATGATCAAAAGTTAGATGTATTATTGCTCCTCTTTACTTCTAAGATTGTTTTAATTCATACTCGTTAAAATGTCTTATCACAACATATAGACAGTGTGTAAGAATTACAGATTTAACTCTTATTGTTTTTGTTGTAAATTAATCATATATCCTTGCAGTACTTTCAGCATATAATATCACCATATAAAATCATTTCTATGTGTATTTTTCCTAGTAAAACATTTAAATATGTTCTGGTTAGAGACAATCTATTTAAAAGGAGAACCTTTAAATTTTGTTATCATTAGAAGGTTTCTCTTTCTGTATTAACTGTTTGTGCCATTTTTATGTTCTTTAAGCCAGTTTTTCTCAGAATGATGTCTACATACATACCTCTTCTAATGTGTGACATGAATTTAGTATCTTCTTGTTACCCACTGTGAATGTTAGATTATTTTCAAATTATCCTGAAACTGTTCTCATAATCACCTCTTATATATTTTTGTATGTGTTCTCTCCTATCCCATTGTGGATTAAGACGATTTAACAAATTTTAAAATGTGGATTAATTGAGAAGGCAAACTATTGACCTCTCAGTTGTCAGAACTTGGGTGGACGGGAATAATGGAGATCTCTTATGTAACCTGTCTTGTACGGTACTGGGGCTGCTACATCTTCAGCTGTGAGGGCTGACCTGACCTGTGGAGTGATTCTAGCACTGCTCTGCCACCTTGCCAGAAGTTCGGTTTCCTGCTTTTTATATGTTTTCAGCATTTTCCTGCTAAAAATGAGTGTGTTTTTAAACTATTGTGTTTTTTACCTTAATAGCTATTGGTCGTTTAGTTATCAAATGATTTATTTCATTGTTCTGTCTTGCTGAGGCCTCTCTGGGTTTCAGGGCCTAAGAGAAAACAAAAGAAGAAAGGGTTCAGAATTTTGGCAGGGAGAAAGTAATGTGGTTCCAGAATAACGCTTACACATTGTTGGGGACAGCTCATGTGAGTCAGGTGAACTTGGGTTTGCATATAAATGAATGGTAGTCCATTAGTGTCTTGCATTTCAGTCAGAGAAGCATGAACTCTTCCTGCTTGTGGAAGGAAGTACTCAAAGTCTAAGATCGCGTGGACATTGAGCCTGCATTCTGTGACACATGGGTGCACTGATGCTTAAATGAAGATGGAAAGGTTAGCAATAACTGGGTATCAATTAGAATTTGAGAATTCTATATGTTTACATTTTTTTTAATGTACATCTTTATCTGGTGGGCTTCCCATAAGGAAACTTGCACTATAATGAACTAAGAAGAATATTGCCGTGTTATATCTCAGTCCAAGTGCTTGTACTGCGATGGCAATGGCCTCTTCTTGCAAAATACTAATTTGTGTGCCAACATGTTTGAAATTATTTGAAGGCAATTCAGCTTAATCTCAGTATCCTCTTTCAGGAGTAGTTGAGTTAAATCCTTAATATTTTGGGGAGTACTTTACAAGAGAATTGTCAAATCCAGGAAAGATTCATTGGCCCTCTGGTCACATGGACAGTTAAGCCTAAGTAAATGGCATTTTGATTATCAAATACAAAAGCTTTGATTGGAAAGACTGAGGAGAGGAAATAAACACACAAGAGCACAAACCAGGGAAAGAATGGAAAAGGCTTCTTTAGTTTGGTATATTGCTAGATTTCTTTATTCAAGGGGAAAAATAAATGAAATTTCATTAGATTCCTTAAATACAAAAGGATTTATTTTGAATATGTGTCTTAAAAGATGCCTACACTGGTGTGATTAAAACGATCTGAGAAATGAACTGTAGTATAGCATACTTTCAGTTCTGCATTGAAGTAGTCTTTTTATAACTAAGGTTTTCAGACTTGGCTCCTCCACTGGTCCAAAGAGTTAAAAAAAAAAAAAGTGTTATGCTGCTTAAATCAGATAATGGCAAATTCACAGAAATAAAACTGAGTTAATGGATAGAATTTTCTCACCATCAGGTTTTTCTTCCATGAAATTTTGTTACACCTTTGGCACTTGCTGCCACTCTTCTGTACTAGCATATCATGAGACATTGATTTAGCTGAAAATTATAGTTATTTTAATTTTAGTATACTTTGTGATATACCACCAAGAGAAATCAGACCCTATTCTAGAGAGACAATTTATATGTAGACATGAAGACTTTAATATACATTTCCATTAATATAGACCAATAATTCGGGGGCCTTTGAACAGTAAAATTTTAAGAAGATTGAGGATTGTTTTCAGTGATCATTTAAAAATACCCTAAAATCAATAACTGTGTAAGGTCAACTCAGATGATATTAAGATGCAGAAATACCTATCATCAATTTTAGGTTCTAAAACTAGCAATCAATATGCAATTCTCTGGCATACAAATTAATGTAAGAAATTACAATTTGTATTACAATACAAATCCACTGTAAGAAATTAAACAATTTAAAAAGCTGCATTTCAAAGAATCTAATATGGACACAGGACCAGAAAGGAAAACAGTGGCCAATCCACTGCAGAGAAGCAGGCAAGCCTCTAGTACCAGAAATAAATAGCCTCAAATACACCCTGCTTTTGATAAGGGAAGTGCTGAAGGCTATGTGATGGCATACCAAGCCTGTCTGGAGTGTGCGTATGAGTATGTAAATAGCGGTTGGTAGATAAATAGTTGAGCATACAGAAATGACTGTACACTAAGTGTAGACATGAACTGAGTCCTAAAGAAGTTTATAATCAAGCATTGTTTAAAGCATACTATCAGGCTTCTTAAACTCAAGAAGAAATTTAATTTTACTTGGCACTTCTTTCCTTATCCCATGCTTAGAGTGAGCCAAGAGAAATAAGAGATGATTTTAGAAAAGCACTGTGTGGTTTTTGATTTCTGGGATGGCATCATTTCATAATAGTCTAAAATTTTTTAGCTTTTGAAAAATTTTAGAATAGAGGATTCTGAACCTGAAGCATAAATTTATAGAAAATTGAGCATTGTGAGACCATATCCTCAGGTTGTTTCTGTATGACTTGATTCTGCATCTCGTTAAACAAGCCTGTACCTTAGTGGAGCAGGAAGTAGCATTTGCAGCTTCGGTCAAGATTGATCTAAATGACTTAGAAATAAATCACTGATTCTACCCTCAATCCAGGTAAACTTTACTGTGTTTAAGTAAAGGCAAAATCTCTAAGCCAGTCTTACATTTATTGATTGAAAAAAACCATATGATTTTACAGATAGAATTAGGAACCAAGTGATTCCGTGTACTCAGAAGTGAAATGTAGACCTAACATACACATACACCAGCCTTTAGATTTCCCGCCATCGCGCAGGGTTTGTCCAGAGGTAAACACCAAAGAGTTACAGACAGCGTGCTTTTGCTTAAGTGTCCATTTCTGTGCTTTTTGTTTGGTTTTTTTAAAGTAAATATAAGCAGAAGGGGTGGGACACACACACACACACACACACACACACACACACACACGGTAATGCCTACATATGGGCCTTAAAGGGAAATTTCTGATTAAACCCAGTGTTACATGACGTGAAGGTGTCTCAGTCTAGGAAGGAGCATTTACAGAGGGCGAAGAGGATGCCATGGAGTTTAAGCTGGACTAACCTTGTTGGCAAGTGAAGGATCAGGTGCTGCTTTCAGATGTTTATCCTTTTGTGTTTTAATTTTTTTTCTTAAGCTTTAATCTTCGTCGTCGTCTTAAAGTCAGCTGGTGTTTCTTGTTCATCGACTTTGGTACGATGGTGCTTCGCAAGGATGTATTTATATTATAATGGCCAACATTTGGTCAGCCCTTGTCCACTCTTCACTTCCCTCTTTTTGTAAAATAAGTGCTTTAATTGTAAACTGTATAAAAATACCTTGTATAAATCCCCGTTTTGATTATACAATAAGCTGAATTGTAACAAATGAAATGTTGATTTTTGTAATAAAACAGTGGAAAAATAAAAGTGTCCTTTACTTTCAGCAGGAAATGAAAACAGTAGCTGGTTGTGTTTTGCCGTGGTACAAGTAAGACTATTATGATTCAGACAAAACAAAAGCCACCTTACATTTGCATTTCAAATGAAATACTACTGCCTGGAAGAGACATTGGGGAAGTCCTTAGTTGCGAGGAAGTTGCTTACTTCTCTGTTGGCAATACCTGTGACTGGGACGGAGAATAAGGAAAACAGTTCGTGCTTTAGGACTGCTCTTGTTTTCCGTAAACTGGAGGGGGTCCTGATGTGTACTCTCAAGTGCCATCTCCCCCACCTCAGTCCCTCAAATTAGCTTACAAAATGAACATGCTTTTCCTGGTGCAGAGCCCAATATGATGTGATGATCCGGTAAAACCAATGAGAACTCAAAATTACCGAATCCTTGCTTGAGTCTGTTGTAGGGAAAAAGCATCACAAAGTTTAGTAAAGCAAAAAGAGAGTTCTATTCAGCATATATTCAAAAAGGCAAAAGTGGGAAGCAAACAAGCACGCTGCCAGAGCCATGTATGCCCGAGTCCAAGAAAATATTACAGGACAGACTAAAGTGGGAAGATAGACAAGCATGCTGCTAAAGCCATGTCTGTCCAAGTCCAAAAAACATTACAGAATAGGCAAGAGTGGGAAAACAGACAAGCATGCAGCTAGAGCCATGTCTGCCTGAGTCCAGAGAACATTACAGAGTAAGCAAAAATAGGAAAACAGACAAGCATGCTGCCACAGCCACGTCTGCCTGAGTCCAAGGAATGTTACAGTCTTCAGTATATATTAGCATTACAAATAGACAAAACCACTGAAAGCTTCACCTTTTCACACTGAAAGCTTCACCTTTTCACAGATTGGCTAGAAATTGTGATCTTATATTTTGAATCATCTTTCTTAATAATCATTGGTTGCTACGGGTCTCAGTAATGACAGGAGGGTTTTTATTGGTCCAACAAATTTTCTATTCACAACATGCTAATACAAAAAGATAAGAGTGGAAAGTGTTTTGTGTTCTGTTTGATTGGTTTAAGGAACCTTAAAAGATATTTTTTCCAAGATTATCTTAGCTATTGCCTTTATACCTCAGGGCCCAGTTGATGTGTCCTGGTGAGTCCACCTCCAACTGGGTCACATTGTCTATGCTCAAGGAGAGGGAATAATAACTCCAATACTATTTCCTAAATCAAATCTTAGGTTCATTAGTTAGGCAAGCTGTGTTTTCATTTGCCAATGTTAAACTCAAACATCAGGAGGTTAAACAGAAAAAAAAAAAGCCAGGTTTTAATCAGGGCTTTGAACCGGTTTATTCCTTTTTGACCCCTGTTGAGAGTCTTCGTTTCCACCCCAGATATACTGAATCAGAATGTACATTTTAACAAGCCCCAAGTGATTATTAAACATATAACTCCTGGGAACATGTTAGAAATGCAAATTCTCAGCAGGGATTTGAACAGAATAAACCAGTTTGAAGCCCTGTTTTAATACATAGGTCTTTCCCTAGCAAGTGCTCTTGAATAAGTAAGGGGAACTTATCGTGGCTTCTTTGATGACTCTTTTTCTTCTGGAGGGAAAACAAAAATCACGTAAGTTGTGCAGTTCCCATTTGAATGAAAGGAAAAGCAGAAACTTCTGAGTAAGCAGAGAACTGGTTTGTTTGCCTGGTTTAAGAGTGGGCTCACGAATCAGCAAGACCTTGCAATTCATTTTGGATCCTTCCCTCCCCTGATAGGTTTAATCCTTTGCCTTGTATACAGTTGCATGGTTTCTGTAAATTTAATTGAAATGGCAAATTAACTATACTCAGACCTCTGGTTCTGTCAATTTATACCATCATGCAATCTGCACTTTTTTTGCCACTAGAAAATTTTCTACCTGAAATTTGGATTTTTCTAATTTCAGGTTAACCACCATACAAAACTCTGTATCTTCCCCAGTGAAGGATAACTTTGCTAATATTTGCCCTACATTTACTCTACACCAGGCACTGTGATAAGTGTCCCATTCTTCCCTCAAAATAACAGATTAGTGGCCAAGCCTGAGAAGCAGATTCCCAATTTGAGTTTTGAGAAGCTGTTTTAATTCTGGAATCCAGATTTGTGGGTCAGTGGAGTCAGGGTAACCTATCCCGGCCATTTGCCCGTAGGTGTCCTTTTGAACCTTGAGCCTTTAGGGAACTGGTTTTTCTGGGCTCTCATTCAGGTCCAAGAATTGTGTAATAAGCAGCTTAGCGGAGACCCTTTTGCCTTAGGCTTTGGGCTCTTTTGGAGAATTATCTGTGTGCAGCCAGTTTTGAGAAGCAGAAACTCCAGGGTCTCAGTCTACAGAAACCAACAGGAAAGGAATTTACAATGACCTTCAGGAGGCTACCCTACCTGGACCTGGCCTATGTAACCTGTTTCACTAGTCCCTCATGGGAGCGCCTTCCTCATACTTTGAATTCACAATAAATAATCGATCACACAAATTTCTGGTGTGTCTTGGCGCATTTAGGTTTTATGTGAAAACTTGCAGTGTAAAGTTTTGATCAGGAACAGGGGTTGGCAGTGGGTGGAGGAAAAAGGACACAGGATTGAGATCCAGATTCTATCTCTGTCACATGCCAATTAACTGTCAAGGCATGCCTGGCCTCATTTATTCTGTCAGGATTTATTTGTTGGTATAATTTCTAATATAGAGTTTTCTGAATCATTAAAAAAAAAAATACATATAGCCAGACTTAATGGTCTGTCTGAGCCTAGAGGAACCCCAGAAGACATGACCCCTGGACTCTGTGTTATCCCAGAACTAAAACCATTCCTGAAGCCAACTCTTCAGGCAAAGATTAGACTGCACCATAAAACAAAATAATACCCATGAAGAGTGTGCTTCTTAGTTCAAGTAGATACAGGAGACTAAATGGGCAGCTTCTGTCCAGAGGCGGGATGAGAAGGCAGAATGGGATGGAGCTGGTTGAATGGACCTGGGAAATCCAGGATAGAAAGGGGGAGTGTGCTGTCACATTATAGGGATTGCAACTAGGGTCACATAACAGTATGTGTGTGAATTTTTGTATGAGAAATTGAGCTGTGAACTTTCACCTAAAGCACAATAAATAATATATATATATAAAACCTTGATGAGGTATAAGTGACATACAATAAACTACATATATATTTAAAGTATACAGTAATAAGTTTTGAAATCTATACATCCATGAAACAAAATAATGAGCAATTCCGTCACCTCAAAATACTCTTACCTCTTTTCAATCCCTTCTTCCCACCCCTTCCTGCCTCCAGGCCTGAGTATCCTACACATTGCCATGCAAATTTTCATGTTTTCCATTCTGGCTGGTAGAAATAGGCACTATTGCTGACCCTGTGTGAGCTTTAGAAAGTACTCCTTGTAGTTTTTTCAGGTGGTTCTTCCCCAAGCTTCAGGCTTCCTCACAAGCAGGTGCTGATTAGTACTCAGCTGAAGATGGGAAGCACTGTCTGCAGAGCTCTCTCCTTTATCTGCCCTGCAAACTTTAGTTGCCTTGGCCTTCTTGGACTCCTAGCTCTACATTTCCTCAGGGAAACTGTGGAGCTCTGCATGGTTCCCCTCCCTCTTGTGGTCTGGTCTGGCCACTCTTTATATGCAGTCTTTTGGGGTAATCATAGGACTCACCTTATTTCTTAACACTCAGGGATCCACCCGTCCTTCTTTACCTGATGCCCAATGACCTGAAAACAGTTATTCATATATTTTCTTTTTTTTAGTTGTTTCAAGAAGACAAATCTAGTTCTTATTCATCTTGACCGGAACCTGCAAGTGCTAAGTTTAACTTGGAGAGCACATCAAAATACACATACCTTGGGCCATATTCTAGTCATACTAAATTACCAGTTGTAGGAGTGAGGCTGTGGTATGATTCTGCAGTTGGGCATCAATTATATGCTAGGCACTATGTTAGCTATTTTTATGTTAGGCATTAGGTATGCAAAGTTAGACATATTTGTTCATTAATGAGTTTACACCCCCACGTGTCTGTCAGTTTGTCGTACTGTGGGGGCTTGCATGTTGCTCTGATGCTGGAAGCTATGCCACCAGTATTCAGATACCAGCAGGGTCACCCATGGAGGACAGTTTTCAGCTGAGCTTCCAGGCTAAGACAGGCTAGGAAGAAGAACCCAGCAGTCTACTTCTGAAAAGCATTAGCCAGTAAAAACCTTACGAACACCAGTGGAACTCTGTCTGATATGAGCCCTCCAGGTTGGAAGGCATTCAAATGATGACTGGGGAAGAGCTGCCTCCTCAAAGTAGAGGCGACCTTAATGACGTGGATGGAGTAAAGCTTTTGGGGCCTTCATTTGCTGATGTGGCACGACTCAAAATGAAAACAAACAGCTGCAAACATCCATTTATAATCGGAACTTGGAATGTACAAAGTACGAATCTAGGAAAACTGTAAATCGTCAAAAATGAAATGCATAACCATCAATATCCTAGTGAGCTGCAACGGACTAGTATGACCTTTTTTTAAAAAATTATTGTGCTTTAAGTGAAAGTTTACAAATCAAGTCAGTCTCTCACATAAAAATTTATATACACCTTGCTATATACTCCTAGTTGCTCTCCCCCTAATGAGACAGCACATTCCTTCTTTCTACTCTCTATTTTTGTGTCCATTTGGTCAGCTTCTGACCTCCTCTGCCCTCTCATCTCCCATACAGACAGGAGCTGCCCACATAATCTCACGTGTCTACTTGATCCAAGAAGCTCATTCCTCACCAGTATCATTTTCTACCCCATGGTCCAGTCCAATCCCTGTCTGAACAGTTGGCTTTGGGAATGGTTCCTACTTGAGCTAACAGAAGGTCAGGGACCACGACCTCCAGGATCCTTCTACTCTCAGACCATTAAGTCTGGTCTTTTTACGAGTATGGCCATTTTGAATCAGACAATCATACAGTCTTCTATGCCAGGAATGGCAATTTGAAGAGGAATGGTGTTGCATTCATTGTCAAAAAGAACATTTCAAGATCTATCCTGAAGTACAACACTGTCAGTGATAGTATAGTATCCATACACCTACAAGGAAGACCAGTTAATACGACTATTATTCAAATTTATGCACCAACCACTAGACCAAAGATGAAGAAATTGAAGATTTTTTATCAGATTCTGCAGTCTGAAATTGAACATGCAATCAGGATGTATTGATAATTACTGGTGATTGGAACGTGAAAGTTGGAAACAAAAAGAAGGATCAGTAGCTGGAAAATATGGCCTTGGTGATAGAAAAAACACCAGAGATCAAATGATAGAATTTTGCAAGACCAACGACTTCTTCATTGCAAATGCCTTTTTTAACCAACATAAACAGCAACTATACACATGGACCTCACCAGATAGAACACACAGGAATCAAATCGACTACATCTGGGGAAAGAGATGATGGAAAAGCTCAATATCATCAGTCAAAATAAGGCTGACTGTGGAACAGACCATCAATTGTACATATGCCAGTTCAAGCTGAAACTGAAGAAAATCAGAACAAGTCCACGAGAGCCAAAATACGACCTTGAGTATATCCTACCTGAATTTAGAGACCATCTCAAGAATAGATTTGACACGTTGAACACTAATGACCAAAGACCAGAAGAGTTGTAGAATGACATCAAAGACATCATACATGAAGAAAGCAAGAGGTCATTGAAAAGACAGGAAAGAAAGAAAAGACCAAGATGGATGTCAGAGGAGACTCTGAAACTTGCTCTTAAATGTCGAGCAGCTAAAGCAAAGCAACGAAATGATGAAGTAAAAGAACTGAACAGAAAATTTCAAAGGGCGGCTCAAGAAGACAAAGTATTATAATGACATGTGCAAAGACCTGGAGATAGAAAACCAAAAGGGAAGAACACACTTGACGTTTCTCAAGCTGAAAGAACTGAAGAAAAAATTCAAGCCTCGAGTGGCAATGGTGAAGGATTCTATGGGGAAAATATTAAATGATGCAGGAAGCATCAAAAGAAGATGGAAGGAATGCACAGAGTCATTATACCAAAAAGAATTTGTCAATGTTCAGCCATTTCAAGAGTTAGCATATGATCAGGAACCGATGGTACTGAAGGAAGAAATCCTTGGTGCATTGGTGAAAAACAAGGCTCTAGGAAAAGATGGAATATTGATTGAGATGTTTCAACAAATGGATGCAGCACTGGAAGTGCTCCCTCATCTGTGCCAAGAAATATGGAAGACAGATTCCTGGCCAACTGACTGAAAGAGATCCATATTTATGCCTATTACCAAGAAAGGTCATCCAACTGAATGTGGAAATTATCGAACAATGTCAGTAATGTCACATGCAAGCAAAATTTTGCTGAAGATCATTCAAAAGCGACTGCAGCAGTATATTGACAAGGAACTGCCAGAAATTCAGGGTGGTCTCAGAAGAGAACGTGGAACCAGGGATATCATTGCAGATGTCAGATGGATCCTGGCCGAAACCAGAGAACACCAGAAGGATGTTTACCTGTGTTTTATCGACTATGCAAAGGCATTCGACTGTGTGGATCATAACAAATTATGGATAACATTGCAAAGAATGGGAATTCCAGAACACTTAATTGTGCTCATGAGGAACCTGTACATAGATCAAGAGGCACTTGTTCGGATAGAACGAGGGGATATTGAGTGGTTTAAAGTCAGGAAAGGTGTGTGTCACAGTTGTATCCTTTCACTATACCTATTCAATCTGTCTGCTGACCAAATAATCTGAGAAGCTGGACTATATGAAGAATGGGGCATCAGGATTGCGTTATGCAGATGACACAATCTTACTTGCTGAAAGTGAAGAGGACTTGAAGCACTTACTGATGAAGATCAAAGACCACAGCCTTCAGTATGGATTACACCTCAACATAAAGAAAACAAAAATCCTCACAACTGGACCAATGAGCAACATCGTGATAAATGGAGAAAAGATTGAAGTTGTCAATGATTTCGTTTTACTTGGATCCACAATCAACAGCCATGGAAGCAGCAGTCAAGAAATCAAAAGACGCATTGCTTTGGGTAAATCTGCTGCAAAGGACCTCTTTAAAGTGTTGAAGAGCAAAGATGTCACCTTGAAGACTAAGGTGCGCCTGACCCAAGCCATGGTATTTTCAATTGCATCATATGCATGTGAAAGCTGGACGATGAATAAGGAAGACCAAAGAATTGATGCCTTGGCATTGTGGTGTTGGCGAAGAATATTGGATATACCATGGACTGCCAGAAGAAACAGATCTGTCTTGGAAGAATTACAACCAGAATGCTCCTTAGAAGCAAGGATGGCAAGATTGCGTCTTACATACTTTGGACATGTTGTCAGCAGGGATCAGTCCCTGGAGAAGGACATCATGCTTGGTAAAGTACAGGGTCAGCAGAAAAGAGGAAGACCCTCAATGAGGTGGATTGACACAGTGGCTGCAACAGGCTCAAGCATAACGATTGTAAGGTTGGCACAGGACCAGGCAGTGTACTGTTGTACATAGGATCGCTGTGAATCAGAACCGACTCCAGGGCACCTAACAACAACATAGCATTTACAAGGAGCCCTGGTGGCACAGTGGTTAAGTGCTCGGCTGCTAACCGAAAAGGTCGGCAGTTCAAACCTACCAGCCACTCTGCAGGAGAAGCATGTGGCAGTCTGCTTCTGTAAAGATTACAGCAATGGAAACCCTATGGGGCAGTTTTACTCTGTCCTATAGGGTCCCTATCAGTTGGAATTGACTGGATGGCAAAGGACAGAGTGTATAATGCACTCGGAAGGAAAGATGTGGGTAATTTAGTTATTGTAAAAAAAATACTAAATGCAGTGTCTATATACCAGGTGTTATGAACATTCTTAGGAGAAAGCTTCTAAATATAGCCTCATGGTGGCCAAGGGAGGGTTTTCAAATCCTGGAGGAAATGCCAGAGTGAATTTGAAAAGATGGGCTGGAGTTAGTTTGCATTAGTAGGAATGGGGTTGTGTGTGGCGGGCGTGCATAAAAGCAGGCGTGCATAACAGAACTGGGAAGCAAGAACACTCCAAGTAGAGAAAATACTGTTATGAAGGTTCAGAGATATAAGGTTGTATAATACATTTGGAATAGTTTGGAATGAGTGGATCAAAGTTGGGGGGAGGGGTGGTCTTCAGTGTCTCCATCTGTAAAAGGAGTCATTTTAATCCCTAACATTTGACTTCTAGTGTGAGGGAAGAACGTGAAAGAGAATACTTGATTTTAATTGATATGAATATGCTAGTGAAGCATGGGATGATTAGGCTCAATTTTTGCTTGAACTTGAAAGTATGTCTAACTTAGTTATTTGTTCATTTATCAAAGGTTTATCAGGCACCTGTACGTATTAGGCCACATGCTGGGTGCTAGGTATCCAGAAATTTGTTGACTCAACAGCAATGGGTTTTTTTTTGGATAATTTGATACTACTTTTTAATGTGTATTTTAAATGCTATTAACCATGTTCTGCTTACTAAATCACCTCATTCTACAAAGTATCAATTCCAGAAAAGCAACGAGTGACGGCTCTCACATGAAAGGGAATTTTCAGCCTGATGAGGGCAGCACATGGGAGAGAATATAAGAACATAGCACTTGCTAAGGAGCAAGGAGATGGATTGACGCAGTGGCTGCAAAGATGAGCTCAAGCACAGCAATGACTGTGAGGATGGTGCAGGACTGGGCAGTGTTTTGTTCTGTTGTACACAGGGTGGCTATGGGTTAGAACCAACTCAATGGCACCTAACAACAAGAACAAGGAGCGAGCATTGTTCTAAGAACTTTATGTAAACTCATTTCATCCTCACAAAAACGCTACAGGAAGGTACTATCACTTATTTTAACCATAAGACACTCTTTTGGCAGTGGTCTTCATGTTTATTTTACCAGTTACTAATTATTGTTTTTTAATCATTACACTACCACAAGGAATAACAAAGATAGCCACAGAGATCTTGAGAAGTGGAGGAGTGGTCACAGAGAAGAGAGGGGAAGGTGGTGGGAGTAACAGTTTTGCACTGGATGGAAGCTTTTCAGGCTGCCAAAGGAATTTTCATGAGTCAAAAGGCAGAATCATCACCAGCTCCTCCAACGAGGGGATGTAGCAGTAAGCTGAAGGGTCTCTTTAAGCTACATCTACTTATGTTTATCCAGCTCATGAATATTAATAGCTTCCTAAAAGTAGGCTTGAAACAGTGCCTACTTAGGCCATTCCAAGTGTAGTTGAAAAAATAAAGTCCTAGAAACCAAAGAGTAAGCAGATGCACAGTTTATCATTTCGCTTTCATGAGGTCAGCAGACATCTGTAACCCACTTTCCATAAAGTGGAGGTAGGATGATGGTTACTGTTTGGAACCTTTGAAAGGAGAAGTACCACTTGTCTTTATAGCCTTTCTCACACACTCAGTGGAGGGCCTGAAAAACATCCATTTCAAGGGCAGTGCTACTGTATTCTATGAGTTGGAGATGAACAAGGCCTCTCCTGATGCCTCTTGATTCGTGGGAACACATTTTAACGGTTTTGAAAACTTCAGTGCTCTGTTTCTTCATGTGATGTCCCAAGTACTTTTTCCTACAGGGGGAAAAGAGAAACAGATTCTTAAAATTCCAAGTTTGATTCACTGTTCAAGTGAAAACATATGCCTGTTAACTCTGCTTTCTTATCCCAGGCATGACCCACGGCTTCAAGACTGTGTTAAGGTTGGGGGAGGGTTTGGAAAGGTGACTGGCATTATTGGTATGCCTGCAAGGAAAATATCAGCTAAGAACTTATGTTACACATCCAGGGCTAATAGGCTGCATCTTTTCTTGAAGATGGGAAAAAGCTTTGATGCTGTATTTAAAATTCATAAAAGTAGGTCCTGAAAGGTTGATGACTATGGAGATTGCAAATGTCTTTTCTTTCACAGGGCTGTAGGTTGCAGGACTGCAGGGTAACTCTGTGGGAACAGTACTCCAGGGTGAGGAAAAGGGCCAAGGAATAAATTAAAATCCTATTTTGAAAAAAAAGAATCTCCTGGTTAGCATGTTTTGTAGATGGAGTAACTATTCATCCATCTGATTCATTCATTCATTATTCTACATGTGGTGGGTGAACATCTCTGAAGTATATAAAAGTAATGGGACCTAATGGGAGATCAAAAAAAGGCATATAATATATGATCTGCCCTCACAAATTTGCAGTTTAGTTGGGAAGATTAGATGCACTCATATGAAACAGGTAATACGGAGACCATTAGGAACCCTGAGCTCCTGGAAACCTTGTACACAGGAATGGTTTTCCCTCCTTCCACACCACTAAAAGGACACTCCAGAGGGCCACCAAGATGCCTGGGCCCAATCAGAATCCCGGAGGCTTGCCATCCAGTATCTACTTTCTTCACTATTCAAGGAGACTGAACACAGTTGCCAATCCACATCTCCTTCAGATTTTCATAGCTCATATCTATTCATAAATGTTCTTTTATCAACAGCCTTTATTTTATTTATTTTTTAAACCTTTTCTCTGTCACTTTGGAAAGATTAGCCCTTTCTTTTGGATTCTTTTTCCTCCTTCTCCAAATTTCCAGTTACGTGCTCCAAACTAAACCTAACTGTGCCCAAGTGTTAAGATTAGGGTTTATGATGACTGGAAAAGTAAAGTAATAAATTTTGAACTGCAGCTACAGATGATAAAGAACTTGTGTCATGAAATTCTAAAGCCTTTGAAAAAATTCCCTTCATTATTTTTACCAAAGAAGTCCATCTGTTTTCTCTAATTGGTACTGCTTTTCTCTCTAGGAGCCAAATAAAAAGAAAAATAAATAAAAACATTTGTATTCATTTCTTCCCTCTTTTTATCTGACTGCTAGAATTAGAGCCACAATTTTTATAACAGATTTCTTGGAATATAAATAACACACCATAAATCTTGCCCTTTTCAGGCATACAAATCCTATGTACGATTCAGACTTGTGTAAGTATGACCTCTACCTGAAGGAAGGATAGATAGAACTGAAATAACGTCAACAAATCTATCCTCTCCTTGGAATGAGTTAAGGAAGCTTGAATTTAGAATACTTAAAAGAGTATGCATTGTTCAGATCAGCCTCTTAATTTCTATGATGTCCAGTGCAAAAGTGGAAAGTAGAAACAAGCCTAGGTAAGCTCAATGAGCAGCCACTGAAGACCACTGTAGACATCTTAGCCCCTCAGGCAAGGTCAGCCGCACTTTGCTTCTAGCAGACAAGAGACTAAGCCTATTTGGAGGCCCCAGGGTCACTCAAAACTTCTGCTGACCCCTGGATGAACCCAGTGGAAAGAGTCAGGCAAGGGTCATGTGGGGCGAAGACGTGTCCTCCTAGGAACAGCTTGAACAGACAATGCCCTGGGCCTATTGCGGTTTAAAGCTCTGGGGTAGAACATTTTGACAAGGTCGGCCTTATGTAGCCACTGGAACATGGCAGTTTTAAGGAGATCTCGAGGAATGGAAATAAAGAAAGGGCAGGGGTGCAGGGGTGAAGGTGTCTGTTTTGCCCAATAAACCAAAAAAATCAAACCCGTTGCCATTGAGTCGATTCCGACTCATAGTGACCCTATAGAACAGAGTAGAACTGCCCCATATGGTTTCCAAGGAGCACCTGGTGGATTCGAACTGCTGACCTTTATCAGCAGCCATAGTTCTCAACCACTACACCACCAGGGTTTCTGATACCAGTAATTAAAAATACGTGAAAATTTAACTGCTTCCTTTTTAGTTTGTATCAAACTGTCCTGGTCAAATGACTGGGTCAAAGCAGCAATGACAGAATGCCATGAACCCTGAATTCCTACATGAGGATTACCCTACACACCCTGTCAGCATTTGAGAGTATGAAGAAGAAACTGTCTGCCTCCCCTTGTCTCATGGCCAGAATTCTGTAGCCTGCAAAATCTGTGCAAACAGAAATTATATCTATCTAAACATTTTATATCTCAGCACCTTCTCATTTCCTGTTATATCTAACCAACCCATCTGCCCCATACACATACCCCACGTACCCTTTGGGAGCTCAGTAGTAAATATTTGTTGATGATAATCACTAAAAATATGTTCCCATCAATGGGATATATCTCTTGCCACTCAAGGTCCAAACCCCATGAGAACTGTTACATAGATGCGTTCCCTTAAAAAAAATTTTTTTCCCATCCCATCTCCCTCTGAGTTCTGGGAAGATTAATTTTTAAATAGGATACACTTACCCATCCACCGTGCTGCTGGACCCAGGGTGAGAAGTTCTCTTTCAAGTACTTGGTTCCAAAGCCCAGCATCCTGTTCATGGGGTGGTTGTCGATGATGGTGAGCTTGGCAGCAACGTCGATTGCAAGGGCAGCCTTAAAGCCCTTAGCTTTGACCTCTGATTCTCCCCTTGTGTCCACACCCCTGAGAAACTGGTCTGTGATGATCTTGAAGAGAGAGTAGGGCAGTCTGGAGTCCTGGAAAATGCTCATCAAAGCCTTGTCTTTCCTCATCTGTGTGCAAGAGGACAAGCATTCAGTAGAGCAGCTGGGCCTAGAAACATACATGGAAGGCCACTTTCTAGCTCAACAGTGGGCCACTAGAGCACCAGGTGGAAACACCCTGTATTCTAGTCTGAACCATGGTACCAAAGGCACATAACTGGACTGCGCATGTATCTGCTGTTGGAAAGATGGTCTTCCTCTGTGTCTCCCATCTGAGCCACCTAAGCAGAGGTCTTGAGCCCAGAACATTCTCTGATAAGGAGACAGAAATGGGTTTCTCTCTCACTCCCAGTTCCTTCTTCTTATCAGAGGAGACTTTCCCCCCTGTTCCGGGTTCACAGTAACTTTTTCTGCCTCTTGCTCATACACGGGCACCAGATGGTACCTGGCCAAGCCCACTTCTGTATCTGTTCCTTGTATGTTTGCCTGTGGCACAAGAGGGATATGCACAGGCCACTTGTCCCGCACTGGCCATGAGGAGACCAGTGCCGAAAACTGAGGCTGACCTTGTTCTGTCTCTTCTTTATATGAGGAAAGCGTTACTTCACTGCCTGTGTGATTTGTGTTTTTTGTTGGTGACCTGAACTTTGGTAAGACACGTGCTTTGTTTACATTTCATGAGGATGTAGGTGAGAAAATTGCACAGCCCATTCATTCAACTAATACTTGCTGAGCACTTACAATGGGCAGGTACTGTGTTAGGCAGAGGGGATATAAAGATGATTAAGACTCAGGCTCTGACTCGGGGGATTTAGTGGCAATTGCAGTACAGTGGTAAGTGCTTTGCTAGAGGGAGGGTAATAGGCAAAGGCAAGAGTCTGGAAGTCAGACCATCTTGGCTCAAACCCCTGCCCCACCTCTTACTAGCTGTGCAATCTTGGAGCAACTACTTAACCTTTTGGCCTCAGTTTTGTCATCTCTAAACTGGGAGGATAGAACCTATAAAACTAAACCAAGCCCACTGCAGTTGAATCAATTCCAACTCATAGCAACCCTATAGGACAGACAGGGTAGACTGCCCCATAGGGTTTCCAAGGCTGTAATCTTTATGGAAGCAAACTGCCAGGTCATTTTCTTCTGGAGCAGCTGCTGGGTTCAAACCACTGACCTTTCAGTCAGTAGCTGAGCTCTTAACCATTCCACTACCAGGGCTCCTTGACAGAACCTAGACTATAGAGTAAAATACTTAGCATAGTGCCAGACATGAAGGAGGTGCTCATGTTAGTGTCAGTACTTTTTCAGAATGTTGTGGGAGCACAAAGGGGTCAGGGAAAGACTCCCTGAAGTGAATGTGCTCACTTCATGAAAAACCCAATCCCTTGATCCCTTTCCCATTATTCTACCCAATCGCCTTACCTCCCATCTCTCTCTTGAAACTGCTGCCTACTTTATGCATTTGAACTGCCACAACTTTTAAAAAATCAACACTGCCTCTGTTTCTTTTGAAAAAATCATGGCTTATGTAATTAAGGAGTACCTGAGTGGTGCAAATGGTTAAACACTCAACTGCTAATCAAAAGGTTGGAGGTTTGAGTTCACCCAGAGGCACTGGAAGAAAGGCCTGGGGATCTACTTCCAAAAAATCAGCCATCAAAAACCCTACAGAAAATGAAAAAGATCTATCCTCAACTTTCTGTGGAATGGTAAGAGGCCCCAAATAGCTAAAGCAATGTTGAAAGACAAGAACAAAGTAGGGGGACTCACTGATTTTAAAACATACTATATATAGTAATCAAAACAGCTTGGTACTAAAATAACAATAGACACACAGACAGATGAAATAGAATTAAAAGTCCAGAAATAAATTCACACTTCTACAATCAACTGATTTTAGACAAGGGCTCTAAGTTCATTCGATGGGGAAAGAACAGCCTCTTCAGTAAACAGTGTTGGGAAAACTTGATTTCCACACACAGAAAAATGAAAATAGGATTCATGCCTCACACCATTCACAAAAACAAATTTAAAGTGGATTAAAGACTTAAATGTGAAAGCTAAAACCATAAAATTCTTAAAAGAAAATGCAAGGGCAATGCTTGTTGGGCCTAGCTTTTAAAAATGAATTATCTAATATAATAACAAAAGTACAACCAGCAAAAAATAAAATAAATAAACAGGACCTCATAAAAATTAAAAACTTCTGTTCATCAAAAGACTTCACAAAAAAAGTGAAAAGACAAGCTACCGGCTGGGAGAATATCTTCAGAAACCATATATTTGTTAAGAATCTAATAACAAAAATATATATAAAACTTTGACAACTTAACAACAAAAATACAACCTAACCATAAAATGGGTAAAAGGCTTGAATAGACATTTCAACAAAGGACACTCGAATGGCCACCAAGCATGTGAAAAAATGCTCACCATCACTGCCAAAACCAAAAAACCAAACCCAGTGTTGTCGAGTCAATTCCGGCTCATAGCGACCCTATAGGACAGAGTAGAACTGCCCCATAGAGTTTCCGAGGAGTGCCTGGCGGATTCAAACTGCCGACACTTTGGTTAGAGGCCATAGCACTTAACCACTACGCCACCTGGGTTTCCTCACCAACACTAGCCAACCAAAAAACCAAACCCATTGCCGTCAAATCGATTCTGACACATAGCGACCCTGTAGGACAGAGCAGAACTTCCCCATAGGGTTTCCAAAGAGTGGCTGGTAGATTGGAACTGCCAACCTTTTGGTTAGCAGCTGAACACTTAACCACTGTGCCACCAGGGCTCCCATTAGCCATCAGAGAGGCGCAAATCACAACAGTGAAATACCGTTTCACTCCCATACTTAAAAAGCAAACAAACAACAACAACAAAACAGAATAACAAATGTTGGCAAGACTGTAGGAAAATTGGAACCCTTATCCATTGCTGGTGGAATGCAAAGTGGTACAGCCTTTGTAGAAAACACTGCGGCATTTCTCAAAAAAAACTAAAAGAACTACCGCATGACCCAGCCAAGTATATATAGCCAAAAGACTTGAAAGCAGAGACTCAAACAGTGACTTGTATACCAGTGTTTATTGCAGCAATATTCACAACAGCCAAAAGGTGGAATCAACCTAAATGCCCATCAACAAATGAATGGAAAAACAAAATGTAGTACATACATACAATGAAATACTGCTCAGCCAGTAGAAGAAACGAAGTCTCAATACATGCTACCACATGGATGGCGCTTGAAGACATTATGCTGAGTGAAGTCACAAAAGGACAGATATTGTATGACCTAGCTCATATGAAAAGACAAGAAAAGGCAAATGTCTACAGACCAAAGTTTATTAGTGGTTACTAGGGGTGGGAGGAAGGGTAAAACGGGGTGGTGGTTGTTAACAGTGATGTAAAAATCCCATCGATTACGGGTAGGGCTGCACAGCCAATTATTGTAATTGCTGTTAATAAGTTGTACACCTATAAAAAGTTGAGCTGGCAAAGCTTGTGTGATAGGTATATTTACAACAAGAGCAATCAAAAAAAAAAAAAAAAGAGTAGCTGCTGAGGCTGCTTCTTGTTGTTGTCGTTGTTAGGTGCCATCAAATTGGTTCCAACTAATAGCGACCCTATGCACAACAGCATGAAACACTGTCCGGTCCTGCGCCATCCTTACAATCGTTGTTATGCTTGGTCCCATTGTTGCAGCCACTGTGTCAATCCACCTTGTCGAGGGTCTTCCTCTTTTCCGCTGACCCGGTACTTTACCAAGCATGATGTCCTTCTCCAGGGACTGATCCCTGCTGACAACATGTCCAAAGTATGTAAGATGCAGTCTCGCTGTCCTTGCTTCTAAGGAGCATTCTGGTTATACTTCTTCCAAGACAGATCTGTTCGTTCTTTTGGCAGTCCATGGTATATTCAATATTCTTTGCCAACACCACGAGTCAAAGGCATCAATTATTTGGTCTTGCTTATTTATTTCCCAGCTTTCACATGCATATAATGCAATTGAAAATACCATGGCTTGGGTCAGAGGCACCTTAGCCTTCAAGGTGACATCTTTGCTCTTCAACGCTTTAAAGAGGTCCTTTGCAGCAGATTTACCCAATGCAATGCGTCTTTTTATTTCTTGGCTGCTGCTTCCATGGTGTTGATTGTGGATCCAAATAAAATGAAATCCTTGACAACTTCAATCTTTTCTCTGTTTATCATGATGTTGTTTATTGGTCCAGTTGTGAGGATTTTTGTTTTCTTTTCTTTTTTTTTTTATGCTGAGGTGTAATCCATACTGAAGGCTGTAGTCTTTGATCTTCATCAGTAAGTGCTTCAAGTCCTCTTCACTTTGAGCAAGCAAGGTTATGTCATCTGCATAACGCAGGTTGTTAATCAGTCTTCCTCCAATCCTGATGCCCCATTCTTCTTCATATAGTCCAGCTTCTCAGATTATTAGCTCAGCATATGGATTGAATCCAAACCAAAATCCAAACCCAGTGCCGTCGGAGTTGATTCCAACTCATAGTGACCCTATAGGACAGAGTTGAACTGCCCCATAGAGCTTCTAAGGAGTGCTGGAGGATTCAAACTGCTGGCCCTTTGGTTAGCAGCCATAGCACTTAACCACTACGCCACCAGGGTTTCCACGGATTGAATAGGTATGGTGAAAGGATACAATTGTGACACACACCTTTCCTGACTTTAAACCAATCAGTATCCCCTTGTTGTATCTGAACAACTGCCTCTTGATCTATGTACAGATTCCTCATGAGCACAATTAGGTGTTCCGGAATTCCCATTCTTTGCAATGTTATCCATAATTCGTTATGATCCACACAGTCGAATGCCTTTGCATAGTCGATAAAACACAGGTAAACATCTTTCTGGGATCCTCTGCTTTCAGCCAGGATCCATCTGACATAATATAATGATATCCCCGGTTGCACATTCCCTGCTGAAACCAGCCTGAATTTCTGGCAGTTCCCTGTCGATATACCGCTGCAGCTACTTTTGAACGATCTTCAGCAAAATTTTGCTTGCATGTGATATTACTGACATTGTTTGATAATTTCCTCGTTTGGTTGGATCACCTTTCTTGGGAATAGGCATAAATATGGATCTCTTCTAGTCGGTTAGCCAGGAAGCTGTCTTCCATATTTCTTGGCATAGATAAGTAAGCACTTCCAGTACTGCATGCGTTTGTTGAAACATCTCAATTGATATTCCATCAATTCCTGGAGCCTTGTTTTTCACCAATATGCCTTCAGTGCAGTTTGGGCTTCCTCCTTCAGTACCACCGGTTCCTGATCATATGCCACCTCTTGAAGTGGTTGAACGTCAACTAATCCTTTTTGGTATAATGACTCTGTGTATCCCTTCCATCTTCTTTTGATGCTTCTTGCATCGTTTAATATTTTCCCCGTAGAATCCTCACCATTGCCACTCGAGGCTTGAATTTTTTCTTCAGTTCTTTCGGCTTGAGAAACACCAAGCGTTTTCTTCCCTTTGGTTTTCTATCTCCAGGTCTTTGCAAATGTCATTATAATACTTTGCTTTGTCTTCTTGAGCCGCCCTTTGAAATCTTCTGTTCAGTTCCTTTACTTCATCATTTCTTCCTTTTGGTTTAGCTGCTTGACATTCGAGAGCAAGTTTGAGTCTCCTCTGACATCCGTCTTGGTCTTTTCTTTCTTTTCAATGATCTCTTGCTTTCTTCATATATGATGTCCTTGATGTCATTACACAACTTGTCTGGTCTTCAGTCATTAGTGTTAAACGTGTCAAATCTATTCTTCAGATGGTCTTTAAATTCAGGCGGGATATACTCAAGGTCATATTTTGGTTCTCATGGACTTGTTCTGATTTTCTTCAGTTTCAGCCTGAACTTACATATGAGCAATTGATCGTCTATTCCATAGTCGGCTCCTGGCCTTGTTCTGACTGATGATATTGAACTTTTCTGTCATCTCTCTCCACAGATGTAGTCGATTTGATTCCTGTGTGTTTCATCTAGTGGGGTCTATGTGTATAGTAGTCATTTATGTTGTTGAAAAAGGTATTTGCAATAAAGAACTCATTGGTTTTGCAAAATTCTATCATTTGATTTCTGGTGTTTCTATCACCAAGGCCATATTTTCCAACTACTGATCCTTCTTGTTTCCAACTTTCACATTCCAATCACCAGTAATTATCAATGCATCCCAATTGCATGTTTGATCAATTTCAGACTGCAGAAGCTGATAAAAATCTTCAGTTTCTTCAACTTTGGCCTTAGTGGTTGGCGCGTAAATTTGAATAATAGTCGTATTTACTGGTCTTCCTTGTAGGCGTATGGATATTTTCCTATCACTCACAGCGTTGTACTTCAGGATAGATCTTGATATGTTCTTTTTGACGATGAATACAACACCATTCCTCTTCAAGTTGTCATTCCCAGCGTAGTAGACTACATGATTGTCCAATTCAAAATGGCCAATATCAGTCCCTTTCAGCTCACTAATGCCTAGGATATCGATATTTATGCGTTCCGTTTCATTTTTAACGATTCCTACTTTTCCTAGATTCATACTTTGTGCATTCTAGGTTCCCATTATTAATGGATGTTTGCAGCTGTTGCTACTTATTTTTAGTAGTGCCACACCGGCAAATGAAGGTCCCAAAAGCTTTACTCCATCCACGTCATTAAGGTCGACTCTACTTTGAGGAGGCAACTCTTCCCCAGTCATCTTTTGAGTGCCTTCCAACCTAGGGGGCTCATCTTTCAGCACTATATCAATGTTCCGCTGCTATTCATAAGGTTTTTGCTGGCTAATACTTTTCAGAAGTAGACTGCAGGGTCCTTCTTCATAGTCTGTCTTAGTCTGGAAGCTCAGCTGAAACCTGTCCTCCATGGGTGACCTTGCTGGTATCTGAATACTGGTGGCATAGCTTCCAGCATTATAACAACACTCAAGCCCCCACAGTACAACAAACTGACAGACACATGAGGCTGCTTATGTACAACCAAATACCTCATGGATTTGGAGGTTTAGGGTCATGGTTTCACAGGACATCCCAGTTAATTGGCCTAATAACGTGTTTAGTGCTTCTGTTCTACCTCCTAGTTCGTTGTGTAGTGCCTGGGGTCTTAAAAGCTTGCAATCAGCCATCCAAGGCACAACAATTGGTCTCTATTTTCCTGGAGCAATGGAGAAAAAAGGACAGCCAGGAATAGGAGGAATGTGTGGCTAATTGCTTCCACGAACAACTGCTTCTTTGCCATGAGACAAGAAGAACTGGATATTGCCCAGCTGCCATCACTAAACATTTTGATCAAAGATTCTATAGAAGAATCCTGAAAAATGTAGAACAGAATTTCAGAATCTTATGAACTCCAGACTTTCTGGAGTCATGGGGCCTGGATGAACTCCTGAGGTAATCTTTAAGGCTTATACCAGAAATATCCCCTGACATCTTCTTAAAACCAAACAATAGTTTAGCTTAACTGGTAAAAATGTCTGTCTTGAGCATTATGCTCTTTTAAGAACTATCTAGATGGGATCCAAGTGACAACAGTCACTCAAAAGATTAGATAGGGACCTTAGGGGGAAGTGAGTTTATGTTAATGGGGAGGAAAAACTCAGAAAAGGAGGGCGAGAATAGTTTCACAGCTTGAAGAACATAATCAGTGTCACTGAATTGTGTACATAGAAATGGTTGAATCTGTATATGTTTTGCTATATATATTCTCAATGACAGCAACAAGGTAAAATTAAAAAAAGAAAACCCTGTGGAGCACAGTTCTACTCTAACATACATGAGGTTGCCATGAGTTGGAACCTCATTTTTGGTTTTTTATGTCATTAAAGGTATATTGGGAAAAAAGATGTGGCAGTCTGCTTCCATGATGATTACAGCCTTGGAAACCCTAGGAGGCAGTTCTACTCTATCCTACAGGGTCACTATGAGTCAGAATCAACTTGACGATAATGGGTTTGGTTTGGGTAAAGGTATATATGTTACCCTTGTTTAAAATCATCCTTGCAATGTTTGTTAACATGATAGTTGCAGTGAGAAAACAGGAATTTCTTAGGGAGCAAGGGACTAAATGTTTATTTCAAAATCCTCTGCCCTTGAGGAATAATAAGCTAAGCAGATTTTCAATAAATATTGTCCCTAAAAGGGATAGCTAGAGGATGACTCAGATGCATTGAGATTTTGGTGGATGCTCAGTGTCTTTTATTTGAACCAAGCTCACCACCCAACTTCCATGAGACACAAGGGTCCGATCTGAATTGTAAATCTGAAACAGGAATGACCAATGGCCTCCACACCAAGAATGGACGCCACCTGCTCATTTTCAGAGAATCAACTGAAAGAGGTAAGCTCAAAACCATAGCAGGCAGCTGGACCCCTGGGCAGAAAAGAAACACTTTCCACACAGCTTGCGTTCCCCTTTCCTTTTCCTCTCAGTTGCACAAGGCTCTTGGGAGTCCCAGGGCATGCAGGATGAGGCTGTGGGACTGCGCGTGCTCTCAGGGACAAGGGGCTTTGAGGTCACGCTGCAGCCATGGCCAGGCACCCTCTCCTCATGGTTACTTTCCATCCTGTGGAGAGACTCATACCACACATCACAGGTCAGGCCTGTGGTGCGTTCCTACCAGGGACGTTCATTGGGTAAATGCATAAAAGGAATAACATCTACATTTTCTATATAAATAAAAATGTAAATTATCACCCCATAACTTGAGAGGGTAACCAGTAGGGTGAGGTTTTTTAAAGTGGTGATTTGTGGGGTGAAATGGGAAATAATCTCTCGAACCCTTAAGAACATCTAATCGATCCCTCTTAGCTCAGATACTCAAGTGCTGACTGGTTATTGGCATTTACTTGAAATTCTTCTAGTGACAGGGAGCTCATTCCTTCACAAGGCGGTCCTTGACACTGCTATAAAGTTCAGTTTTGCATTGAGGAGAAATGAGTTGCTTTAGAACTACTGATTGATACTAATTTAGGAGAAACACTGTGTTGTTCTGAAAGCATGTATCGTGTTCTATTTCCTACTTCCTCTGCACCCCTCTCCAAATCCCACTTGTGGCCCCAAACATCTTATACCCTCCTTTCTTTTTTTTAGTCTAATGCCTCTGATTTTCTCAGCTGTTTCTCCTTCTGCACCATCTGCCATGGCCATCACCCTCCTGGTTACCACCGTCGGGGCACATGTCCGACAGAGATATATAGAGAGAAGCAACTGAACGTGCTGCGCTTGCGGTAGGATGACTGGCCAGTTAGTGCTGTTCCCCTCCCGCAGAAGTCCCACAGGGCCTGCCTTTCTCCCTGTGGATCCTAGAAAACACAAGGAAACGGGTCCACAGGCCAGCACCCAAATGACAGACCCTAGAAACGACCTGGGGGGGCAATGGTTGTTCAGTGGTAGAATTCTTTCCTCCTGTATGGGACAGCTAGGTTTGGCTTCCAGCCAGCGCACCTGGTGCTTAGCCACCACTCATCTGTTAGTGGAGGCTTGTGTGTTGCTATGATCCTGAACATGTTTCAGCAGAACTTCCAAACCAAGATGGACTAGGAAGAAAGGCCTGGTAATCTCCTTCTGCAAATTAGCCAGTGAAAAACTATAAATCACTCTGGTCCAATCTGCCACCGATCACAGGGATGGTGCCGGACTGGGTGGCATTTTGTACAATGTGCACGGGGTCGCCACATTGTTGGAGGCTGACGCCACAGCAGCTAACAACCACCACCACAACAGAGACTACGCAGTAGCCCATGGGTGACAGCCAGGGTGGCCTGACTGAGAGCGTTCTGATCTCAACCACGGCACCACTTCTGGTCACAGTGAGGGCCTCCTCTCCAGCTCTTTACCTGACAGCAACCACCATTCCGCTCCTGATTGCAATGATGGGCCTCAACTTTTAAATGGCAGGAAATCCAAAAGTTCTCCAAGTAACCTGCCTCCTTGGCTGAGTTGCTAAGACAGACCGTGAGCAGGGAACAGTTCAGCAGCTACACCTTACCTGTTGACCTTGAGTCGATTTTGACTCATCGTGTCCCTGTAGGGCAGAACTCCCCCACACAATTTCCAAAGCTGTAAATCTTTACGGAAGCCGATTGCCACATTTTTCTCCTGTGCAGCCACTGGTGGGTTCGAACTTCCGACCTTTCAGTTAGGAGCCAGGCATCAATGACTCACCACCAGGGCTCTTTTTCAGCAACTAAAGGGGGAGAGTATTTCAGAAAGACACCAGCCTTTGAGCAACCGTGGGACACAGATATCCAGGCTGCAGGGCAAATGCAGGAGTCTGAACTTCACTGAGGATCACTTACATGGGGAACTAGACTAATAATGCTGCTCAGCAATTTTTAATGTACTGGTGTCTTTTCTTGCAAAAACAAAGTTACTTTTTTAGTTTCCAAAAATTCCAAGAAGGCCCCAGAAGATTTACTTATGTTTTCCAAAGTGATTCATTTTTGAGATACTGCCAGCATGAAGAATTTTGATTCCAAGGGAAATAAAATTTAGGACTAAGTGGAAACCAGAACTTTGAGAAGGAATAAGGTTGCAACCTGGAGTACAACTCTATCCTTGTGGACCGGTGGGTGGGCACAGAAAGAAATCACATTAGTTTAAGAAGCTTCATACCTCTCTTTCCAAATGATCCCCTGAATATTTCAGCAACTCAACAATTTTGTGTATTATTTGGTCTTCTCCATCTGTCAGGGGAAAATTCTGGTTATTTCTTTTAAGAGAGAGGAAAAAAAAAAAAACTTAAATTTTTCCAGTGGCAACACGTGTGGCCTGGTTAAGGCTGGAGGAAGAACGGTGCTTTCTAATTCTTGCCACATTATCTCTCACTTCGTCTCTTCTGATCAGGCACAAACCATATCAGACACCTTTTCCCATAGTCCCCTCCTCTTTCTCCTCTTCTTCTGCTCTTTGCTCAGTCTCCGAATTCTCACCATGAAATTCATCTCTGTATTTACACTGAGGAGGGTGTTACAGAGATCAGTTCCACTACACATGATGTGATCTATGAAGATATTTAGGAGAAATTTCCCTCTGATCTCTAGATGCTACCTGAGCACTTGGTGCTTTTTTTCCTCATAAAAAAAAAAAAAAATAGACACCAGAAATCACATGCTCCTCTTTGTGTTAGCTTCGAGAATGCATACAGGCAAATTCATGGCCCACATCTAACAGGGTGTACAGTCTTTCTGGCCTGTGTTTTGAGAATCAGCCTCATTCCTAAACCCAGCTTATTTTCCTATTCTTGTTTTTATTTCTACATTGTCTTTCAAATTTATTTTATCTTATTAAAATTCATACTTCTTTGTATGCCATGTTTTTAGAACAAGGTGGTGTACAAATAAATAAAATTAATAAACTTTCCCACCCCAAAAGCCAAAATGGCAGATGGATAGAAGATGGCTACAGTTGATGTGTGCTGTGTACGTTGGAACGGAAGAGGGAGAGTAGTATTTTTCTTGTCTCAAAACTTGCTAACAACAAAACATGATGAAAGTGGTCCTTGCTATAGAAAAGAATCCAGAAGAAAGCCAATTACTGAGAGAACAGCATTTCTTGCTTATGGCATAATCTCTGAAATCATAGAGTTTAGCCCAGATAAGAGGGAAGAGAGGCCAGTAAATTCATCTAGCAAGTTCCAAGAGGATCTAGTCAAGGGCAAAGTCAGAGCTAAGAGGGAAGACTGAATCACAAGTTGCTGAGAAAAGATAGAACTCACATCTCCTTAGCTCATCTGTCGTGTTTATCTTATGTTGCCTCTCTCTGAGAAAGTGGCTCTAACAGCTGCCTCCATTTCTCATGCACATGGAGTAAAAGCCTCAGCTTCAGTGTGTTTTAGGGGTATTGCTCCCAGACACACTTGAGATAGCAAATAGAGTTGGGACCCTTTTTTTATTTTTTTAGCCGATTCAGTGAGGTCCTCTTCTGCAGCTCCTCACAATTTTCACTCTTTAAGCCCTTATGGCAGTTTGTGAGGGACACCAGTGCCTTCAGAGGGAGAACTTTTGCCTTGTGTTCTGGGGTACTGCAAACCCAGGAGCCATCTCTGCCCCACAACTTCTGCTGGAGTTTGAAGAGCCAGCCACAATCAAGGCTCTGGGCTCTCCAAGCCCCCACACTGCAGAACATTAGTGAGGGGGCAAGACTGAGGCAGTCCTGTCTTTCTCCTTCAACTCTCCTTTCATAGCCCAGAGTTCCCACGGCCTCATGGGATCCATAGTCCTAGCTAGTGCTACAGTTTTAGTAACAGCTGACCCAGTCTGGCCATTACTTCCCCGTTCTGCTTCGTGTTCTGCACAAGACCTGGTGTCTGACAACTTCTTGCTTTTTCACAGGAGCTCAATGCAATATTATAAATCCCTGGGTTGATGCTCCAGTAACACCCAGTGCACTCCCATGGGCAAAGTGGACCACGGCCATTGATAACAGGATCAGATCTAATACTGCATTTCCCCCTGTGGACAAGGTTGAACGCAGGCTTTTTGTTTTTTCCTATCCCTCAGCAGACGACTACTCTTTTGACTTAGTAGTGAGGTTGGTGTGTTGGTTCAAAATGCTGGTGCAGGCTCCTTTTTTTGGCTCAAGCTGGCATCTCAAAATTGGAGCTTAGTGACCCCAGCATGCTGTTGTCATGTCCTTAGTCCAGGTCAGCAGAGATTCCCCAGTAGCAGAGCCATGAGCTGAATGAATACAGAAATGCTCGTATGTCTCTGCCTCATAAACACTCAACACAAACATTAAAAAGGAAAGTTTACCTTTCTCAGGACTTGCGCCTCTAGGCTGAGGGCCCTGGGCCTGGAAAGAGATGCCACCCTGTAGTACCACCCTGGGGGTACTTGTGTGCTTGGAGCTTCCTCCCTGGGTGTGGCTCTCTTCCGGCAGTGGCCAGGAGTGGACAATTTCGGCAACTCGGTTGGCGATGGAAACAACTTTGGGATTCACAGCTGAAACAAGATAAAAATGGTGCTGAGAGGCCCTTTCCAGAAGAACTTCTCTGTCTTGCTCATTGGTATGCACAGTTGCTCTGAATGAAAAGGCCGGCCCAGAATGAGAGGAAATTGTCCAAGAGTGGGGGCTGGGGGTGTCATTCTTCAGACAGGACTGGCAGTTGCCTGGCAGAGTCTGGGATGGGGGAGGAGCACACAGAGGAATGATTGTCACCTTGAAACAATTGCCCTTCTGCACCCTCTTTTTGAAGTCTTGCAAAATTAGGGTCCCCTTTCCCTTTTGCAAGGGAAGAAACACAAAAGGGAGTTCTTAGTTCTTTGGTTGAGGGAATGCTCATTATGCTTTTATTTTTATTCTTGTTTTTGAACATCTTTTATACCTCAGAGAGCTGGCCCCTGTGTGCATAGGAGGGCATTCAGTAGTTTGACAAGCCTTTGAGGGTTGGTCAGTGAGGAAAGAGCGATTTCCCTGCTCTCAGCCCATGTTCATCACCCCAGTCCCCTATTAAGTAAACATCCAACTCCCCTCACTCAGATGATACTCATATTCAACTAATACTGGGTAAACAAGGGTGCATGAAGTGGGACCCATGGCCTTCAAGAATTTATAATCCAGGAAAAGAGCAAGGTCGTGTATTTGCACACACATCATTACAAGACAAAGCATTTGGGAACATAACAGCAATTAGGTTATTATTGATTGCCTCTAAGTTCTTAACTTTTAGAAGATTTTGCAAGCTCTGCCGTTGATGCCATATAGAGTAATTGGGTTGGTATCACACAATGTTTAAAGAATTAAAAAAAACCTGTTGCCATTGAGTCAGTTCTGACTTATAGTGACCCAATAGGTCAGAGTAGAATTGTCCTATAGGGTTTCTGAGGAGTAGCTGGTGGATTCGAACTGGCAATCTTTTGCTTAGCAGCCGAACTTTTAACTGCTGTGCCACCAGGGCTCCATTTAAAGAATAACACAATTTAATTCACTAGACAAAAACAATAATGGAGGGAGATTTGGGCTGGAAGGTTGGGGTGCCAGGGGAACTCAAAGGCTTTGTAAATCATGATAGATGAGAGAGGCCAAGATCCAGGTTCTAGGAGGGATAGTGTCACATGAAACACAGGCCCAGCCTGCTATTGAGCTGCCAAGGCCCTGTCTGATCCTCTCTCCCTGGGTCCCTCCCTCCACAGCATGAGCCTAGTGTCCTCCCTCCACCCCTCTGGGTATTCACGGAAAGGCCATGAGAGATAATGCTCTTCCATAAAGTCTTCTTTAGGTGGACGTGAGGCTTAAAAAGTAGTATTTTTCATGCTCAGTCTACAGGGTTGAAAAACAGAGAGGGAGTGAATAAGAGAAAGAAGGAGCAGTGCCTTTCCCTCCTATTTTAACAAACAAACCAGATGTACTTTCCACTTTTAAATCACTTTATTGCAGCCCAACCAACTTCATCTTGAACACTGGCTGCCCCTGGCCCCTGGCAAGGAAATGGCCAAAGACTGATTACCAAAGCCAACTGGAAGCTTCCCTTGCAGTGTCTGCAGGGGACAGGAAAGGAAAGCTTACCTCTGCTACCACTGCAGCCTTGTGCAGCCTGGCTAGAGAGATCAGAGTGTGGCTCTCCCATCCAAGTCATGCTGCAACCATCTTGCACACAAAATAGGCAGAGGAAGGCCCTCAAGGCTGTCCCGCCTCACCACCACCTCACCATGTCGCAGGGCAACCACAATACCAGTGGTGGCAGTCACAGGATGACCCCATCTGACTAACTTGTGTGTATGGTTATCGATTCCTATGAGGCTGTGGGCATGGAGCAAGGGATGGAGATGAAGTATTTGCAGGAAAAACTACAAGCAACCACATTTTGGTCCGGATGAACTGCTATGGCTAAGATTTCTATCTTGAATATTTTAATTTTTAAAAATTTTAAAAAAGAAAAGATTCCCTTCTTGTCAGAGTTGGTGCCATCTGATAGGAAAATGAAAACTGGTTGGGGGCAGGGAAAGAACAGAAAGGATACCCATCCTCTGGACTCTATTTTGGGGGTCAGTGTGGGACAAGGTTTCTTTCAACAAGTCCCTTCTGCGGGATTCTCATTTCCTTACATTATCTGTGCAATAAGATTCCCCAGATAGTCCCTAACTCCTGTTCTATAATTCCCTAACAGGAAATGCAAGTTTCCTTGATCATAGCGAATGATCTAAAGTTGTCCAAGTGTGTTTTGATTCTCCAAGTCAGAACCATCGCAGCATTTTTAAATTGAAGCATTACTGCCACCTGTTGACTAATTATTGACAAGTTACCCAGGTTGAACAAATCCAGCAGGAGGGGAAACTTTCTTTTAAAATCTGTGCATCAGGCATAGGGCATTGTTGAAGGTGAGGATGTTTATGCCACAATTTGTGGGCAAAGAACAAGTCTCACTGATAAAGCCCTTTGGGAAATGTTTGATTTTTTACAAAGTTCAATTTATTTTGTAAGGGAAGGTTTTGTCCAAATACTTCTCAGTTTTTGTTTTTTTTTTAAATTGGGTTTTAAAAGTATTTTTGTATATGTTTATCTGATCTTTCCATCAACCCTAAGAGATAGGGAGGATGGGAATACCCCCAACATTCAGACAGAAATGCAGAGGGCCAGAGGTGAGCTGACTTACCTCAAAAAGAGCGTAAGTCTGAACCTGTCTCTTTCCTTTACATTGTTTTCCCCAGAGGATTAGAAATTTGGGTAGCAAGGTTACAGCTGGAAAATCTGTTCCATTACCCTTCACTGCCATCATCTTCCTTTCTGCTCAATCTTCAGAAAAGTAGAGCAACTATTACTGAAAATTAATAAATGGGAAAGCTAAGACACAATGAATGCCCTGCCTATGGCCACACATTAGCTGATCTCCCATGTTACCAGATGGGAGATCAACTACTGTGCATAAAGAAGGGAGAGACTTAAGCGAGTGATAGAATTTCCAAAAGCCTACCTTCTGCCTCTCTGCACCTTTCCACATTAGACAGGGATCTAGCCCATTGCTGATTGTGAAAAGCGCCCTGATATTCTAGTGGTGTTTGACTTCCATGAGCATGGATCTCCGTAGAATCTTCCTTCTCTCCTCCTCCAAAGATTGTTCTCCAAGAAGGCTTTTTCTTAGGAATGGGCTTCTCACTGGATCGGGAACTTCTGCAGGCCCTCAGCCCCAGTGTCAGTGGGTCATTTGCTGACAAACATTCCAGGCCCTTCTGGGACAAACTTCTTATTCGCAGCAGCTTTGGTGAGAAGACAGCAGGGGTGCTCTTGAAGACGTGGTGTTTGGCATAAAAGGCCAGGATTTGGAATTCTATGCTGCTTGAGTCATCATCATCCAGGGGGATTTCTTCCAGGTCACATTCACGGGTGGTGTACATGGTGGACCTGTGAAAACAAAGTTCACACTGTGTCCTTCTACTTGTGGGCAAGTTGCTCTTTGGATGTTAGGAGAGACTGGGGTGAAAATTCAATAAACGTAGATGGAGAACCCATCCTGTTTATGCTGGGCAGCAGGGGTTAATAAGAAATAGAAAAGCCAAGGTGTTTTTTAAATGTTCATAGTCTTACAGAGACAGGAAGAGAGATACGTGCATAGGTAATGTCAAACACAAAGAGTGAGCTAAGAGCTGTAACAGAGATGCAGACAGGCGTGGGGACATGGAGGAGGGATAGCTGAGCTCCCGATGGAGGGGTGCCTGCGGCTTCTTGAAGGATACCCCAAAAAAAACACCAAACCCAGTGCTGTCGAGTAGATTCCGACTCATAGCGACCCTATAGGACAGAGTAGAACTGCCCCATAGAGTTTCCAAGGAGCGCCTGGTGGATTCAAACTGCCAACCCTTTGGTTAACAGCCATAGCACTTAACCACTACGCCACCAGGGTTTCCTTTTGAAGGATAAAAAGGGTTTATCTGTGTTTTTCCAGCTGCCCTTGTGTCGATTCTGACTCAGGGCGACCCCATGTGTGTCCTGTTAGAACTGTCCTCCTTAGGGTTTTCAGTAGCTGATTTCTCAGAAGTAGATCATCGGGACTTCACTCTGAGGCACCTCTGGATGGACTCTAACATTTTGATGAGCCGCCAAGGACCTTGACAGTTTGCAACACCCAGAGACTCCTGGAAAGGATTTAGAGAGCTGGATTTGGGGGGCTAAGAACAGGATGGACAGAGAGTAGGCTATGGGCGAGTTTAGGATGGTGTGAAAAGTAGGGAGCGGACTGGTATAGCAGAAGCCTGGGGTTTATGGATTGCTGGGACTCACTATTGAAGGGGAAATAAGTACAGTGAAACTTGGGGCCAGATCATGGTGGCCTTCGAGTATCAGGCTAACAGCGTCACATTTCCTTATGTTGGTCAGTACATTTCGAAAGGAGCCCTAGGTTTTGAAGGGAGAGGTTGGGAGAGGGAGGTGGGCAAAGCAGGGGGACCAGCTCAGGAGGCGAGATGCCTGAGCTCCCTGAACCTCCCCTTCCCTGTCTCTTCCTTCTTTCTCCAGCATCTGCTTTAGTTTGTGGAGGTTTGCTTGTATTTCTTGCCATATTTGGCGTTCCATGTAAGATTTTATTTTCAAAAAAGCAGTCTGCTATTTTTTTTTTTTTAGCAAATTTGAAAAGTACCGGAGGCAATGGAAAACTTTTGAAGGCTTCCGAGTGGGAGAGTGATGTGATCACGAGCATGTTTTAGAAAGATCAATATAAGTGCTAAAATGATGGGTGGTGGAATGGTTTCGTCTTTATTGCTATACAATAACTGGGTAGATATAATAAACTGATTTTGTCCAATTTCCGTTGTTTAAGCTCTCATGAAATAACTCCTGGTTTCCTGGTAGGAAATAATTTGTTTTTCCTAATGATGTACTTTGCTTTCTTATGTCTCATATTAAGGACTCTATTTTCTTTTTTGTTTCAGATGCCAACAAATACAGATCTACCAAGGTTCTTTGGACTAAAACATCATAGGCAGTGGATATACTGGAAAAGAGCTTGGGCTTCACAGTCTAATAGTCCTGAGTGCATATCCTGGCCCTGCCACTGACTAGTTTTGTGACCTTGGACAGGTTAATTCACTTCTCAGAACTTCAGCTTCCTCACAAGGTAAACTGAAAATGATGCTCATCTTGGGGAAATATTGAGAGGATTCAAGATGACACATGACAAGTCCCAGCACAGAACCTGGCCCGTAGGAGGCCCTCCATAATGTTTGCTATTATTTTTTTCTAGTACAGCTATCCTCCCAGGTCCTCTTGTTCTGTCCTTGATGCAGCTCTTAATCATTTCATTTAAGTTAATGGTTCTATTTTAAATTATAAATAAATAAGCTGTAGTGATATTAGTGGTATCAACTACCATACCCTTCCTTTTCTTTCCACTGTACCGTCTCATATGAGGACTGATTAATAAATAAATGTGATAGTAACAGTATACAAAGGAGCCTTGGCAGTGCAGTGTTTAAGCACTCAGCTGCTAACGAAAGGTAGGTGACCCAAACCCACCAGCCACTCAGCGGGAGAAAGACCTGATGATCTGTTCCCATAAACATTATACCTGTTGCTGTTGAGTTGATTCCGACTCAGCGACCCTATAGGACAGAGTAGAACTGCACCATAGATTTTCCAAGGAGCACCTGGTGGATTCAAACTGCCAACCTTTTGGTTGGCAGCCATAGCACTTAATCACTACACCAAAAGGGTTTCCCCCATAAAGATTACAGCCTAGGAAACCTTGTGCAGATCTACTCTGTCCTATAGGGTTGCCATGAGTCAAAACCTACTTGATGGCACAGAACAACACAACAATGTCATTCAGGGTTTGAAGCAGTGTGGCCGTGAGTGGTATAGACAGATTAGACTGGGCGCCTGGAAGCTGATGGTCAGAGTTGACTCAGCTTCTAATTTGAAATGTCCTTGGGCAAGTCACTTAATTCCTTTGGCCTCCAGTTTCCACGTTGTTAGCCTCAGGATATTCTCTGACTTTTCCCTCTGGTTCTACCATTCGAAGGAGGTGGAGGCGGGTGTTGAAATATCTCCCCTGCAGGCCTGTGGATGCCTCCTTTTCCCCCTCCTTTATTTGTGAGAGGTTCACGCTGGCTGATAAAGGAGCTGTTCGTCTGAGGTCTGAGGATCTGCTTCTTGGCCAGGCTCCCAGAAAGCAATGGCCCGACTAGGTGAGTCCTGATGGGAATGAGGAAGGGAGGGGCTGTAGGGAGATGTTATTGAAAAATACTGAGATCTGAGGTACGTGAAAGGAGTCCTGGTAGGGCAGTGGTTAAAGCACTCAGCTGCTAACTGAAAGGTCATGGGCTCAAACCCACCAGTGGCTCCATGGGAGAAAAATGGGGCAGTCTGCTTCCAGAAAAGATTGACAGCCTAGGAAACCCTATGGAGCAATTCTACTCTGTCCTATAGGGTCACTATGAGTTGGAATCGACTCAGTGGGAGTGGGTTTTGGTTGGAGTATGTGTGAGCAAGTAAAATAGACCAAAGGGTCAAGACTGAGAAACCTGAGACAAACAAGAGAAGGCCCCAGAGGGTGAGGCTACAGCGAGGAATGCGGTCAGAACTATGTGCACCAGTGAACCCAGAGGCAAGACCAGAGCTGTAATTTCTCAGGGGAGGATTTGTGATGCTTTTAATTCAAGGCTTTCTTTTAAATTGGGCAACTCAGAACACTAGCCAGGAAGTGCACTCTGGTCCTGAAGGGACTATGTCCTTGGACAAGAGTCTGACTTCTTCCCTGAATCCACAATCCACAATACTATGCTTCGAAAGAAACTGTCATTAAGTTTTTTTTTTTTTTTAACCTTTTAATGCAGTATGAGGGCTTTATAATTGTGTGTGCGTGCAGTTGTTGGCGAGAGGAAGGGTCTGACCCTAAAGATTATTGTTGTTGTTGTTGTTAGGTGCCCTGGAGTCAGTTCGGACTGGGACTCACAGTGGCCCAATGTGAGAACGAATGAACGAAACACTTCCCAGTCCTGTGCCATCCTCACAATTGTTGCTATGTTTGAGCCCATTGTTACAGCCACTGCAACAATCCATCTCATTGAGGGTCTTCCTCTTTTTTGCAACCCTTTACTTTACTTTGTCATTCTCCAGGGACTGGTCTCTCCTGATAACACGTCCAAAGTATGGGTACTTCTTCCAAGACAGATTTGTTTGTTCTTCTGGCAGTCCATGGTATATTCAACATTCTTCGCCAATACCATAAATTAAAGGCACCAATTCTTCTTTGGTGTTCCTTATTCACTGTCTAGCTTTCACATGCATATGAGGTGATTGAAAATACCATGGGTTGGGTCAGGCATACCTTAGTCCTCAAAGTGACATCTTTGCTTTTTTTTTTTTTTTTTTTAACTTTTATTGAGCTTCAAGCGAACGTTTACAAATCAAGTCAGACTGTCACATATAAGTTTATATACACCTTACTCCGTACTCCCACTTGCTCTCCCCCTAATGAGTCAGCCCTTCCAGTCTCTCCTTTCGTGACAATTTTGCCAGCTTCCAACTCTCTCTATCCTCCCATCCCCCCTCCGGACAGGAGATGCCAACACAGTCTCAAGTGTCCACCTGATATAAATAGCTCACTCTTCATCAGCATCTCTCTCCTACCCACTGTCCAGTCCCTTTCATGTCTGATGAGTTGTCTTCGGGAATGGTTCCTGTCCTGGGCCAACAGAAGGTTTGGGGACCAATGACCGCCGGGATTCCTCTAGTCTCAGTCAGACCATTAAGTCTGGTCTTTTTGTGAGAATTTGGGGTCTGCATCCCACTGATCTCCTGCTCCCTCAGGGGTTCTCTGTTGTGCTCCCTGCCAGGGCAGTCATCGGTTGTGGCCGGGCACCATCTAGTTCTTCTGGTCTCAGGATGATGTAAGTCTCTAGTTCATGTGGCCCTTTCTGTCTCTTGGGCTCTTAGGTATCGTGTGGCCTTGCTGTTCTTCATTCTCCTTTGATCCAGGTGGGTTGAGACCAATTGATGCATCTTAGATGGCTGCTTGTTAGCATTTAAGACCCCAGACGCCACATTTCAAAGTGTGATGCATCTTTGCTTTTTAACACTTTAAACAGGTCTTTTGCAGCAGATCTGCCCAACGCAATACATCCTTTGATTTCTTGACTGCTGCTTCCGTGGGCATTGATTATTGAGCCAAGTAAAATGAAACCCTTGACAGTTTCAATATTTTCTCCATTCATCATGATGTTGCTTATTGGTCCAGTTGTGGGGATTTTTGTTTTCTTTATGTTGAGGTATAATCCATACTGCAGGCTGTGGTCTTTGATCTTCATCAGCAAGAGCTTCAAGTCCTCTTCACTTTAAGCAAGCAAGGCTGTGTCATCTGCATAACGCAGGTTGTTAACAAGTCTTCCTCTAATCCTGATGCCACGTTCTTCTTTATACAATCCAACTTCTCAGATTATTTGTTCAGCATGCAGACCAAATAAGTATGGTGAAAGGACACAACCCTGACATACACCTTTCCTGATTTTAAACATGCAGTATCTCTTTGTTCTTTTCGAATGACAGTTGCTTGGTCTATGTACAGGTTACTCATAAGCACAATTAAGTGTTCTGGAATTTCCATTCTTCATAATGTCATCCATAATTTGTTATGATCCACACAGTTGAATTCCTTTGCATAGTCAATAAAACACAAGTAACCATCCTTCTGGTGTTCTCTGCTTTCAGCCATGGTCCATCTGACATCAGCAATGGTATCTCTGTTCCATGTCCTCTTCTGAATCTGGCTTGAATTTCTGGCAGCTCCCTGTCAATATACTGTTGCAATCACTTTTGAATGATCTTCAGCAAAATTTTATTTGTGTGTGATATTAATGATATTGTTCAATTATTTCCACATTCTGTTAGATCACCTTTCTTTGGAATGGGCACAGATATGGATCTCTTCTACTTTGTTAGCCAGGTAGCTGTCTTCCAAATTTCTTGGCATAGACGAGTAAGTACCTCCAGTGCTGCATCCTTTTGTTGAAATACCTCAATTGGTACTCTGCCAATTCCTGGAGCCTTGTTTTTTACTGATGACTTCAGTGCAGCTTGGACTTACATCGACCAATTCTTCTTGGTACAGTGACTCTGTGTATTCCTTCCATCTTCTTTTGATGCTATTAAATGCTGAGTCAGGAGCAACATTCGAAGGGAGGGAAAATTGCTGGAGCCAAGTTGGAGCATGTAGTCTTATTTTGTAAAAGAAGGGGTTTTTGTTGTGATGCAGGTTAGAAAGGAACTGGGTACTTGACCCAACCAACAAGCCCAAAGCCAAGGATGGGGGAGGAGCAGAGAGAACTGGAGAGCTTGCGAAATGGCCCAGAAAGTGGCAATGAACCTGGTGACCCTACAGAGCAGGTGGAAATGGAAGCGCTGTTGTGAAAGGGGTCTGGGCAGCACTTGGGTAAAGAAGAATAAATGGAGACATAAAGGCATTGATTAAGACTTGTAAATATATTAAACAATTTTAGAGGGTTTTTTTTTTCCCCCTTATTAATCCTCAATACAAATTAAGAGAGGGCTATCGTTAAATGGGGAGCCCTGGGGGTGCAGTGGTTAAGAGCTCAGCTGTTGACCAAAAGATCAGCAGTTCGAATCTACCAGCTGCTCCTTGGAAACTCTATGGGGCAGTTCTACTTCTTCCTATAGAGTCATTATGAGTTGGAGCCGACTTGATAGCAACAGGTTTGGTTTATTGCTAAATAGCTATGAGTTGGAATTGGACTTGATGGCAGTGGGTTAAGCTTTTTCTTATTGTTAAATTTATAGCTAAGTCTTATTTTAAAGCAGCAGTGAGTTGGTTTATCACATGTTGGATCCTTTCTGCTCTCAGCTGTTCTTGTTGAAAGTAAAAGCCCAACTTCTGAGTTTATGGAAACTGAAAGTGACACACTGAGAAAGCAGTGGCGGTTCAGTGGAAGAATTCTTACTTTCCATGTGGGAGACCGGGGTTCAATTCCCGGTCAACGTACCTCGTACACAGCTACCACCACCTGTCAGTGGAGTATTGCATGTTGCTACGATGCTATGAAGAACTCAGCATCAGGGTTGGAGGAAGACTCATTAACAACCTGCATTTTTTTTTTAATTTTTATTGTGCTTTAAGTGAAAGTTTACAAATCAAGTCAGACTCTTATACAATAATTTATAAACACCCTGCTATATACTTCTAATTACTCTCCCCCTAATGAGACAGCACACTCCTTCCCTCCTCTATTTCCTTTGAGTCCCTTCGGCCAGGTTCTGACCCTCTCTACCTCTCATCTCCCCTTCAGACAGGAGATGCCAACATGTGTCTACTTGATCCAAGAAGCTCATTCTTCCCCAGTATCATTGTCTATCCCATAGTCTAGTCCAATCCCTGTCTGAAGGGTTAGCTTTAGGAATGGTTCCTGTCTTGGGCTAACAGAAGGTCTGGGGACCATGACCTCCGGGGTCATTTTAGTCTCAGTCAGACCATTGAGTCTGGTCTTTGTATGAGAATTTGGGGTCTGCATCCTACTGCTCTCCTGCTACCTCAGGGGTTCTCTGTTGTGTTCCCTGTCAGGGCAGTCATCAGTTGTAGCCATCTAGCTCTTCTGGTCTCAGGCTGATATAGTCTCTGGTTTATGTGGCCCTTTCTGTCTCTTGGGCTCATAATTACCCTGTGTCTTTGGTGTTCTTCATTCTCCTTTGCTCCAGGTGGGTTGAGACCAATTGATGCATCTTAGATGGCCGCATGGTAGTGTTTAAGATCTCTGACGCCACTCTCCAAATTGGGATGCAGAATGTTTTCTTATTTTATTATGCCAATTGACTTAGATGTGCCCTGAATACATGGTCCCCAAACCCCTACCTCTGCTATGCTACCCTTCAAAGCATTCAGTTTATTCAGAAAATTTCTTTGCTTTTGGTTTAGTCCAGTTGTGCTCACCTCTCCTGTATTGTGTGTTGTCTTTCCCTTCACCTAAAATAGTTCTTGTCTACTATCTAATTAGTGAAAACCCCTCTTCCTCTCTTCCTCCCTCCCTTCCGCCTCTCATAACCATCAAAGAATATTCTCTTCTCTGTTTCAACTATTTCTCGAGTTCTTATAACACTGGTCCTATACAATATTTGTCCTTTTGCAACTGACTAATTTCACTCAGCATAATGCCTTCCAGGTTCCTCCATGATGAAATGTTTCACAGGTTCATCACTGTTCTTTATCGATGCATAGTATCCCATAGTGTGAATATACCATATTTTATTTATCCATTCATCTGTTGATGGGCACCTTGGTTGGTTCTATCTTTTTGCTATTGTAAACAGTGCTGCAATGAACATGGGTGTGCATATATCTGTTCATGGAAAGGCTCTTACTTCTCTAGGATATATTCCAAGGAGTGGGATTGCTGGATAGTGTGGTAGTTCTATTTCTAGTTTTTTAAGTGAACAACTTGGATTATGCAGATGACAAAAACTTGCTTTTGGGGAGCGAAGAGGACTTGAAGCACTTACTGATGAAGATCAAAGACTACAGCCTTCTGTATGGATTGCACCTCAGTGTAAAAATACCAAAACCCATGCCATCGAGTTGATTCTGACTCATGGTGCCCCTATAGGGCACAGTAGAACTGCCCTACAGAGTTTCCAAGGATTGCCTGGTGGATTCAAACTTAAAGAAAACAAAAATCTTCACAACTGGACCAATAAGCAACATCATAACAAATGGAGAAAATATTGAAGTTGTCAAGGATTTCATTTTACTTGGATCCACAATCAACGTCTATGGAAGCAGCAATCAAGAAACAAAACGAGGTATTGTATTGGGCAAATCTGCTGCAAAAGATCTCTTTAAAGTGTTAAAAAACAAAGATGTCACTTTGAGGACTAAGGTGTGCCTGACCCAAGCCATGGTTTTTTCAGTCACCTCATATGTGTGTGAAACCTAGACAGTGAATAAGGAAAACCAGATGAGAATTGATGCCTTTGAATTACGGTATTGGCAAAGAGTACTGAAAATACTACAGACTGCCAGAGAATGAACAAATCTGTGTTGGAAGAAGTACAGCCAGAATGCTCCTTAGAAGAGAGGATGGTGAGACTTTGTCTCACAAACTTTGAACATGTTATCAGGAGGGATCAATCTCTGGAGAAGGACATCATGCTTGGTAAAGTAGAGGGTCATTGAAAGAGAGGAAGACCCTCAATGAGCTGGACTGACACAGTGGCTGCAATGCTGGGGTCAAGCATAGCAATGATTTTGAGGATGGTGCGGAATCGACTCGAGGGCACTGGGTTGGGGGGCAGGACAGGGCAGTGTTTTGTTCTGTTGCACATAGGGTCACTATGAGTCAGAAATGATGTCAGGGCACCTAACAGCAACAACAACAACAATATGATGCTAAACAGGTATCAGTGGACCTTCTAGACTAAGACTAGGAAGAAAGGCCTGGCAATCTACTTTAGAAAATCAGCTAATGAAAACTGTATGGATTGATCACAAAGGTGTGATCCACAACCAGCTTTTCGTTCTGTTGTGCATGGAATCACCATGACTCAGGGCAACTCCAAGGCAGCTAACAACAGCAAAAGGAGTGCCCTGGGTGTGGCCCCAAGTGTTAGTCCAGAGCGTGGAGAGGAGAATGCTGCTCTCTAATTTCAGTGCCTCAGCTGACTCAACTCTATTTTTAACACTCTATTATTTATATACTTTCTCCTTATCTATAACAAACTATCGTAATCATAGGCAAACGTGCACTCTCAGAAGCAAGATTTCTGAGCTTCTTTTATTTGCCTCTTTATCTTCCCTCCCTCCCTGAGCCCCTCCCTCCATTCCTCTCCTCTCCAAATAACCAAAGTCCTCCAGGCCCCTGCCCAGCCTGGCCTTTGGGAGCACGGCCCAGGACTCTGAGTGCTTACCTGCAGGGAGCACCTGAACTCCACTTGTCACCAAACACACATTTGGGACTTCTCTAGCTATGTGGATTCATTTGTCAGGGCTAGATTTCACGTCCCTTTCTCTGACAGGTAATGGATGAGCACAGAGGAAACAACAGCAGCGCGTACTTCACTTTTTGATACATGAGGCTGCCCAGAGTGCCTGAATTATGCTGGAGGCAGACTTACACTGGGGCTTCCCTGGGTGGTGCAAATGGTTAAGCGCTCAGCTGCTAACTGAAAGTTTAGTGGTTTGAGTTCACCCAGAGGTGCCTCAGAAAGACTGGAGATCTACTTCTGAAAAATCAGCCATTGAAAACTCTATGGAGCACAGGTCTACTCTGACATACATGGGGTCGCCATGAATCAGGATCCACAACTCGTTGGCAACTGGCTTTACTGGTAGACTTACACTTGGTTCACTTTGCCCCAGCCTGTCCCAGGTGCCAGGGCCTCAAGGTGGAAAGCCCCTTGGAAACAGGCTTGACAACATCAAGAGCTGACTTCCATTTGCTCTGGACACATAGATGTGGACTATGTGTAACTCAAAAGTGTAGACACACACCCCCAAGAGAGGCTGTAAGGCCAAATTATAAGCTTAAGTTGGTCTGGTTACCTCAAGCCTTATGCCCTTCAGAGGCAGCCTGACCTTCTCCCCTCTTCTAACTACAGACCCTTCAGTGTCTTCCTTCTCCCCTGTCTCTCATCTCCTTTAGTCTTGTTAAAGGAGAGAAACTGAGGAACAGCGATGGACAGACTCTGATTTCATAGGAATATTCATGAAGGTCACTGTTCAATCTGAAATGCACCCAAAAACAGATAAAAGGATATAGCGTGGATGATGGTGTCACCATCGGGGTAATACTACCATCAGGGTGATACTGTCAGAAGGGGTGGCAAAAAAATGAGCCCAGGGTTCCCTGGCTGTGGTTGGTAGATGGACTTGTGCCACAGGGAGAGGGGCCACCAATGCAGTAGCATCAGTAGGGTTGGTGTCACATCCTCCCCCCAGGTGTGGGGCCTCCCACTGGGTCTCTGTCTTGGCCAGTGGTAGAGGGGAGGAACTTGGGGGGAGGGGCAAGACCACATGACACAGCCATCTGCCTGGTGTGTGGTGGAAATGGCTGCACCCCCAAGGTGGTTACCCAGCAGACTCGCCCACCTGGGGTATGTGAGGGGTGTGTGAGGGGTATGTGACAGCATGAGGTACTGCACTGGGTGACACTAGCCCTAGTGACACCACTGAAAGTGAAGATAGGTCATCATAAAATCACAAATCCCTTCTGGGGTAACACAACTGTGATAACCATAAAACTGTTTAAAGTTTATCTTGTGCAAAGAATTTAACTTCAGGCAATTTCAAATGAATGGGGGGGCCACAGAAACCATCTAGTAACGTGATGTCAGCTGACCTCAAAAAAGTGGGCTGATTTCAACCAATCATGTCCAGACTAGCCAATGGTATATTTCTACTGTTTCCTCTTCTCCTTAAAGGTGTCAGTGTAACTAGCCTGCATTGAGCAGTTTTTTCAGAAACAAAGTGGTCTCCCTGTATGCCTATAGAATAACATATATATACTTTTTTAATTTTTAAAAAGTTCATCTGAAACTGGGAACTCCTAAAAATCAAACACCTACGCTCATCTAAAGACTTCACCAAAAGAGTAAAAAGACCACCTACAGACTGGGAAAAAATTTTCAGCTACAACATCTCCGACCAGCACCTGATCTCTAAAATCTACATGACTCTGCTAAAACTCAACCACAAAAAGACATACAACCCAATTAAAAAATGGGCAAAGGATATGAACAGGCACTTCACCAAAGAAGACATTCAGGCGGCTAACAGATATATGAGGAAATACACTCGATCATTAGCCATTGGAGAAATGCAAATCAAAACTACAATGAGAGTCCATCTCACTCCAACGAGGCTGGCACTAATCCAAAACACACAAAATAATAAATGTTGGAGAGGCTGTGGAGAGATTGGAACACTTATACACTGCTGGTGGAATGTAAAATGGTATAACTGCTTTGGAAATCAATTTGGCACTCCCTTAAAAAGCTAGAAATAGAACTACCATACGATCCAGAAATCCCACTCCTTGGACTATATCTTAGAGAAATAAGAGCCTTTACATGAACAGATATATGCACACCCATATTTATTGCAGCACTGTTTACAATAGCAAAAAGATGGAACCAACCAAGGTGCCCATTAATGGATGAATGGATAAATAAAATATGGTATATTCACACAATGGAATACTACTCATCGATAAAGAACAGTGATGAATCTGTGAAACATTTCATAACATAGAGAAACCTGGAAGGCATTATGCTGAGTGAAATTACTCAGTTGCAAAAGGACAAATATTATATAAGACCAGTATTACAAGATCTTGAGAAATAGTTTAAACTGAGAAGAACACACTCTTTTGTGGTTACGAGAGGGGGGAGGGAGGGTGGGAGAGGGGTATTTACTAAATAATTAGTAGACAAGAACTACTTTGGGTGAAGGGAAGGACAACACTCAACACAGTGGAGGTCAGCACAACTGGACTAAACCAAAAGCAAAGAAGTTTCCTGAATAAGCTGAATGCTTCGAAGGTTGGTGAAGCAGGGGCACGGGTTTGGGGACCATTGTTTCAGGGGACATCTAATTCAATTGGCATAATAAAGTCTATTAAGAAAACGTTCTGCATCCCACTTTGAAGAGTGGCATCTGGGGTCTTAAACGCTAGCAAGCGGCCATCTAAGATGCATCAGTGAGTCTCAACCCACCTGGATGAAAGGAAAATGAAGAACACCAAGAACACAAGATAATAATGAGCCCAAGAGACAGGAAGAGCTACATAAACCAGAGACTACATCATCCTGAGACCAGAAGAACGAGATGGTGCCCAGCCACAACTGACGACTGCCCTGACAGGGAATACAACAGTGAACCCCTGAGGGAGCAGGAGAACAGTGGGATGCAGACCCCAAATTCTCATAAAAAAAACAGACTTAATGGCCTGACTGAGACTGGAAGGACCCTGGTGATCATGGCCCCAGACCTTCTGTTGGCCCTCTACAGGAACCATCCCTGAAGCCAGCTCGTCAGACATGGATTGGACTGGACAATGGGTTGGAGAAGGATGCTGGTGAGGCGTGAGCGACTTGGTTTGGGTGGACACTTGAGACAATGTTGGCATTTCCTGCCTGGAGGGGAGATGCGAGAGCAGAGGGGCTTAGAAGCTGGCAAAATGGTCATGAAAAGAGAGAGCGGAAGGAGGGAGGGGGCTGTCTCATGGGGGGGAAGTAATTGGGAGTATGTAGCAAGTTGTGTATGGGTTTTTGTATGAGAGACTGACTTGATTTGTAAACTTTCACTTAAAGCACAATAAAAATTATTAAAAAAAAAAAAGCGTTCATCTGAGGACGTGCTTATTTCTTTTTTTAGCAATCCTAAGGGTGAAATGAGGAATGAGGTCTTAACTCAAGAGACAAAGGATTAGTCATATTAAAACCAGTTGCTGCTGAGTTGATTCTGGCTCATGGTGACCCCATGTGTGTTAGAGTAGAATGGTGCTCCATAGGGTTTTTAATGGCTGAGTTTTCAGCCATTTGCACCATCCAAGGACTCCTTAAGTTATATTAAACAGGAAGACCAAGGCTCCGATTATAGCAGAGAGGAAGGAGGCAACTCAGGAAAGAGGGACATTTCTAGGGGTGGGGAGAGAGTGATTTCCCGTGTTACCTGGCTGTTGTACTCAAGGGAGTCTCCAGGGGCTCTGCCTGGATTAGACCTTGTGAGGCTGAATGCTAGTTTCCATACATGGAGGTCAGGACTTGGGGCTCAAACCCAGGGACTCCTCTCTGTTCCTCCTTGACCCGATCCTTACTGTAGGGGGGGAGTCAGCATCTCCACAGTCTTCAGCTTGGGTCGTGGCACCCCTGGCCACAGAACGAATCATCACAAACCTAGTCACATATACAATGAGAAACTACTGCATAATTATAAAAACAATCCAACCAGCTATATGCTCTTAATTGAACTTTTAAAAACTCTCAGTAGCAAAGGAGAAATGAAAGAGAAACCCAAGTAACTTTTTCTTCCTTTCTTTAAACCCAATAAACTGAACTCTTGGCTGTCCTTTTGCATCCTGAAACTTGCACTAGAAGAACTTTTGAATAAACTCAGTAAATAGCTCCCCGAGATACAGTGTCGGAGTAGGTAAACTATGCCTTAAGATCCAGCTATGTCCTCCTGCGAGTGCCTGAGAATGCAGACAGGTGCCTCCCGGGGTTACCTGGTCTTAGAGCTGTCAGTGGTTTCTCCTGCTTCAGGTGGCAGTAAGGACATTCCTGTACCGGAATTTCTCTCCATGACGCTTAAGAGGAAGCTTTAATCAGGTCTTCTTGGCTTCTGATTTAGAAAGGCTTACGTGATTTGAAGACTCCATCTGGTGCTGTCTTTTCAGGTTTAGGACTGGCTGAAGTGAGGTTTATGCAGGGAGAGCCACTTCCTTGTTAGGCCCTGCCCCTAGCTCTATTAAACTGAAGGAGGGGCTGACCTTTGCCCATGTAATTTGTCTCTAAAAGGAGTTCTGCATCTTTCACCAAGGCTCTTAGCTGTTCTCAAGACAATTAGGTGAGTGTTTTCTTGAAATTTCTTTCTGCCTTTTCCACTTTATCAGTTTATTTAACACATGTTCACTGACCACCTACTATGTTACAGGTCCAGTACACAGATTCAATCTTAACATTGAAAGGCAGGTGTTATGATTCCCACTTCATAGAAAAGGAAACTGAGGCTCAAAGGGGTAAAGCATCTTGCCAGTGGTCTCCATCAGTGAAGCTGTGTTCAAGTCCAGGTTTTTCTGGCTTTATACTATAGGATGCTACCTCTCACGAGATTCAAGGATTGTATTCAGATAGAACCACTGGGAAAACTTTCAAAACTGAATCTAACCCCAGCCACAGTAAAAGCCACAACAACTCATTTAAAGACCATATGACACAATTTGGGGGATGCCGTTGTTGTTGTAAAGTGCCGTGGATCCAGTTGCAACTCATAGTTTTGTACAATGGAAAAAAACACTACCCGGTCCCCCCCTCCCCCCCGTGCCATCCTCACAATCATTGTTATGCTTGAGCCCATTGTTGCAGCCACTGTGTCAGTCCATCTCATTGAGGGTCTTCCTCTTTTTCGCTGACCTTCTACTTTACCAAGCATAGTGACCTTTTCCAGGGACTGCTCCCTCCTGATAACATGTCCAAGGTATGTGAGTGAAGCCTCCCCATCCTTGCATCTAAGGAGTATTCTGGCTATACTTCTTTCAAGACGGATTTGTTCATTCTTATGGTAGTCCATGGTATATTTAATATTTTTTGCCATCACCATAATTCAAAGGCATCAATTCTTCTTTGGTCTTTCTTACACATTGTTCAGCCTTCACATGCATATGAGGCGATTGAAAATACCACGGCTTGGGTCAGGCACACCTTAGTCTTCAAGGTGACATCTTTGCTTTTTAATATTTTAAAGAGGTCTTTTGCAGCAGACGTGCCCAATGCAATATGTTCTTTGATTTCTTGACTGCTGCTTTCATGGGTGTTGATTGTGGATCCAAGTAAAATGAAATTCTTGGCAACTTCAATCTTTTCTGCATTTATCATGATGTTGCTTATTGGAGCAGTTGTGAGGATTTTTGTTTTCTTTATGTTGAGGTGTAATCCCTACTAAAGGCTGTGGTCTTCGATCTTCATCAGTAAGTGCTTCAAGTCCTCTTCACTTTCAGCAAACAAGGTTGTGTCATCTGCGTAATGCAGGTTGTTAATGAGTCCCCATTCTTCTTCATATAGTCCAACCTGTTGGTTTATTTGCTCAGCATAGGTACTTATACATTGAATAAGTACTGTGAAAGGACACAGCCCTGATGCACGCTTTTCCTGATTTTAAACCATGCAGTATCCCCTTGTTCTGTCCAAATGACTGTCTTTTGGTCTATGTACAGGTTCCTTACGAGCACAATTTATTCTGGAATTCCCATTCTTCACAACATCATTCATAATTTGTTATGATCCACACAGTCGAATGCCTTTGCAGAGTAATAAAACAAAGGTAAACAACTTTCTGGTATTCTCTGCTTTCAGCCAAGATCCATCTGACATCAGCAATGATATCCCTGGTTCCACGTCCTCTTCTGAATCCAGCTTGAATTTCTGGCAGTTCTCTGTCACTGCAGTGTTACAGCCGCTTTTGAATGATCTTCAGCAAAATTTTACTTGTGGGTGATAGTAATGATATTGTTCTATAATTTCCACATTCTGTTGGTTCCCTTTTCTATGAAAGAACAAACAGCTAAATATAATTTACACCTGTTCAGAGTCTTAACTGAAATTGATACTTATGGCCGTACCTGTGATCATGAAACCATGAGCACTGGCTTGTAGAAATGTGGAGATGAAGGAAGTGTGAACTCTGGAAGAGGAATAAAGGGCATTTTCATAAAAATAGGGGAAGAACCGGTTATTTAAATATTAGGTAAATAGAATGGGCAGTAGTTGTTCTATGCTTGAATCTGACCAACAAAGGTGAACTGGTTGGTCTAGTAGAAGCAATGGGAACCTTGGGAGAAAGCATTAACCTTCATCGTATTGTAGAATTCCTAACATTTATTAAGAGAGAGCGCTGGTTTAGTCAGGTATCAACTTTTAGAGCAAAGACAGATATGCTTTTATGGCCACAAGGCATAACGATAGTAGTCATGATTTCTGTTGGTTCCCTTTTCTATGAAAGAACAAACAGCTAAATATAATTTACACCTGTTCAGAGTCTTAACTGAAATCGATACTTATGGTCATACCTGTGATCATGAAACCATGAGCACTGGCTTGTAGAAATGTGGAGATGAAGGAAGTGTGAACTCTGGAAGAGGAATAAAGGGCATTTTCATAAAAATAGGGGAAGAACCGGTTATTTAAATATTAGGTAAACAGAATGGGCAGTAGTTGTTCTATGCTTGAATCTGACCAACAAAGGGGAACTGGTTGGTCTAGTAGAAGCAATGGGAACCTTGGGAGAAAGCATTAACCTTCATCGTATTGTAGAATTCCTAACATTTATTAAGAGAGAGCGCTGGTTTAGTCAGGTATCAACTTTTAGAGCAAAGACAGATATGCTTTTATGGCCACAAGGCATAACGATAGTAGTCATCATTTCCTACTGAGTCCTTACCAATTATTAACTCACCTTTGTGCCAGTTACCATTTAGTGGTAGACACATATAGACGAAACTGAGGCACAGAGGGGCTAAGTAGAATTGCTCACAGTAACACAACCACATTTGACAAAGCTGGTTTTGAGCCCAAGCAGCCAACCTTTGGAGCCCATGTATCTAACCACTCAAAGAAAACAAAAAACAAAAACAAAAAAATCCAAACCTGTTGCCAAAAAGTCAACTTTGACTCATAGCAAACCTGTAGGACAGAGTAGAACTGTCCCATAGGGTTTCCAAGGCTGTAATCTTTACAGAAGCAGACTGGCACAGCTTTCCCCCAAGGGCTCCAACCACTGACCTTTCTGTTAGCAGCCCAGCGCTTAACCACTGAGCATCCAGGGCTCCTTACCTAACCACTTAAACTCTAAAACACAAACCAACCAACCAAACCAAATCAGTTGCTATCAAGTCGATTTCAGCTCATGGAAACACTATACGTTACAGGGTAGAACTGCTTTATAGGGGTTTCTTGGCGTTAATCTTTATAGAAGCAGATTACCAGGCCTTTCTTCTGCATTGTCATTGGGTGGGTTCCAACCGACAGCCTTTAGGTGAGTAAACCAAACTCATTGCTGTTGAATTGTCTACCCTATAGAATAGAGTAGAACTGCCCCATAGGGTTTCCAAGGAGTGGCTGCTGGATTCGAACTGCCGACCTTTTAGTTAGCAGCTGAGCTCTTAATCACTATGCCACCAGGATTCCTTTAGGTTAGTAGATACACACAAACCATTTGCAAAACAAAGAGACCTCTTCACTAAACTCTACCATCTTCTTCACACTGTTTATTTGTATCCCAGGTTGTTAGTGCCCTTCACCTTTTTTCTTTTCTGGACTCACTTCTTTTTCAAAAATGAGAAAACAGCTTAATGCATTGAAATATTTTACAAAAAAATCTTTCGAAATCCATGTTTTTTTTTTTTTTTAGTCCTTTATGTATTCTGGATACACATTCCTTATCTAAGATTTGCAAATATTTACTACTGGACTCACTCACGTTTATTGTTGTTTGACCTTGGTGTAGGAAAAACTGTTGAAGATTTTGAAATGGGCAAAAGAAATTACTGGATATCTTTTCAATGGAGTACTGAAGCCTTCCGTGATTTTGTAGGGATGTGCATCTTTGCTTGTCTTTGACTGTTGAGTCCTAAGTTAACTTATAGAAAACTAATAGTAACGCAAATAATTCCTTCCATTAGAATACAAATTGTCTCCTGTGGAATGCAGTTGTTTATTGTTCTGTGGAAAAGGACTGGTTTTTCCAGTTTTGCCTCCATCTGTAAGTTCATTTCAGCATTCCTTATTCAGTTGCAAGTGTCTGGTAGTTTGAGGTCTCCTTTGAACTGGTTGTAACATTACAGCTTACTGGAGCCCTTCACAGTGGTGAAGACCTCAGCTGCTAACCAAAAGGCCAGCAGTTCGAATCCACCAGCCTGTTCTTGGAAACCCTTTGGGGCAGTTCTACTCTGTCCTATAGGGTCGCTATGAGTCTGAATCAACTTAAGGGCAATGGATTTGGTTCAACCGGTTTTGATTCCACCATAAATAATTTAAATAAAATCTCTAATACATGTTCTTTTATATTGTAAGAGTCATGATTTTACCTTCAAAAAATTATCCTTAAATGTTCTGTGCCTTAGTCTGTTGTTTGATTGTATGCTTAGCTGATGGATTTGCATTTGGATAGAGATCTCAAAAAGTGGAACAAGCCTGCAATAAGAGTGTTGGACTGAGCTGTTGTTGTTAGCCTCTGTCTAGTCAGCACCGGAAGCATGGCGATCCTATGTACGAGGGAATAAATGCTGCCTGATTGGGCACCATCTCCACGGTTGGACCATTCAGTGGTTTGTGATGGACTACTAATCTAAAGGTTGGCAGGCCAAACCTACCCAGTGGTGTGGAGGAAGAAAGGCCTGGTGATCTACTTTTGTAAAAGATTATAGGCAAGAAAATCCTATGCAGCAATTTTATTTTGTAATACATTGGGGTCACTGTAAGTTAGAATCAACTCAACAGCAATGGGTTTTCTTGTTGTTGTTGATCTGTAGGGTTTCACTGGCTGACTTTTCAGAAGTAGATCACCAGGCCTTTCTTCCTAGTCTGTCTTAGTGTGGAAGTTCTGCTGAAACATATTTAGCTTCAGATCAACACACAAGCCCCCACTGGCAGAAGGGTGGTGGCTGTGAAACTCTGCTTCACCCCTGCTTCCCCCTTTCCACTGTGGCTTTCCCCCACTTTGTCCGACTTCCTTTGGAAAAGAAGTCCCACAACATGAACTTCCTACGAAGAGTGACTCAGCATGACTCAGTATTTGGATCTCAAATTTGGGCATGGGATGGCTTGGGGCGTAGGCTTTCAGGTGACAATCCCTGCTCCCCGGGGATTCGAGGCCATAAAAAGTCTCCTGGGCGGGGAGCATGTGGTCTTTCGGCCACTAGACCCCACCTTGCTCCTTGTCTGCACAGACAATAAATTTGCCTTTTTCTGTTTCCCTTGCAAGTAGCATCCATCTTATTTTGATATATTTTTTTTTTTTTAATAGAACAGGACAAGAACCCGGGAGGCGTTCAGTTACACCTGAACATAAGGTACATTGTCCAGGAATTGAACCTGAGTCTCCTGCATGGAAGGCGAGAATTCTACCACTGAACCACCTATGCCCCCAGAATAAGCCGAGATTCTTGGAAACATTAACGACAAAGAAAGGGTTTTTCTGGTGGTATATTCCCAACAACAGAAAGTAGAGAAAAATTAGAACTGCTCTAATCCAATTTGACTTCTATCTTCTCTGCTAAGGAAAACAGTTTCCCAGATGGAAATGATGGAGAGAAATTGAGGTTTTAGATAAATGAGAATAGCAGCTTAAAGTGAGTCTCTGGCCCAGCCTGGGAGACCCAAGGCTCCCCTTAAGTGGTATCTGAGGACTGGAGATGACTTACACAGTTTTCCAGGAGTGACAGGTCTCAAAATACCTCATGCTGATGTCAGTTTCCTTCAAAATCTACATTGGATTATTAAACAGATGATTTGTGAACTGTTATGATGGGGAGTTTCATATGTTCACGGAGAGGAGATCAGGACATACTATCCCATCTTCCACCTATCAAGAGATACTTTGGTTGAAATGCATGTTCACTCCAGCGAGGCTTGTGACAAAGACCTCATGAGATGCATGTGAACATGTTGGAGAATTGTAGGCTCGATACTGTAACTGTAAAACTTGTTTGATGGTTTCTCATTTATCCTTGAAGTGTGTGTTGATGGAATAAGGAACTTGACCTTTCTGGACTATTTACATTTCCATCTCATTTTTCCCTAAGTGTGTGAGCATGGGCAACTTTTTCAACTTCTCAAGCCCTCAAATATGGTGTGAAAAATCCCTCACTCTCTGTTTATGACTATATAATTAATCGGTTGGTGTACACCTTTAGGGATATAATTTATCTCTGGGTTCTGTCCTTGATTCTGTTGGACATTTTTTAGTGATTGACTTGGATAATGACACACTTACAGCTAATGGAAAGAAATGGGAGAGGATATGGCTAAGAGCTCAGGCCCTGGAAACAGACCAGCTGGATATGATCCTTGCTTCCTAATTAGACCTTGAGTGAGTTTCTTAACTTCACTAGCCTTGATTTCCTAGTCTATGAAATGAGAATAATAATAATATTTAGCTTCTTGTAGGGATTAAATGATTAATCCAGGGCTCCATAAGATGCTACATGAAAAACACTTAGCACAGTGCAGGACAGCAAGTCAATGTTCCAGAAACTGTCTGCTGTTACTGTTCCAAAACTGGGAGATAACATATTATACTTCAAGATTATTGTAGGGTGAAACTAAGAGCTCAAATCTGGAATTTAGTAGGGTTCAAAGTAAATCACAACATTTAGGATTAAATAACCAACTGCTTGTGAACAGGTTAGGAAAGACCTGGCAAAAGTGACCCATATCAAAAATGTTTTAGGTAACTGTCAGCTCAGTTTGAATCATCAATGTGGCATAATTTCCAAGAAAGCTAATGTTGTCTTACCAGTTGCCATTGACTCAGTTCCAACTCTTGGTGACCCCACGTGTGTCAGAGTGGAGCTGTACTCCACAGGGTTTTCAATGGTTGATTTTTCAGAAGTAGGTCACTGGGCCTTTCTTCCAAGGTGCCTCTGGGTGGACTCAAACCCCCAACCTTTCAGTTAGCAGTTGAGAGTGCAAAAGAAGTTATAGTACCATTTTTTCTGCCCTGGTTAGACAAATCGTACATAAAGAGCTGTGCTGCATTCTGTGCTTGCACTTTTTATTGAAGTAAAGTAGGAAGCTAGATGAACGAGACTGCCTGCAATCAAATACCATTGAAATGCCTGCCATTAGACTAGTTCTATGAACTTGGGCAAATTACTTAACCTCTCCATGCCTCTATGCCCCAGGTGTCTGTCAGTTCGTCATAGTGTGAGGCTTGCCTGTTGCTGTGATGCAAGCAGCTACGCCACCAGCACTCAGATACCAACAGAGTCACCCATGGAGGATGGATTTAAGCTGAGCTTCCAGACTAAGACAAACTAGGAAGAAGGATCTGACAGTCTACTTCTGAAGAGAATTATCCAGTGAAAACCTTATGAATAGCAGCAGAACACTGATACAGTGCCAGAAGATGAGCCCCCCAGGTTGGAAGGCACTCAAAAGATGACAGGGGAAGAGCTGCCTCCTCAAAGTAGAGTCAACCTTACTGATGTACATGGAGTCAAGCTTTCAGGACCTTCATTTGCTGATGTGGTATGACTCAAAATGAAAAGAAACAGCTGCAAACATCCATTAATAATTGGAGCATGGACTGTATGAAGTATGAATCTAGGAAAATTTGAAATCGTCAAAAATGAAATGGAATGCATAAACATCAAAATCCCAGGCATTAGTGAGCTAAAATGGACTGGTATTGGCCATTTTGAATCAGGCAATCATATTGTCTTCTATGCCGGAAATGATAACTTGAAGAGGAATGGGGTTGCATTCATCATCAAAAGAACATTTCGAGATTTATCCTGAAGTACAACACTGTCTGTGATAGGATAATATCCACATGCCTACAAGGAAGACCAGTTAATATGACTATTATTCAAATTTATGCACCAACCACTAAGGCCAGAGATGAAGAAACTGAAGATTTTTTACCAGCTTCTGCAGTCTGAAATTGACTGAACATGCAATCAGGATGCATTGATAATTACTGGTGATTGGAATGAGAAACAAAGTTGGAAACAAAGAAGAAGGATCTGTAGTTGGAAAACATGGCCTTAGTGATAGAAACAAAGCTGGAGATAGAATTTTGCAAGACCAATGACTTCTTCATTGCAAATGCCTGTTTTCACCAACATAAATGGTGACTATTTTTTTTTTTTATACACGTGGACCTTGTCAAATGGAATACACAGAAGTCGAACAGACTACATCTGTGGAAAGAGATGATGGAAAAGCTCAATATCATCAGTCAGAACAAGACCAGGGGCCAATTGTGGAACAGACCATCAATTGCTCATATCAAGTTCAAGTTGAAACTGAAGAAAATTAGAACAAGTCCATGAGAGCCAAAATATGACCTTGAGTGTATCCCACCTGAATTTAGAGACCATCACAAGAACAGATTTGATGTGTTGAACACTAATGGCCGAAGACCAGAAAGTTGTGAAATGACATCAAAGGCATCATATATGAAGAAAGCAAGAGGTCATTAAAAAGACAGGAAAGAAAGAAAAGACCAGAAGAAGTCAGAAGAGACTCTGAAACTTGCTTTTGAACATTGAGGTGCTAAAGCAAAAGGAAGAAATGATGAAGTAAAAGAACTGAACAGGTTTCACAGGGCAGCTCCAGAAGCGAAGAGCTGGAGATGGAAAACCAAAAGGGAAGAACACACCTGGCATTTCTCAAGCTGAAAGAACTGAAGAAAAATTCAAGCCTTGATTTGAAATAGTGAAGGGTTCTATAGGGAAAATATTAAACGACGCAGGAAGCATCAAAAGAAGATGGAAGGAATACACGGAATCATTATACCAAAAAAAAATTGGCTGATGTTCAACTATTTCAAGAGGTAGCATATGATCAAGAACTGATGGTACTGAAGGAAGAAGTCCACGCTGCACCAAAGGCACTGGCGAAAAACAAGTCTCCAGGAATTGATAGACTATCAATTGAAGTGTTTCAACAAATGGTTGCAGTGCTGGAAGTGCTCACTTGTCTATGCCAAGAAATGGAAGACAGCTACCAGGCCAATAGATTGGAAGAGATCCATATTTATGCCTATTCCCAAGAAAGGTGTTCCAACCGAATGCGGAAATTATCAAACAATATCATTAATGTCACACACAAACAAAATTTTGCTGAAGATCATTCAAAAGCAGCTGCAGCAGTATATCAGCAGGGAACTGCCAGAAATTCAGGCCAGATTCAGAAGAGGACTTGGAACCAGGGATATCACTGCTGATGTCAGATGAGTCCTGGCTGAAAGCAGAGACTACCAGAAGGATGTTTACATGTGTTTTATTGACTATTCAAAGGCATTTGACTGTGTGGATCATAACAAATTATGGATGACTTTGCTAAGAATGGGAATGCCAGAACACTTAGTTGTGCTCATGAGGAACCTGTATATAGATCAAGAGGCAGTTTTTCGGACAGAACAAGGGAACACCGCATGGTTTAAAATCAGGAAAGGTGTGCGTCAGAGTTGTATCCTTTCACAGTACCTATTCAATCTGTATGCTGAGCAAATAATCCAAGAAGCTGGACTATATGAAGAAGAATGGGGCATCAGGATTGGAGGAAGACTCATTAACAACCTGCGTTATGCAGAGGACACAACCTTGCTTGCTCAAAGTGAAGAGGACTTGAAGCACTTTTTGATGAATATCAGACTGCAGCCTTCAGTATGGATTACACCTCAACATAAAGAAAACAAAAAACTTCATAACGGGACCAATAAGCAACATTATGATAAATGGAGAAAAGATTGAAGTTGTCAAGGATTTCATTTTACTTGAATCCACAATCAACCAACAGCCATGGAAACAGTAGTCAAGTAATCAAAAGACGCATTGCGTTGGGCAAATCTGCTACAAAGGACCTCTTGAAAGTGTTGAAAAGCAAAGATGTCACTTGAAAACTAAGGTGTCCCTGACCCAAACCATGGTATTTTCAGTCGCATCATATGCATGCAAAAGCTGAACAATGAAGAAGGAAGACTGAAGAATTGATGCCTTTGAATCATGGCATTGGTGAAGAATATTGAATATACCATGGACTGCCAAAAGAACGAACAAAGCTGTCTTGGAAGAAGTACACCCAGGATGCTTCTTAGAAGTAAGGATGGTGAGACTGTGTCTTACATACTTTGGACATGTTGTCAGGAGAGATCAGTCCCTGGAGAAGGACATCATGCTTGGTAAAGCACAGGTCAGCTGAAAAGAGGAAGGCCCTCAACGAGATGGATTGGTACAGTGGCTGCAACAATGGACTAAAGCATATCAAAGATTGTGAGCATGGCGAAGGACCAGGCAGTGTTTTGCTCTGTGGTACATAAGGTTGCTATGAGTTGGAACCAACTCAGTGGCACCTAACAACAACAATATGCCTCTGCTTTCTTATCTGTAAAATGGGAATAATAAAAATTGTACTCATCTAATGGGGCTGTTACGAAGATTCAGTGGGATGTTTTGAGGATTCAAATGTAAACACGTAAAGTGGTTCCAAAGGTGCCTGGCTCATAATGGTTTTTAGAGAGATGTTGTTGTGGTGTCGTTGGTGCTGCTGCTAGTGGTGGTAGCCTCGCCAGCTTTTTAAGGACATTGTGAATGTTTCTACAGGGCACAATCAGAATGGTGATGGGTGCCGCATCAGTGTGACAGGTAGAATATTGAAGGAACTATCTCTCTTCTAAGGAGGGCTGGTGGCGCAGCGGTTAAGTGCTGGGCTGCTAACTGAAAAATCAGAGGTTCGAACCCACTAGCCACTCTGTGGGAGAAAGATGTGGTAACCTCCTACTATAAAGATTACAGCCTTGTAAACTATGGGGCAGTTCTACCCTGTCCTATAGTCACTATGAGTTAGAATTGAGTCAGTGGCAACAGGTTTGGTTTTTGTTTTTTATCTCCCTTTTTATCCTCCTACCACTGCCCCAAACACATACCACTACCCAGGTGTGGGCAGGGCTTCACACTGTTGAGCTCTTGACTACGCTGGAGTGCTTCATCTAATACACTTTTTGGTCTCTGTCACTGGATTTTAGAAATCAGGCTACTCATTTTACATATATACTCAAGGCTTAGTAGGAAGCCAAGGGCCAGGTCCTCATGCCCATGTCCTTTCCACTCACCACTTCTTTCCTTCTCCTCATCTCCTTGTTGAAGTTTTTCAAACTCTACCTCAAATCCCAACTCATCTTAGAAGCCTTTCTAAATCCTCCAAGTTAAATTGGTTTACTCTTCCTCCACGCCTCCACCATAGCAAGTTTTGAACATTTATTATAGTACTTAACAGTTTTCCTTGCGTTAGAGTCCATCAGCCGTGCTTCTGTCTTCATCTTGTTGGCCTGAAGAGCCAGAAGATAATTTAGTCACTGTAGGATCCCACTTAGCACATGCCTAGTGCTTTGCATCATGAGATGCTCATTGACTTGGTTGTGAAAGTTGTATACACAACACAGATGAATCTGGAGGACATTATGTGGAGTGAAACATGTCAATTGCAAAAGGACAAATATTGTATGAGACCACTTATATAAAAACTCAAGAAAAGGTTTATATACACACACAAAAATAATCTTTGATAGTTGCAAGGAAGGAGAGGAATGGGGAGGGGAAATCACTAATGGATATTAGACAGGTATTAACTTTGCTGAAAGGAAAGACAACAACACACAATACTGGGGAATTCAGCACAACTTGACAAAGGTGAAGTCGTAGAGGCTTCACAGACATATCTAAACACCTTGAGGGATCAAATTACTGGGGCTGAGGACTGAGGACCATGGTCTCAGAAGATAACTAGGTCAATTGGCATAACAGTTCATGAAGAAAATGTTCTACTTTCTGCTTTGGTGAGTAGTGTCTGGGGTCTTAAAAGCTTGCAAGTGGCCATCTATGATACGTTTATTGATCCCATCCCATCCAGAGCAAAGGAGAATAAAGAAAACCAAATACATAAGGAAAATATTAGCCCAAAGGACTAAAGGACCACAAGAACCACAGCCTCCACCAGCCTGAGCGCAGAAGGACTATGGTGTTCAGCTACTACCACCAACGGCTCTGACAGGGATCACAGTAGAGAGTCCTGGACAGACTGGAAGAAAAATGTAGAATGAAATTAAAATTCACACACATACGCACAAAACAGACTCACTGGTCTGACAGAGACTGGACGAACCTGCAAGACTATGGCCCCCGACACCCTGCTAACTCAGAACTGAAGCTTCTTCTGAGGTCCACTTTTCAGACAAAGGTTAGATGGTCCTATAAAACGAACAATAACACATGTGGGGAACGTGCTTCTTAGTTCATCTTAGTTCAATCAAATAAATGAGACCAAATGGGCAACTCCTGCCCAAAAGCAAGATGAGAAGGCAGGAAGCGACAGGAAAACTGGACAAATGGACAAGGGAAACCCGGGGTGGAAAGGGGGAGAGTGCTGTCACAGTACAGGGATTGCAACCAAAGTCACAAAAAAATTTGTGTATAAATTTTAAAATAAGAAACTAATTTGCATTGTAAACTTTCACCTAAAGCCAAACTCATTGCTGTTGAGTCGATTCTGACTCACAGAGACCTTATAGGACAGAGTAGAATTGCCCCATAGGGTTTCTGAGGAGTGGGTGGTGGATTCGAACTGTTGACCTTTTGATTAGCAGCCATAGCTCTTAACCACTGCACCACTTAAAGCACAACAAAACACACACACACACAAACAAGATTACCCTGGAATGGTGGCTTGAGGCCAAATCGTGAAAGAACTCATACGCCATGAAAAGGAGTTTAAACTTTGTCTAAAAACAGTAGGATGGCCATTAAAGGATTTTAAACTAAAAAAAAAAAAAAAAGTGTAATGTAGAAAATCTATCCTTAAAGAGAGAAGATTTGGGGGAAATAGAACTGAGTTAGAAAGGAAATTAGATTTAGCTACCTAGCTTCAGTGAGCAGAATGAGGACCAAGGACTACAAGTTATCAGGGGGCAGATTTGACCTGGCAGTATGGACAGAGCTCTCCACAATGGCAGTCATTTAAAAATGAGAAGTGCATGCACATAGCTAGCTGTATTCAAGCAGAGCTTGACGCACTGTCAGGGATGCATCCTTGAGATTCCTTGTTACTGGCTGGGTTTCAATATCACTAAGGATCTTGCTGACAATTTAGGGTTCACATGTAGTTGCAAACATAACCCTTACCATCAAGTTGTTTCCCACTCATAGCTACCCTATAGGACAGAGTAGAACTGCTTCATAGGGTTTCTAAGGCTATATAATCTCTATAGAAGCAGACTGCCACATCTTTTTCCTGAGAAGCCGCTGGTGGATTCTAAACACCAACATTTTGATTAGCAGCCAAGTGCTTAACCACTGTGCCACCAAAGCTCCTTGCAGAGTGCACTAACAGGGTTGAAACGGGGTTCAGCACTGCCCAGGTAGACCTGGCACTCACCTAGATTCATTCTTGGCTTTTGCTAGCCCAGTGTACAGAGAGGTTGTGACTTCACCAAAAGCCAGCTCCTTTCCCTACCTCCCCTCTTTCTTGAAATATCCTTTCCCTCACCCTGTCCCACCCTCTTTACTGCTGTCCCGCGCACCCAGAAAGTCAATTTTGCACAGAACTTTACTACAGTGGAAAATCTGGGGTTTCATCTAAAAAGCGTTTGGGATGTCTCACAGGTATATTCTGAAACCTCTCAGCTTAGCTTCAGTTTCAAGCATTATTCAACCCTTATCAAGCTCTTGCACAAAAAGGTCTTTTTAGTCCCCAAATCCATCTTTTTCTAGGCTCTTAGCTTTGTAGCTATAGTTCTTGTATTTCTTCTGGCTTTTCCATTTTATTTTCAAATTATGGGTCTAGCTATTTCCTTTCCGTTTGAGTCCCAGATATACTCCTATAAGCTTCTGGTTAAAACCTTTCTGTTTTTACATCCTCTTCGTCAACAGGTAGGTACCCCTCTGGCATTGCCCTTAGACTTCCATTTTCCCCATCTTTGAGCTTCCTTCCCAAGATTCCTCCGCAGCCTCTGCATACTGAGGTATTGACTGTGATTCGCACTGCCTCCTGCCCCAAGATCTACCTAGCTTTCTTTACAAAACTGTTTTGCTCGTCACTCTTGGGCCTAAGCTTCTCTACCATCTGGCCTCACTCCTAAGGCTCCTGCTGAGGGGGCTGTAGAACGTTCACCACACATTAGTCTGATAAACTCAATCTCCACAGCATCGTCCCTTAGAACATTACACTGTAAACAGCCAAACTTAAGAGTAGATTCTATTTCAGATGTTCATTTACAAGGGACTTATTTATAACTCACTTTTCTCCCTTGCCATGATGCTTTTCATGGTGGTTAGGTTTGCTAGGCCCATCCAGGAGGGCCCATTTAACCTGTAGTGTTAAGCTGAAGCACTGGAGCCATAGAACCTTTGGGAGTAATAATAGCTGTATGCAACACAATCACAGTGTAGAACAGTGTTTCTGGGGGGAATATTCAGAGCTCCATCTTGGAATGCTGGAAATGTCCTCTGTTAACTGCCTGCAGTGACACTGAGCAACTCCCCCCGCCCCCCATTAAGATAGAAACAAAACAAAACAAAAAAACCCTACAATTGATTGTGGGATTAATACAGACCAGGAGGTGCAAGCTTATTACACGAGTGATCTCATTTCATCCTCACATCAACCCTGTGAGGTAGGTACTACCAGAGGTGGCGGATTATCCAATAGGCAAGGTTAGCACGGTGTTAACTGTGCTTACCAGATCATCTGATGTGGTAAAACCCATGAGAAATTGTTCACTACAGATAAGTAAGTAAGCACAAGTAAGCCAGTGCTTACCTTGCTTACTGGGTCATTTGCCCATGTCAGGGATTGTAAATTTGAAAAGAGGCTTTGATTATATAGGAAGGTGCTGTGGGGTTGGAAGAGAGACAGATGTCAGCAATACCTAGAAGCAGAATCTTTTTTTTTCTTTTTTTTAATGTGACCCTAGTTGCTCTCTCTATAATGTGACAGCACACTCCTCCTTTCCAGCCTGGACTTCCCGTGTCCATTCAACCAGCTCCTGTCCCTTTCTGCCTTCTCATCTTGCCTCCGGACAGGAGCTGCCCATTTAGTCTCATGTATCTAATTGAACTAAGAAGCACATTCTTCATAAGTATCATTTCATGTCTTATCGTGCAGTCTAACCTTTGTCTGAGGAGTTAGTAGAAGCAGAATCTTTGATGTGGTGAAAAAATGTGAACTTGTTCACTATAGGTGATCTGGTAAGCAAGTTAAGCACCGTGTTTACCTTGTCTATTATATACTCCACCCCTGGGTGCTGCTGTTATCTACATTTTACAGATAAGTTAATCGAAGCTGAAAGCACTGCTCTTAGTGACTTTGGACAGGGATCCTGATAAAATAAACTCTACTTTAGAAGACTGAAGGGGTGAGAAGAGAACCTGAGGTGGGGCAACAGATGGAATAAAGATTGGGACAGGATTGGGGATGGTGGAGACTGTGGCAGTGGAGCATGGGAGAAGCAATTTAGTTCAGTGTAGGGGATTTTTGGAAACCCTGGTGGCATAGTGGTTAAGCGCCAAGGCTGCTAACCAAAGGGTTGTCAGTTCAAATCCACCAGGCGCTCCTTGGAAACTCTATAGGCAGTTCTACTCTGTCCTATAGGGTCGCTATGAGTTGGAATCGACAGCACTGGATTTGGATTTGGATTTTGGAGGGGATTTTTAGACATTGCATATTCTCTTCTGCTGTAGACTATCGTCAGTGAACAGACACTTTGTTATACAGTCCTCGAAACAACAGACAATTGCTGTAGCCTGCCTATGGGAAGGAAAAATATTTACACGGCAGTGTCAGGGATTTAGGCTTTACACGATTTCCAAGGATCTCCATAACACACACACACACACACACACACACACACACTCACACACACACACACTCAGTGCTGTTTCCTGTCCTTGCTCCTCTCATTTTTCCCCTTACTCAGGTGAGGGAGGAAATGCAGAATGGATGGTGAATGGCTACCATTACTGAACATTCTGATCAGAGATTCTATAGAAGAATTCTGATCAAAGGGGAGAAAATGCTGAACAGAATTTCAAATTTTCATGGAATCCAGACTCTGGGCCATGGAGGCTGGATGAACCCCTGAAGCTGTTGCTCTGAGATAATCTTTAAACCTTAAACCAAAAATATCCCCTAAAGTCTTCTTAAAAACCAAATGATAGTTCAGCTTAGCTAGTAAAGTCTGCCTTGAGCATAATGCTCTTTTAAGAACTATCTGTGTGGGATCAAAGTGACAACAACAACTTGAAAGATTAGATAGGACCCTTAGGGGTAATGAATTTATGTTAATGGGAGAGGAAAAACCCAGAAAAGGAGGGTGAGGATGGTTACACAACTTGAAGGATATAATCAATGTCACGGAATTGTACATGTAGAAACTGTTGAACTGATAAATATGTTTTGCTGTGTATATTCTCAACAACAACAAAATAAATAAAATGTAAAAAACAACAAAGAAAGATACAGAACATTTTCATCACCACAAAGATCCCCCATGTTGCCCTTTTATAGCCATAACCACTTCCCTCCACTCCCTCCCCTCCCTTACAAAAAAAAATTCCTACTCATAGTGATTCTATGGAACAAAGTAAAACTGCCCCATAGGGTGTCCAAGGAGTGGCTGGTGGATTTAAACTGCCCACCTTTTGGTTAACAGCTATAGCTCTTAACCACTGTACCACCAGGGCTCCTTCCCCTCCTTAGTCGGGCAACCACTAATCTGTTCTCTGTTTCCATAATTTTGTCATTTCAACAATGGTATATAAATAAAATGGGATTGACTTTTTCTCACTCAGCAAAATTCTCTGGCGATCCATCCAGGATGTTGCATGTATCAATATTTAATTCCATTTTATTGCTGAGTGTGGATGTGCCACAGATTGCCTAAACATATGCCCACTGAAGGACACCTGGATTGTTTCCAGTTTTTGGCTATTATGAATAAAGCTGCTATAAACATTCATGTACAGGTTTTTGTGGGAACATAAGCCTTCATTTCTCTGAGATCAATGATCAGCATGCTCTTTTGCCTTAGACCCTGTTTAGTCATCTAGTGCTGCTACAACAGATATACTACAAGCAGATGGCTTTAACAAAGAGAAATCTATTCTCACAGTCTAGTAGGTTAGAAGTCCAAATTCACGGTGTCAGCTCCAAGAGAAGGCTTTCCCTGTTTGTCGGCCCTGGAGAAAGGTCCTTGTCATCAATCTTCCCCTGTTCGGGGAGCTTCTCGGATGCAGGGACTCCGTGTCCAAAGGACAAGCTCCGCTCCTGGTGCTGCTTTCCTCTACTCTCTGCTTGCTTCTCTTTCCTTTTATCTCTTGAGAGAGAAAAGGTGGTGCAGGCCACACCCCAGGGAAACTCCCTTTACCTTGGATCAGGGAGGCGACCTGAGTAAGGGTGGCGTTACAATCTCACCCTGATCCTCTTAACGTAAAATTACAATCACAAAACGGAGGACAACCACACAGTACTGGGAATCATGGCCTAATCAAGTTGACATATTTTTGGGGGGGACAAAATTCAATCCATGACAGACCCATACATAGGTCTTAGATATCATCTAAAACTTGTGCAATTAATTTACTTGAAAGATTGCCTTATCCCATGAGGTTTTCGTGTTTTATTTTCTAGAAAGGGACTTTTAGTGGGACTTCAGTCATTGGGCAGAAGTTCACACTCACAATCCCGAGAACTGAGGACCAAGACCTCTACCCATTTGTTTTGTGCCATTTGAGCTCTGGAAGAAGGAGTTAAAGTCTTTGGGGGAGATTCATTTTTAACTCAGTGCAAACCTTCGGCCACCTCACTGGAGGAAGAGCTGCTGCTATTGGCTTTACTCAGAGAGTACACATCTTGAAATGAAGATAGCCTGTCATGATTGGCCTAAAACCAAACCAAACCCATTGCTGTCAAGTCAACTCCAATCCATAGTGACCCTACAGGACAGAGTAGAACTGCCTCATAGGATTTTCAAGGCCATAAATCTTTATGGAAGATAGCGGAGAGAAGAGGTTGCGTTGGACCTTCGCCTCACAGGAATCAGCCTTGGACTGTTGATCCCGGTTCTCCTTCCCCCTTGTGGGGTTAGAGGAGGTCAGACACTGCTCCTACGCCATTTTTACAAGTACATACCTACAATGGAATATTACTGAGCCGTAAAGAGAAATGAAGTCCTGACACATGCTACAACATGGATGAACCTTGAAAACATACTGAGCGAAATAAGTCAAATACAAAAGGACAAATATTGTATGATCCCACTTATATGAAATATCTAGGACCAGCAAGTGTATAGAGATCTAAGTTTATTAATGGTTACCAGGGGTTGGTGGGAGGGAGGGGGAAAAAGGAGCCACAATCTTTAGGGGACACTGAGCTCTGTAAAGGTGCTGGAAAAATCGGGGAATGTTAATGACGATGGTTGAACAACATGATGAACCTATTTAATGCCACCGAACTGTACACATGAAAATTGTTTAGATGGCAAATGTTTTGTTGCCTATATATTTACCACAATTAAAAAAATAAGTAAAAATAAAAATTAGGAAGCTCCGGGTGCTTCTGGAAAACCAGAGACCTTCACAGCCAGGAAGAACGCCCAGAGCAGACTGCTAGGCACAGACAGTGCAGTTTGCATTGCTGGACCACCTACACGGGATGATACTGCTGAACGCTTCACTCCAGCTACTTGTGGAACCTGGACATGCCTGCCACTACTCCTGCTGGAATGGATCTGCTAGTGTCCGCCTGCCACTGCTTCTGATTTAGAGTGCATGCAATTGGAGGAGACCCAGTTATACATTGGTGCTCTTAGGGGCAAGGGAGAAGGATGACATAGTGAGCATGGAAGGATTTTTAAAGGATCCAGGTGGCCAACAAGAATAACAAATGTCTACTACAGTCCATTTCCCCACCAGACTGTAGGCTTCTTGAGGGAAATGGAGTCTTTTATTTGATGGACATAGTGCTGTGCATGTAGTGAAGAGCTCAACAAATGTGTTCAGAACTGACTTGATTTGAATTAAAAAAATTTTTTAATGCCCTTTGCATATGGGGAATTTTTTCCCCCATTTTTTAAAGTGGTAAATATACATAACAAAACTTTTGCCAATTCGACAATTTTTACCTGTGCAATTCAGTGACTTGATTATGTTCATGTTAAACAGCCATCACCATTACCCATTTCCAAATTATTTCACCACCATTAACAGAGGCTCAGTGCCTGTAAGCGATTATCTTCCCTTCACTCCTCCCTCCCATCCCTGGTGACCACTAATAAACTTAGGTCTTTTTGTATTTACCTATTTCATATAGGTAAGACCACATGTTATTTGTCCTTTTGTGACTGACTTATTGCCTCAGCATAATGTTTTCAAGGTTCATCCATGTTGTGGCATGCAACAGAACTTCACTTATTTTTATGGCTGAGTAATACTCCATAACTTGATTTGAATTTAATTTAAACGTCATCTCATATCTTTCTGGGAGGACTAAAATTAAGAGGCAAAGATTTAAGAGGCTTGTTCTTAACTCCATGACCCTGTAGGCCTACCGTGGTCACCGGCAACGCTTGAAGCCATCCATTGAGGGTCCCAGCTGAAGCGCCCCAAGCAGCCCCCAAGGAATGAGTCTGGGAAGGCTTTCATTTTGAGACTGTCCCGGGTTGACTTCATTCAGACACCCCAGAGGCCAATAATGTGAAAAGCCAACAGAGCAGTATTTGGACTTCTAACCCTAGGATTAAAGCCAGGTTTATACGACACTGCTGAGTTCACCAGTTGTGTGGCTCTCTATGACTCATTTCCTGAGCAGGAGACAGATCCAGCAAGGATTTTATGTGCGAGTGATCATTTTTTGTTTTTGTGGTGGTAGTGGTCAGCTGCTCTGGAATAGGCCCCTGACTCAAGGTGACCCCATGCACAATGGAACTGAACGACTTGCTGCTGGGTCACGTGCCATATCCAGGATTGTTTATAGATCAGGGTTTTCGTTGGCTGATTTTTGGAAACAGATTGCCAGGCCTTTCTTCCTAGTCTGTCTAGTCTGGAAATTCTGCTAAAACTTGTTCAGCATCACAGCAACAAGCCTCTCCTGACAGATGGGTGGTGGCTGCACCTGAGGTGAATTGGCCAGGAATCAACTGGGCTTTCCTGTGTGCAAGGCAGTGATTTTACCACTGAACCACACCACTGTCCTCTCTTGATCTTTAAGTTAAATAGGGGTGGGGATCATGACACAAGGGTAAAGCGTTCAATCCCTAGTGCCAAACTGCCTGGGTTTAAGTCCTAGCTCTGCCACTTACTAGCTGAGTGCACAATGACAATGTGGGCAAATTTCTTCAACTATCTGTGCCTTAGTTTCGTCGTCTGTAAAATACGGGATAACAACATACTTATCTCATGAGAATGCTGTGAGGCTCAAACAAATCAATGTAAGTAGTACAGGAAGAAGGTTACAGGGCATATAGTAACAAAAAGTGCTATGTAAATGTTGAAAGGAGCTCTCATGGCGCAGTGGTTAAGCGCTTGGCTGATAACCGCAAGTTTGGCAGTTTGAACCCACCAGTCACTCCGTGAGAGAAAGATGTGGCAGTCTGCTTCTGTAACAATTTACAGCCTTGGAAACCCTATAGGACAGTTCTACTCTCTCCTATAGGGTCGCTATGAGTTGGAATTGATTTCATGGCAACAGGTTTGGTTATTTTGATTATGTAAGTGTTAGCTTAACATCACTGAAAAATCTGTGGCTTTTTAGGCAGAATCCAAAGGTTCGCATTGTCTTCCATATATTCACTTTGTCTAGCTCTTCAGAATACAGATCTTTTCCTTCTTTTTTGGCCACTGAGATCCAGATACACAAGAAACAGAAAAATTAAACAGAAAATGTCAGCATCCCTGCATGAGAAAGATCCAATCAGGAAAATGATTTAAAATCTACCTGATGTCCTTGAGCAAGGAGCATCCTCTCCGTGCCTCTGTTTTTTCATCTGTAAAATGGTCATGCTACTTACGTTGCTTTCAAGGAGGCATTTGGTGAGTGGGAGCTCTATAAGCTCCACATCTCACAGAAGCTCTTCAGGGCAGAAGGCTCCTCTATAACTGCAGACCCTGGCAGGCTCTGAATCTCTTTGCAGCCCCTTGTCTTCACTATCACAATTGTCCAAGAATCTCCAGGCATTTATTTGATCCAAGAGGTCGGTCTGGCAGAGAACTGGGGAGGCTGAGAGCACTAGCAGCCCCTAAGTGTCACTGTCAAAAATGGGCCCTTCCACACTGACCAATAGAACGGAATGGAGAAGCCAGATGTAAGTCCATCTACCTACGGCCACCTGATTTTTGACAAAGGCCCAAAGCCCATTAAGTGGAGGAAAAGACAGTCTTTCTAACAAATGGTGCTGGCAAAACTGGATGGCCATCTGTGAAAAAAATGAAACAGGAACCATACCTCACACCATACACAAAAACTAATTCAAAATGAAACAAAGGTCTAGATATAAAATCAAAAACTATAAAGATTATGGAAGAAAAAATAGGGTCAGTGCTAGGGGCCCTAATATACGGCATAAACAGAATACAAACCATAACTAACAATACAAAAACATCAGAAGATAAGCTAGATAACTAGGATCTTCTTAAAATAAAATTAAACGGTTATGCTCATCAAAAGGCTCCACCAAAAGAGTAAATAGAGAACCTACAGACTGGGAAAAAAATCTTGGCTATGACATATCCAACAAAGGTCTAATCTCTAAAGTCTATAGAAAAACTGAACATCTCTACAACAAAAAGACAAATAATCCAATTAAAAAATGGGCAAAGGATGTGAACAGACACTTCACCAAAGAAGACATTCAGGTGGCTAACAGACACATGAGAAAATGCTGGTGATCACTAACCATAGGAGAATTGCAAATGAAAACTACAATGAGATACCATCTCACTCTGACCTTACTGACACTCAAAAAAAACAGAAAATAACAAATGTTGGAGAGGCTGTGGGGAGACTGGAACTCTTATGCACTGCTGGGGGGAATGCGAAATTGTATAACCGTTTTGGAAAACAATATGGTGCTTCCTTAAAAAGTTAGAAATACCATACTATCCAGCAATCCCATTCCTAGGAATATATTCGAGCCATCACACAAATAGACATATGCATACCCGTGCTCATTGCAGCATTGTTAACAACAGCAAAAAGATGGAAACAACCTAAGTGCCCATCAACAGATGAATGGATAAACAAACTATGGTACATACACAAAATGGAATATTACTCAATGATAAAGAACAATGATGAATCTGCAAACATCTCACAACATGGGTGAATCTGGTGGGCATTATGCTGAACAAAATAAGTCAATCACAAAAGGACAAATGCTGTATGAGATCACTATTATAAAAACTCAAGAAAAGGTTTACACACAGAGAAAAAACCCGATCTTTGATGGTTACTAGGGAAGGGAGGGTGGGGAGAGAAAAACACTAACTAGATAAATAAGTGGTAACTTTGGTGAAGGGTAAGACAGTACACAGTATTGGGGAAGTCAGCACAACTTGACCAAGGCAAAGTCATAGGAGCTTCACAGATACAACCAAACTCCCTGAGAGATCGAGTTACTGGGCTGAGGGCTGGGGACCATAGTCTTGGGGGACATCTAGCTCAATTGGCATAACATAAAGAAAATATTCTATATCCATCTGTGCTGAGTAGTGACTGGGGTCTTAAAAGCCTGTAAGCAGCCATCTAAGATACACCTACTGGTCCCATCCTGGCTGGAGCAAAGGAAAATGAAGAAAACCAAAGACTCAAGGGAAAGATTAGTCCAAAGGACTAATGGACCCCCACTACACAACCTCTACAAGACTGAGCCCAGAACAAGAAGATGGTGCCCAGCTACCACCACTGACAGCTCTGACAGGAATCACAATAGAAAGTGTGGGACAGAGCTAGAGAAAAATGTAGAACAAAACTCAAAATCACAAAAAAGGACCAGACTTGCTGGTCTGACAGAAACTGGAGAAACCCCAACAGTATGGCTTCCAGCCACCGTTTTAACTCAGTAACGAAGTCACTCCTGAGGTTCGCCCTTCAGCCAAAGACTAGACAGTTCTGTAGGACAAATAATGACACACATGAGCAATGTGTTTGGTAGTTCAGTCATGTAAATGAGATTAAATGGGCACACCAGCCCAAAAGCAAAGATGAGAAGGCAGGAAGGGACGGAAAAACTGGAGAAATGGAAACAGGGAATCTGAGGTGGAGAAGGGGAAAGTGTTGACACATTGTGGGGTTGGCAACCAACGTCACAAAATAATTTGGGTATTCGTTGTTTAATGAGAAACTAATTGGCTCGGTAAACTTCCACCTAAAGCACAATTGGAAAAAAAAAAAAAAGAGAGAGAGAGAAAGAAAGAAAATGAGCTGAAAGAAAACAGCTTCACAGCTGATGAGCCCTCTACCACTATGGTATCAAAAAGCCTGCTGGGGCTGAGCCCCAGCTCCCTCAGATGCCCAGGGTTACCGCCCCTTGGTTTACACCCACAGCTCAGGTATCATTCCCATGGGCACTGGGAACCGGAGTCTGGTGGGTCTTATTGGAGGATCTATAGGATATTTCTTTTTGTGCTATTATTAAAAAGGTTCCAAAATAAACATCCCTGAGTGTATGCACTTGAACACTTGGGCAACTGCGTCTATAGAACAAATCCATAGAAGTAGACCTGTTAGAGGTATAGGTATGTTCACAAGTCATTCTTAAGAGATTAGCCCTAGGTACCTTAGCTTTCTCCATATAGTTAGGCTAGCGCTTTTCTCCTCTGTACCTCTTAGCTTCTGAAAATGCATTGAGGTTTTTTATACAATCGCACAATTTGGTTTCTCCTGGAAGTCACAATTTTTCGTAGGCTTTCAGCCAAATCTTTAGTATATAAGCCTAACTCACTTTATCTCATAATATTGGAAGGCCAGAGTTTACTTCACAAAACTCTCTCTTTGACTTACAGAACACAAACATAATCTGAGTTTATTTCCTCTTCTTTCTTTTTAACAAATTATTTACTTTGGAGAATCCATAGAGATTATAGACCAAATGTGGGTTTCTTAGAATAGTGTTTCTCAAATCTTTTCAGCCTGGCACATGCCTATTAACTTGCTAAGACACGTTATCACTAGAGGCAGGTGCCACATTCATAATAACAAGTTACATGGATTTTTAAAAAATGTGTTATGAAATTGGAGAAATTAAAAATATTTACTTAGATTTCCAGTTGAACATGGCAGGTTAAACACATACACACATCTGACTCTATCTCAACCCTACCCCTTCTACCTAAAATTACAGTGAAGGACTAAAAAGGCATAAACCCATAAGGACAAAGAGAACTGGAAAGGAGACAGAGCAGAGATGTGGAAGATGAAAAACAGGACTGGTAACTGACTTAGCAAAGCAGAGGAGGCTGAAACCCAAGTGCCAGAGGAAGGAAATACTGATGAGAAGCAAGCCAATTTGTTCCATAAAACCAGTGGTTGTCGAGTTCACTCTGACTCATGGTGACCCCATGTGTCTCCAAGTAGAATTGTGCTCTCTTTTTGGGTTTTTTGGAAAAAAGATTGCCAGGCTTTTCTTCTGAGGTGCTTCCGGGTACACTTGAATCTTCAACCTTTCAGTTAGTAGATTTGTTCAATAAAACCCCTGAAAGCTTCTGGAATTGGAAACATTAGGACTGTGGAAAGGGCAAGGGCGAGGCACAGGGCGGAAGAAAGAAGATTGCTTGAAAATGTCTCTAAAGATCTATTAGATCCTGACGCCTGACTCACAGAATCAGGGGATGTCTGCAGGGAATTTCTGGAAAGCCTTTCCTTTCCTGATGCAAATGCAACCCTGTCCTCTTCTTTCCTTTTCCTCCTTATTCCTGCCTTGGATGTGGGTGTGATGGTTGGAGTTACAGTAGCTATCTTGTGCCCATGAGAAATCTTTGTCCTGACATCCTTGAGCGCCTGAAATAATGCCAGTCCAACTACCTTTCGACTTCTTGTTGGGAAAAAAAAAAAAAAAAATCCTAATTTGTTTAAGCTACTTTTTATTTGGATATTCTTTTACTCCTAATTTAATCATATTCCTGAATATAGAGAGAAAAGTTAAACAAACAAAAAAACCTAGATTATCTATTCAAGTGGTCCAATATTCAACTACTAGGAATTTCAGACAGAGAAAACAGAAATAATGGGTGGAAGAAAATTACTAAAGGGAATAATAGAGGTGAATACTACCCCTCCACAACTGAGCTTTCATATTTTGAAACAACACATTACCCCAACTCACTAAACATCAGTGGGAGGTAGAATGGAAGTACTTCACAGTTTGCTTTCAGATAAATGGACCAGAGGTCAGGAAATTTGCTTTACCAGAACAAAATAATGTCTAATATCTATAATATCTGTGGTGAAATAAGTTTCTTTATGTGGTCTTTTGCCTTGGTTCTGTGAAAAAGAGAGAAAAAGAAAACAGCTTGGGAGATTTTTCCCTGGGGTCCTGAGGTGTACTTACAGTTGCCCTAGCCCTTTGAAGAAGCTTGTTACAGTTACCCAGAGAAGAAGCCAGTCCCTGCTGGTAGAAAATGTCAGTTATTATGCAAATAGATGGAGCCACTTGAGAGGGAATTGGTCAGTTTAGTCCAGAGAGGGGACTGGTTGATTATTACACAAATAGGTTGTGTAAAATCCATCCAATAGGATTGAGCCACTTGCCTATATAAGCACCCAGCCCACAGAGGTTGAGGGGGACCTCACTATCACCAAGGGCCTAGAGTGGAGCCTGTCTTTTGGACCGGGGTCCTTGTGCTAAGAACCTTCTAGACCCAGGAGACAGAACTGTAACAAAGGAATGGTGGCAGCAGAACCAGGAGACCAGCACAAGACAGTGTGGTGGGCTTCCTGGCCCATGGAGTGAGGCAACTACAGTGGACTTGCTGACCTGCGGAACAAGGGAGCTGAGCGACTTCAGACAGGAAACTTTCTAACAGAGTGGGGTGCCTCAAGCACCTGTCAGTGGAGCTAAAAAGAGCTGTGACACTTGCCCTAGCAGAGCAGGGGCCTCGAGGAGGCCTGTCCTAAGGGGGCTGAGGCCAGGTGCTCGGAGGGGCAGAGGAGGCTAGGCCCGAGCATGGGCCAATACCATGCCCAAGAGGGGCTGAGAGGAGACCTGTCCTGAAGGGTTCTAGAGGAAGAGGCCTGCACAAGAGAGAGAGACAGAGGCAGAGAGAAAGTGAGAGATGGGCAGACAGACAGAGAGAAACAGACAGACAGAGAGAAACAGACAGAGAGAAAGAACTATCCTACACTAAAGAAGGGAGAGATGTGCTCTTCACTTTGGGGCAGTCTTCCAGACCTTGCCTGTGTGCTTTCTGACATTGAGTCTGTTCCTGCAACTTCCAAGTTGATGCCATGTTACTTCCCTAATAAATCATATAAATGTGAGTACGGTCTGTGAGTTAGGTGTGGCTACTGCAATGAATTATTGAACCCAGAGGAGAAGTAGAGAGTGCTGTCGGGAGGGTGGCTGGTGTCAGAATTGGAAAAAGGTTGGAGAGGTGAGGTATGTCCACTTTGTAGGAATCAGCTTTGTGCTGATGTTGATGGAGACTCTCATTCTCCCTGAAGGGATGACACTACCGCTACCCTGTTATAGTATCGCATAAATATTTAAAAGGTTTGTCAATAAACGCCAAACCAAAAAACTCTGTCCTTGAAAATGACCGGAACTTGTGAAAACATGGTACTGGAGCATGCAGAGTATCCAACACAGTGGTTTTATGCTGGGCTGTTGGTTCGTACCTGGAAATTGGTGTGCTTTATTTTAAAAGTTGGTTATTTTGAAAGATTACGTGTTCTGAAATGATCCTGACCTCGCATGATGCAGGCAGTTTTCTTAGTTTCTGTATGCCTATTTCCCATCTTCATTCCTACTTCAGAGGTTGCTGTGAGGGTAAAGGGGGACTCTGTATTAAAAACTCTGGGCACAGTGCTGGCATTTCTTGTGTTAATTCCCTGTAATGATGTCTTCTAAATTGAAATTCTACCTGTACATATACATCACAGTTGACCACCTTCCTCCATTTTAGTTCATAAGAGGTTGAGTTAAACCAGTTGTTGTTGAGTCCATGTGGACTCATAGCAACCCCACGTGTATCAGAGTAGAACGGGGCTCCACAGGGTTTTCAATGCAGATTTTTCAAAAGTAGATCTCCAAGTCTTTCTTCTGAGGCACCTCTCCGTGAACTCAGACCTCAGCCTTCTGGTTAGCAGCCGAATGTGTTAACTGTTTGTACCACCCAGGGACTCCAGAGTTTGACTTACCCTTAGGATTATCCAGTCTGTTGGTTCCCAAACTGGGATCTCCAGGCCTTGTAAAAAAAAAAAAGCCTGGGAAAATTATAACTCAAGTCTGTGAGCTAATATTCTATGAGCTCAATATTCCAAAAGCCTAACAGTGATCATCCATGTACCAGGGATCAAGATAAGAAGGAATCAAGTGTCTTTGTTTTGTCTGTGATGTAAACTCATTGTGGTAACCCTGGTTGTCTCGTGATGGTCAGAAAGCCCAGGCTGACATTTATAATTGGATCACTAAAGATAGAAAACTTATTAATGTTTTAGAAATGCAGATTTTTTTTCTTTTTTAAAAAAGGCAATATCTTTTTTTTCCCTACCAGCCCCTGATAAGCACTAATCTACATTAAAAAAAAAAAAAAAAATTTTGTTGTTGTTGAGAATATACACTGTAGGACATACACAAATTGAACAATTTCTACACGTACAATTTAGTGGCATTCATTATATTCTTCAAGTTGTGCAACCATTCTCACATTCTTTTCCCGAATTTTTCCTCCTCTGTTAACATAAACTCACTGCCCCCTAAGTTCCTATCTAATTTTTCAAGTTGCCGTTGTCAATTTGATCCCATATAGATAGTTCTTAAAAGACACAATGCTTAAGGCAGACATTCTTTACTAGTTAAGCTAAATTATTGTTTAAAGATTTCAGGGAGTATTTTTAGTTTAAGGTTCAATATTTAAAGCCTATTTTAGGCCAATAGTTTTGGGGATTCATCCAACCTCAGTGAGTCCAGACATTCTGGATTCCACCAGAATTTGAAATTCCAGTCTGCATTTTCCCTCTTTTGATCAGGATTCTTCTATAGAATCTTTGATCAAAATGTTCAGTAACCGTAGCCAGGCACCATCCAGTTCTTCTGGTCTCATGGCAAAGAAGGCAGTTGATCATGGAAACAATTAGCCACACATTCCATTTTTTCCTCCTATTCCTGACTCTCCTTCCTTTGTTGCTTCAGGTGAATAGAGGTCAATTATTGTAACTTAGATGGCTGCTTGTTAGTTTTTGAGACCCCAAGCACTGCACAAAAACTAGGAGGTAGAACAGATACACTAAATACCATATTAGGCCAATTAACTGGGGTGTGCCATAAAACCATTACCCTGAACTTCCAAATGAAGAAACCAAATCCCATGACGTGTTTGGTTGTACATAAGCAGCCTCAGCAGCAACTCTTTTTTTTTTTTTTTTTTAATTTTTGTTGTAGCACTAATCTACTTTTGTCTCTACACATTTGCCTATTCTGGGTATTTTGTGTAAGTGGAATCATACAATATTTGCCCTTTTGTGACTGACCTCGCCCAGCATGTTTTCAAGTTTCATCCATGTTGTCGCATGTATTAGCACTTCATTTCTCTTTATGGCTGAGTAAAATTCCATATATATATATACACACACATATATATGTATATACATATATAAACCACCAAAAAACCCAGTATAAATATACGTACATACCACATTTTGTTTATCCATTCATCTGTTGATAGGCTTTGGGTTGTTTCCACCTTTTGCTATTGTGAATAGCGCTGCCATGAACATTAGTGTACAAGTATCTGTCTGATTCCCTACTTTCAATCTTTTGGGTATATACCTAGGAGTGGAATTGCTGGGTCATATGGTAATTCTACGTGTAATTTCCCGAGGAATCTAGGCAATGTCTTTTAAAAACATGGAATTTATAGAGAAAAGAGTGAAGAGGACAGGAAAGCCGGGTACTAAGACCCAGAGAGGTTAAGTGTCTTGTCCAAGGTCACACAGCCGTTAGTACCAGAGTCAAGATTAGAACTTATTTCTCCTGATGCCTAGCATGTTCCACTACCTACTGTAGCTCTCCAGACCACCTTCCTTTCCACCACTGGTGTCCTTTAAGTTCACCAAACATTGCTTTGGTTGCTTGAAGAAACCCAGGATGCTGTGGTACCAGGGGCACTTTCAGCTTCCTGTATATTAGGATCCCTGGAATCATGGTAAGGAGAAAATACCCCTGGCAGCTCAATTTGTCATGATTTATAGGTACAGCCAGAAATTTTTCTCTTGCATCCCTTTGCCAGTAAGAGAAATTAGTACCTTAGAAGATTTTAAATGTTTTGTTACTTAAGAGAAAAAGAAAACTCTGTTGCTTGTTCATATTATTTGTGTCTGTGAAAAAACGGGACTTTCAGCCAAGATAAACCAAAGAGGTTGCAATTCCCATGAGAAAGTCGACCAGGTTTGAGAACTGAAGGTGTTCCTTCCTGTCTGGAAGCTGGAAAAAAAAAAAAAAAAAAAAAATTTTTTTTTTTTTTTTCCTGGAGCCTTTGATAAATACAAGAGGACCAGGAAGACAACTGTTTTGACAAGCTGTGATCACCAGGTGGCGCTACACCCACACTGTCAATGACAACAGTTTTTTTTCAGACCTGGGGGATTTTTCCTGATTTACTGGTGCAGGAGAAAAATATAGGTCCAGCACTTCAGCTTGAAACAGTTGAGCTGGAAAAAAAAAAAAAGGTGTTTGTTTTTTTTTTTTTTTGAGCTGAAAGGAGGAGGTAAAAACCCCTGAAGAGCTTACCCTCTTACAGAGAATCAATCGTGTGTGTCTTGGTTCACTGGGTTAATGTGGAGCTGAGTGAATAAGCAATCAGGAGGAAGTGAGTGGCTCCGCCCCAAGAAAGCCGGGAGGTATTCTCTGAGGACGGTGAACTTGAGGGTCAAGGCTCCAGCCAGGGCTGTGGCTGGACGTACTCCGCTCTACTGTTTTCTGTCAGACCGCCTGACCTTAAGGGAAAACGCAATTTCCATTTCTATACGGGAACTCATTTCCTTTGTTGCTTCTTTTATTTTATTTTCCTCCCAGGAACTGTGAATTGCCAACCCGGCTGGGGTCTGGGGGAGGGGAGGGACAGACTACGAACCAACTTCCTTCCCACCCCTCCCCCACGTCAGACCCTCCAGCAACTTAACATACTCCCTTCCTGAAAAGGAAAAATTCACAGGGTACATCCATACCCATCCGACGTCCTGGACTTTCCGACGTCCTGGACTTTCCGACGTCCTGGACTTTCCTGGCCAATCCTGATTTAAAATATCCTGAACGCTTGCCGAAAACAAACAAACCAAAAAAAAAAAAGCCAGTTGCCATCTACCACTCTTGGCGACCCCATGTGTGTCAGAGTAGAACTGTGCTTCACAGGGTTTTCAGTGGCTGATTTTTCAGAAGTCGATTGCCAGGCTTTTCTTCTGAGATACCTCTGGGTGGACTCGAGCCTCCAACATTTCAGTTAGCAGTTGAGCATTTTAACAATTTGTAGCACTCAGGGACTCCACTTGCTTTCAAGGGGCCACTTTTTTCTTAAAATAGAAAAGAAACCAAACCCCATGCCTCCAACCATAAAGCCTTCTCCTGATACCGTAAAAAACAAGCCAGCCATCAGCCCTCTGGCACCTTCAGCTCTAGGCTCAGTTGTGCAATAGTAACCGTCAATGTGAGGGGCCAATGCCAGGTCCCTCTCAGGCTCTGCGGACTCTTTGGTGATTCCTCTAGGCTCCGAGGGCAGCCCCCTCACAGTCAGAGCCATGCCTCCAGGCTTCTTGCCTTGCTGCAGTTTTGGGGGAATCAACCTTCAGGAGCGATTCTCAAACCTAGCGTGCAACAGAATCACCTGGGGGGCTTATTAAAGCACAGATTGCTGGGCCCCATAGAGTTTCTGGTTTAGCAAGTTGATAGCCCACTTGTTAAAAATGCAAGATTTCCGGTCCCAGTGGTCTGAGACTGGGGGCACTCTGATGGTCATGGTCCCTGGACCCTTTATTAGCCCAAGATTGGAACCATTCCCAGAGCAAACTCTCTAGACAGGGATTGGACTGGATTATAAAATAGACAATGATACTGGTGAGAAGTGAGCTTCTTGGCTCAAGTAGACACATGAGACTATGTGGGCAGCTCTTGTGTGGAGGAGAGATGAGAAGCCAGAGGGGGATAGGAGCTGGTTGAGTGGACACAGGGAATACAGGGTAGAGAGGAGGATTGTGCTGTCTCATTAAGAGGAGTGCAGCTACGAGGACATAGGCAAGTGTGTGTAGCTTTTTGTATGAGAGACTGACTTGGTTTGTAAACTTTCACCTAAAGCACAATAAAGAAAGAAAGAAACCAAAAAAAAAAAAAGATTTCCGGTCCCATCCTAGAGGTCTGGATAATCTGAATTGTTAACAAGTTGTTGAGGCTGCTGGGCTGGGGACCACACTTAACTACCGTTGGAGAGCTGGGGAAGAGCAGGAAAAACCGATGGCTGTGGTTTGACTGGTCTTTTCCCCAGGGTAGGGGGAGGAGTGTGTGATGGAATCCCCGGGGCACCCAGAGGGCCTGTCCTCTGGGGTTGCTGCAAATGCTATTTCTTTTTTCTAGACTAGTGGTTCTGAAGCTTGGCAGCACATTGGCATCACTTGGGAAGCTTAAAAAAAAAATACTAATGACTGGATTGCAACCCCAGAGATTCCAATTTAATTGGTTTGTGACGGCACTGGGTTTTTTTTAATATGGTTTGGGCATTGGAATTTTTAAAGGCTCCCTGGGTTTCTGATGTGCCCCTTGGGTTGAAAACCACTGTTCTAGGCTCTCCTCTCATTGTCTTCTATCTCATCCCCAGTGAGTGGAGGTGCTAATTACCAGTCCTGGAACCTGCCTCTCATACCTCGTATCTCTGCCCATCCTCAGCCTGCCATATTCTTGCATCAATCTCTGACTACTGAACTCCTATTTATCCTTCAAAACCAAGTTCAAATATCTCGTCCATTGTGGAGACTTTCCTGGCTTCCCCAGACAATTAATTGCTTCTTTTTCTATTCTCCTAAAGCACTTTGCACATGCTTGAATCGTAACCCTTATTTCACTGTATTGTCATTATTTGTCTTCATATTTCTTCTCTCTACTAAATGGTGTACCCCTCAGGGGGCTTAATCAAACTTTGTGATTAAATGAATCCTATAGTCGGAGAAAAGGTTTAAAATGCAAAATGTTCTGGTAAGGAAGTTTATGAATTTCAATTCTGTTCAACAAGCCAGTGCCTACTGGGTCAGACTCTGGGCAGTACTTGGGAAGCAAAGCTGAGTGGTCTCGTCATGCCCCCTGCTCTTCAAGAACTCCTCCTGAAGCTGGGCTCTCTGAAGCTAGTTGTGCGCTTGTCAAATCCAGTTTGGGAACCGCTTTAGAAGAGAGCAGCAACCCGGATCACAGAATGGACCTCGGCCTGCCTGTCTTCATATCCTTCCAAGGCACCCACTGCCCACAGCATGAAGTGTGAGTTTCTTGGCATGTTCATAAACTTGCCCTTGTCTACTTCTCTAGCCTTACAAACCCCCAACCACATTTAATGTGTGGATTGACGTTCCCTGTGCACACCATGCTATTGCCAGCTCACAGCTTTCTGTTCTACTGTGATGCCCTTCTCACCCTTGTTTGCCTGGCTAACAGCCATTGCCTTTGGGTCTTCCCTGACCCCCAGGCTGAGTGCCTTCTACTAGCATTTGATACATACCTCTACTGTTATGTTGAAATATTAGCCAATTTTTTATGTGCCTGGCACACTGTAGGTGCTCCATAAGTGTTGAATTGTATCCTTTCAAGGCAATTCTCAAAAATATTTGAGAGTATTTTTTATCTGTACACCATTTGGATGCAAAACACACTCCCATAGGTTACATCTCTCCTGGCACAATTAGGGAGGCCAGGCATAGTCAGAAACAATCTCCACTTGCCACGCTTGCCATCTATAGTCTAATATATGTTCTGCTTTCAAGTTGAGAGTCATTCAATTACTGTGGGCCAGGCAGTATACAAAGGAACCCTGGTGGTACAACGGTTAAGTGCTTGGCTGCTAACTGAAAGGCTGGAGGTTTGAACTCACCTAGCAACTCCACAGAAGAAAGACCTGGGGATTGCTTCCATAAAGATTACAGCCTAGGAAACCCTATGCGGCAGTTCTGCGCTGTCACATGGGGTCACTATGAGTTGAAATTGACTTGATGACACCCAACAGCAGTAACCATGGGCAGGGTAAGAGGCACTTCTAAAACCGGTTCTATAGTCCTCACAACAATCCTGCCCGGTAGTTATTATTAAGGGGAAGTAAGGTTTGCTTTACTTTCAAAGGGCGTCTGGAGAAGACAAAGTAAATATTATAATTACATGTGCAAAGAGCTGGAGATGGAAAACCAAAAGGGAAGAACACGCTCGGCATTTATCAAGCTGAAAGAACTGAAGAAAAATTCAAGCCTCGAGTTGTAATAGTGAAGGATTTTATGGGGAAAATATTAAACGACACAGGAAGCATCAAAAGAAGATGGAAGGGACACAAAGAGTCATTGTACCAAAAAGAATTAGTCGATGTTCAACCATTTCAAGAGGTGACATATGATCAGGAACCGCTGGTACTGAAGGAAGAAGTCCAAGCTGTTCTGAAGGCACTGGCGAAAAACAAGGCTCCAGGAATTGATGGAATATCAATTGAGATATTTCAACAAACAAATGCAGTGCTGGAGGTGCTCACTCGTCTATGCCAAGAAATATGGAAGACAGCTTCCTGGCCAACTGACTGGAAGAGATCCATATTTATGCCTATTCCCATGGAAGGTGATCCAACCGAATGTGCAAGTTATACAACAATATCATTAATATCACACACAAGCAAAATTTTGCTGAAGTTCATTCAAAAACGGCTGTAACAGTATATCAACAGGGAACTGCCAGAAATTCAGGCCGGTTTCAGAAGAGGCCAATGTCAGCTGGATCCTGGCTGAAAGCAGAGAATACCAGGAGGATGTTTACCTGTGTTTTATTGACTATGCAAAGGCATTTGACTGTGTAGATCATAACAACTATGGGTAACATTGCGAAGAATGGGAATTCCAGAACACTTAATTGTGCTCATGAGAAACCTTTACATAGATCAAGAGGCAGTTATTCGAACAGAACAAGGGGATACTGATTGGTTTAAAGTCAGGAAAGGTTTGTGTCAGGGTTGTATTCTTTCACCATACCTATTCAATCTGTGTGGTGAGCAAATAAGCCGAGAAGCTGGACTATATGAAGAAGAACAGGGCATTCAGGATTGGAGGAAGACTCATTAACAACCTGTGTTATGCAGATGACACAACCTTGCTTGCTGCAAGTGAAGAGGACTTGAAGCACTTACTAATGAAGATCAAAGACCACAGCCTTCAGTATGGATTGCACCTCAACATAAAGAAAACAAAAATCCTCACAATTGGATCAACGAGCAACATCATGATAAATGGAGAAAAGATTGAAGTTGTCAAGGATTTCATTTTACTTGGATCCAAGATCCACAGCCTTGGAAGCAGCAGTCAAGGAATCAAAAGACGCATTGCTTTGGGTAAATCTGCTGCAAAGGACCTCTTTAAAGTGTTGAAGAGCAAAGATGTCACCTTGAAGACTAAGGTGCGCCTGACCCAAGCCATGGTATTTTCAATCGCATCATATGCATGTGAAATCTGGACAATGAATAAGGAAGACCAAAGAAGAATTGACACCTTTGAATTGTGGTGTTGGTGAAGAATATTGAATATACCATGGCCTGCCAAAAGAACGAACAGATCTGTCTTGGAAGAACTACAACCAGAATGCTCCTTAGAAGCAAGGATGATGAGACTGGATCTTACATACTTTGGACGTTGTCAGGAGGGGTCAGTCCCTGGAGAAGGACATCATACTTGGCAGAGTACAGGGTCAGCGGAAAAGAGGAAGACCCTCAACGAGGTGGATTGACACAGTGGCTGCAACAATGAGCTCAAGTGTATCAACGACTGTAAGGATGGCTCAGGACCGGGCAGTGTCTCGTTCTGTTGTGTATAGGGTCTCTATGAGTCGGAACCGACTCAACGGCACCTAACAACAACAACAACAAGGTTTGCCTAAAGTCACACAAGTAAGTGGCAGATGGAATACAATGACCAAAGCTACACTGCTTTCTGATTTGTTTCTTTGACTCTTTTCCCAACTAGAATTGGGTATTTCTTGAAGGCAGAAACCTAGTCTTAGTTATTTTTTCACCCCTGCTCCTGACACACGGAGCCCCCATGGTGTAGCGGTTAAGAGCTTGGCTGCTAATCAAAAGGTTGGCAGTTCAAATCCACCAGCTGCTCCTTGGAAACCCTATGGGGCAGCTCTACCCTGTCCTGTAGGGTCGCTATGAGTCGGAATCAACTCAACGGCAATGGACTTCGGGCTGGCACCTGACACAGAGTCAATGATTTCTACAATGAATAGAATTACGCCAGTCCACTCCTCTGTCATTTGGCTACCAATGTTGTTTGGGACGAACATTTAGACTCGATGTTGCCGTGTTTCCATCCCCAGTGGCTTTACTTGGTCAAATAACCAGCTGTTTGTCCAACACATCCTACGAGAGCCCTGTTTTAATTGCTCTTTTCCCTATGGCCTATTAAAAACCTCATCAAATTTTAATTTTATGGTTACCTGCTTCATGTGTGTGATTATAACTTTCCTTTCTAGGTCCTCTGCCTTTACTTTCTTCTGTCACTCTGTATTTTCAAAAGACAGTCTTTTTTTTTTTTCTAGCAGGGCACTCTCTTCCTACCACATGTTCAGCATGAGCAGGTAGATTTTGAAACTTGTAAAATTGCTTAGCTCTGATTTTCTGGTTCCCCTCCTGTGGGGTAGACATCCAAGCCAAGTTCATGTGGTTGTTACACAAAGCCCAGAAAATGGTACCCATTAGCAGGACTCCATGCCCCACAGGTGAGAGTAGTACATAGCTGTGCATACCCAGAAAAATCAGCATGAGAAGGAGCATGGCCACTTAGAAACTGTTCTAATTTTCATTTCCCCAGGTTTACTTTTCCATTTCCTTAATTATTACCCTCCTCTCCTTCATCTTGAAACCCATTGCCAAAGCCTAACACCTGTTATAAGGGCAGCTTTATAACAGCGTTCCACTTTCATTATTTCCTTTTATTTTCACAACTCTGTGAGCTGGGCTGGATTTAAGTCTAGCATCTTGCTCTTTGTTCTTGATTTTCTGCATCTACTCCTTGTTCCTTTCCCCCCCCTTTCCTGTCTCATTTTGAATTAATCAAGTGTTTGTTAATACTGCATTTCATCTCCTCTATTGGCTTTTTGGAGTTCCTGGATGTGGTATAAATACTCGGCTGCTAACTGAAAGCTTGGCCGTTCTAGTCCACCTAGAAGTGATCTGCTTCTGAAGATCAGCCATTGAAAACCCTGTGGAGCACTGTTCTGCTCTGACACACGTGGGGTTGCCATGAGTTGGAATCAACACCATGGCAACTGTTTTGCTTTTGTTTTAATTGGCTTTTTAGCTACAGCTCTTTGTTTTGTTTTAGTGGTTACTGTTGTTGTTAGTTGCCTTTGAGTCTATACCAGCTCATGGCTGTAGGCATTTTAATATGCCTCCTTAGTTTATCACAGTCTGATTTGAATTAATATTATAAGACTTCATGGGTAATGTAAGAACTTTACGATCCACTTGCAAGAACTTCATGTGTAATATAAGAACCTTACAATACCCCTCTATTATGATGTAATTATTGTCATACATTTTACTCTACGTATATTATAAACTCTGAAATGCAGCATCATTTTTGCTTTAAACTGTCCATATATTTTAAAGAAATTAAAAATGAGAGAAAAGTGTTCTATATCTACCCTGTATAGTTTACCATACCTGGTACTATTCATTCCTTTGTGTATTATGGTTCTAATGTTTCGACCTGGTATCATTTCCCCTCAGCCTGAAGGACTTCTTTCAATCCTATAGTGTAGTTCCCGCTGGCGATGAATTCTCCCAGGTTCGTTTACCTGAATATGTTTTATTTTGCCTTCATTTTTTAAATAATTTATTTTATTTTTTGTTGTTGTAAATATTCATTGCCTTCATTTTTGAAGGACATCTTTGCTGGATATAGAATTCTAGGGTAACAGTTTTTTTTTTTTCTCTTTCAGAACTTTAAAGATGTCATTCTGTTGTCTTCTGGATTGTACTGATTCTCATGATGTCAGTGATATTTCCTATTATTGTGTCTCTGCCCACCTCCAGTTACTTTTAAGATTTTCTCGTAATCTTTGTTTTTCAGCAGTTATTATGCACTATTATGTGCATACGTGTGGTTTTTTTTGTATATTTATCTTGTGAGATTCTTTGGTCTGTGGATTGATACTTTTCATTATATTTATGTCACTATTTTTTTTTTTTTTTACTTCTTTTCTGCCTCGGTCTCTCTTTACTTACCTTCTGAGATTTTAGTTGTATGTATGTTAGACTGCTTAATACTGTCCCACATATCACTGAGGCTCTGTTTTTTCTTCAGCTGTTTTTTCTCTATGTGCTCAAATTGGATAATTTCTATTGCTTCTGTCTTCAAGTTTACTAGCCTTTCCTTCTGCAGTGTTCAATCTGCTGTTAAGCTTATCCAGTGAATTATTTATTTAAGGTATTTTATTTTTTAGTTCTAAAATTTTCATTTGGTCTTTTTTCAGTTACTGTTTTCTGATAAGATTATTCATTTATTCACCCTATGTCCATTTTTTTCTTTAATTCTTGAACATGTTTATTTTAGTAATTTAAAAATCCTTGTTTGCTAATTCCAACATCTGTATCAACTCTGGAACATTTTATATTGACTGTTTTTTTTTCCCCCTTCCTTATTACATGTCACATTTTCCTGCTTCTGTGAATGTCTAGCAATTTTTATTTCATGCCAAACATTGTGGGTCATATTATCTTCCTTTAAAGAGTGTTACTTTTTTTTGGCAAGCAAACTGATAGATCAACTTGATTCTATGGAGAGCTGATTTTTTGGCTTTTTTATTGTGGGCCTAGTGTACCCACCCCTCTCTAGGACTAGGGTGCCTCTACTCCTAAGATCTGGCCTTTCCTGAATCTCAGTTGAATGTCCAATGTTCATCAAGTTCTCTGTACCATGGCCACTGAGAACGCCAGTGTCTCCCAGCACTCTGTGACCTCTGGAATCTCTCTTAGTACACAGCCCCCAAGTACCTATTCTCTACCAGGCCTTGGTGCATATGTGCAGCTTTGTTTTCCACCAAAGACCCAGGTGGTCCCCTATACATATTTCTGTTCTTTTCTGGGCAGTTCCTTCCTCTCTAGTAGCCTGCCCTGCAAATTTCAGTCACCTCAGCAGCCCTAGATTCTGGTTTCTTTTTCTCTACCCTTGATTTAGGCTCTATTTCCCCACGCTGTGGTATGTAAAGCCTCTAGGCAGAGAGCCAAGATCAACGTGGATTTCACTTCTTGTGTTTTTCTTCTCTCAAGGTTCGTATGCCTGCACCATCTGTACACTAAAACCCTTTACTGTTGAGTCAATTCTGACTCATAGCGACCCTATAGGACTGAGTAGAACTGCCCCATAGGATTTCCAAATAGCACTGGTGGATTTGAACTGCTGACCTTTTGCTTAGCAGCCAAGCTCTTAACCATGGAGCCACCAGAGCTGTAGACTAGGACCTGGAAACTATCGTTTCACATGTTTTATCCAGTTTTTTTTTTTTTTTTAAATGGGAGGTTAAGTCCAATATCTGTAACTGTCATGGGCAGAACCAGAAGTTACTCTGAAGTTAGACAGATATTGTTAGCCTATTTTATAGTTGAGGAAACTGAGGCTTAGAGTACATAAGCACTTCCCTCAAGACTGCGTCAGAAGCAGTTGAGCAAGGGTAGAGCCCATGTCTCCTGGCTTCTAGAGCAGGGTTCTTAACATTACTTCCTCCTTTTGTTTCCTAGTTTCCTTTTCCGTCTTGTTCCTCTTCAAAGTAAATACAGAGGATGTACAGTAATCTCTTGTGCACCTTCATATTTTCATTTCGATCATATTTCACAGTCTCGTTTTCATGGCTTTTCACTTTGCTTCACCTTATCTGGCAAACTCTTTGTTTATTTTAAATATTCTCCCTTTCCTTTCTGCTTCTATTCTTATCAGACTATCCATCCGCATTTCCTACTTATTCTTGTATTTTCTCAGCATCAAGCACTTGTTCAATCCATAAGCCCCAAACCTACCACCACTGAATTGATTCTGACTCATAGAGACCCTGTAGCACAGAGCAGAACTGCCCCACAGGGTTTCCAAGGAGTGGCTGGTGGATTTGAACTGCCGACCTTTTGGTTAGCAGCTGTAGCTCTTAACCACTACACTGCCCTCTCTTTATGAATATTTGTGGACTGAATCAATGAAAAACTGAGTTTTTTTTTTCATCTTTTCACCTTTTTCCCTATATGCTATTGAAAGGAGTGCCCAAGGAGTTCAGGTTAGGAGTTGAAGCCCATAGGAGTCAGCAGGGAGACCTTCACACTCAGTTTGAAAATGCTTCTCTCTGGATAGGAGTTTTTGTCTGATAATTCATGCATTTAAAAAAATTATTATTATTATTCTTGGTACACTGAACTAGTGGAATTAGTCTACTGCCTTTTCTTCTCTTTCTATGCCTTTTCTTCTTCTGGAAATGATTTCAAAAAGATCCCCTTTATCATCCATTCTCAATCATGCCACTAAAATCTACCCACTTCTCTCTCTTAATTTTACCATTACTTTTTTTTCTAGCACACGGTAGAATTTTTGTATGCAATTTCTTTATTTTTGCTGTATCTTTGTCTTTTTTCCCAATTTTCTTTTTCTCTGTACAAACTCCTCCAGAAACCTTTCTAAGGTTTCATCACATTTCATCATTTCTATTCCAGTGTCTTCATCCTGGTGTCTCTGCTTGTTGCTTCTACTTGAGGAACTCCGATTTTCCCTTTAAATCCTTTGGTTTTAGGGCCACATTCCTTGAGCACTTCCTCATATCATTTTCCGACACACCCCACCACTGACACCCCGAGGTCAGAGGCCTGCCCTCTCCTTGATCTCTCCTCTTTTGTCTTTAATCTCTTTTTTTCCATTAGGAATTTTACCCCCTTCTTTATTCCTCTGCCAAAATCCTCATTTTCGAGACGTGAATTTTGGCTAGTAGTGCCTTCATGAAATAAAAATGGGGGTATCGTTTCTGTTCCATGTCATAACCTTTATTCTTTTTCATACATAAACAACGTCAACCCTTCTGGCTCACTTTTCCATTTTGGTAAACATGTAGCCAGCTGTTGGCATGTGCGCTTAAGCAAACATCTTTCAATCCTATGCTCTTACAACCTGGGTTATTTGGTTTGTTCAGGCACTTTTTCTTAGATCTCCAGTTTTATTCTTTTCTCAAAAAATCAGTGGAAATCTTCCCCTCCACCCCACATCTATACCCTTCTCACGGTGTTTAGGAAGTACAGTTTTATATGGTTTTTCTTTTTCAAAATTGTTTTGGGGGTTCTAGAAATTTCTTTTGGGGCATATACATATCCTTGAAGTAAAACATTTTGCTTCTTAAATTCACCAGCACCAGTATAAATCATCAGATTCAGATCCCATAGATCTTTGGAAAGTTCCCATTATAAACTGCAAACAAAAAATCTCACTCTTAAAATGGTCTGGTAAGGAAATCCCTGGATCCTGTTCTCTATGTTCTAGTGAATAATTTGCTCCAAACAGGTAATATCCAGACTTCTTCTGGCACAAATTTATGTCCAGCTTTTCTTTTCCTAGAGTCCTTTAAGTGGTACCTCTTGCTTTCTTTTTAGTTGTAATTTCTCATTTCTATTTTGAGTTATTATTTATCCTCTTTATATGGATTTAATTAGTCTTCGAAATTCTCTTTCTTTGCCTCTTTTTTTTCGGCCCATTTCTCCAGGGCCTAGGGTCCATCCACGATGAGTCTTGCCAAGCCTTTCTCTCTATCAGTTTCGATAGCTATTTCCCTCTTCTCTACTTCCTCTTTCATGGCCCTCAGAGAACTTTGCCCCTGGAGTCAAGCTACCTAGCTAGGTACCTTTTTTTCATTAGAAGCTATTTTCTCCTGGATATCTTCTTGTGGCAGTGATTGCCACACCCTGGCTTCCTTTCCTCTGTTTTTCTTTTTCCTTTTTCCCAATACCACCTGAAATCAATCCTTTTTATTTCTCCCTGCAGTTCTACTGACCACCTTTCCCTTCCCTTCCAGGCCCAGGTGGCTTCCTTGAATTCATTCGAGCAGATGTTCCCGGCTCACTTTTTTCATTTCCCCTTTCGTTCTGCACCTTTGAAGCCAGCCCAGCTGGTCCGGCCCCAATGTTATTATGACCTGCTCTTGTGCAGCGTGCCTATCCTCTCTCCAGTAAAGGCCACCCACTGCTGTTGAGTTGATTTTGACTCAGAGCGACCCTATAGGACAGGGTAGAACTGCCCCATAGGGTTTCCAAGGCTGTAATCTTTAGGGAAGGACACTGCCACATCTTTCTCCCACGGAGTGGCTGGTGGGTTTGAACTGCTGCACTTTGGGTTAGCAGCCGAGTGCTTTAAACACTACATCACCAGGGCTCCTTCCAATAAAGGCCACATGCTAGTTAATTATGATTTTATTCTCAACACCCAAGTGTTGGATGTCACATTCCGCTGATGATTTCTTGAACCTCATCTTTTTCATGTCTTTATTTCCTCTGCAAATGGAACGTACCTCCTATTTTTGCCTGAAGACTGTTTGATTTCATATTTCTCTAGTCTAAGACTTATAAGGGCCAACCATTGCTAGTGCTACCGAGATGGTTTGTACCTCATCAAACCTTATCAATTGACTCATTATGTCTTTTATTCATTTACCATTACCAGCTGCTGCCAGGTTGATTCTGACTCATGGAGACTCCATGTGTGGCCAGAGTAGAACTGTGCTCCATAGGCTTTTCATGGCTGTTACCTTTTGGAAGCAGATTGCCAGGCCTGTCTTCTGAGGCACCTCTGGGTGGTTAGAATCACCAACCTTTTGGTAGGTAGCCAAGTGCTTAATAATGTGCACCACCTATGGACCCATTGTCTTTTATACCCATTGTCATCTAGTCAATTCCCACCCATAGTGACCCTAGAGGACAGAGAAGAACTGCCCTATTGGTTTCCAAGGAGTGACTGGTAGATTTGAACTGCTGACCTTTTGGTTAGCAGCTGTATCACTTAACCACTGCTCCACCAGGTCTCCCTGTCACTGCTTTATTCTTTTTTTTTTCAATAATTTATTTTTCTTCTTGAGGATATACACAGCAGAACATACACCAATTCAACAATTTCTACATCTACAATTCAGTGACATTGATTACATTCTTTAAGTTGTGCAACCATTCTTACCCCCCTTTTCTGAGTTGTTCCTTCCCCATGAACCTAAACTCACTGCCTCCTAAGTTTCCCAGCTAATCCTATGAGTTGCTTTTGTCAATTTGATCCCATATAGATAGATCTTAAAAGAGCACAATGCTCAAGGCAGACATTCTTTACTAGTTAAGCTAAACTATTGTTTGGTTTTAAGAAGGCTTAAGAGACTGTCCCTGCTTTATTCTTGAAGAAAATGATCAAGGCCTTTAGATTTGACCTGCCCAGTGAAATTGCCAGAAAGTTCTTAGAGTATCATGTCCCATTTTTACTGATAAAGTCTCTGAAAACAAATTCAGTTGCTGTGATGGTCTAAACTTACATCAGACTCCTTACCACTCATTTCTAGGAAAGTCTACAAATCTGTACCTTGGGCTCATCCATAATGAATTGAAAATCTGGGTCTCTGTGATAGTCTCAGACTGCAGGAGACTTCAGAGGGCACTGCGTGGTTGCTGTTCCCAGAGTCTGACAGCATCTGAGTATCTCTTTGTATGTGCGGTTCCTACAGTATCTGGATCAAATCTGAGGCTTTAGTATGTAGCTATGTGCCCCTGTTTCTGATTCAGAACTTCTCTAATTTTGAGGCGATCATCTTTTTCAGTCTCTAAATCCACAAGATTGAGAATTCTTTGTTTACATTTATTGTTGGTTTTATGATTAGCAGAGCTTGTGACTAGTTGGTGGAGTAAGAAACTCCCACATTTCAAACTCACTGGGTCCTGTGTATGATTGCATCAACACATGTTGGTTATGGTTCCTTAGAGCACTGTTGGTGGGTGTGTTAGGCTTTGGCTTCAAGACACTGCTGTTAAAAAGCAAATGCTCCTGAGGACTATTATCAGATAATCTCTTAGGGAGGGACCTGACCATGCCATTGACTTTGGAGTCAGATGAACATGGATTCTCACCCTGGCACTTCTACTTACTAGCTGAAAGATCTATAAAGTTTTTGAGCCTCAGTGTCCTCATCTGTAACAATGGGTATAACAATACCTACTTCATTGGATTGTTCTCATAATTAAATGAGGGCATTGGAAAGGTGTTACTATTATAGAATGATATACTATATAAATGATAGGAATTTGTGTCTCTTTTGTTCTTTCTCCTAACCTTAACCTCTTGGGAAGGATGGGGGTTATAGCTAGGTCATGGTTCCCAGTATTGTATGATTGTCTACCATTTTGTCATCTGATGTGATTTCCCCATGTGTTGTAAATCCTAAAGTTATGATGTAATGAGATGGGTTAGTGGCAGTTATATTATGAGATCTACAAAATTTGATAGTGTCTTAAGCCGATCTTTTTTGAGATATAAAAGAGAGAAGCAAGCAGAGAGACAGGGGACCTCATACCACCAAGAAAGCAGCACTGGGAGCTCCTGCACAGAGACGCTCCTATACCATGGAAAGACTGACGAAAAGCACCTTCCTCCAGAGCCTTGCGAGAGCCTCACAGCTTTTCCTTTGAGTTCCTCTGGGTATGACACAACTTCTCCGTTAACATTCTTGTCCCTTCAGCTCACCAGTTTAACCCATCAAGTTCCGTTCAGGCTGGTTTCCATTCCCAGGCTGGTGACTAACAGGAAGATATTAAAATCAAGGATAAAACTAGGGTCAGCCCTAAGCAAAGTTGGTGAAAGTGCACAGTTTACCTTCAGCCATCCTCCCACCTACTGTCCACATTTCCATGTCTTATACCTCTGGAATCTAACACTCTACATTGTATTAATAGTGCCCTGACCCCTTCAAAAGAAAACACTTCAGTCAAAAACCCTCTGCTATAAACTACTGCCTGCATTACCATGAGACCAGAAGAAAAGGATGGTGCCCAGGATCTCCAACTGTGATGTGATTCAGTCTCAGAAAGCGCGTGGCTTCACCAGAGTTCATTTTGGTACCTGGGCAGACCTTTCTGATATCTGCTCTCTCCTTGGGCTCCAAAGGGCTTAGGGTAGTTGTATACTAGAGCTGGCTCATTCTGACTTGCAACAACCCAGTGTTAATTTTCAAGATTTTTGTGAGCCGGCTGGCATCACATTGGCAACTTGAAATCGACCAATATGGCAGTATTTACACTATGGAAATTGGCCTGTAAAAACCATTGCTATTGAGTAGAGCCCTACTCATAGTGGCCCTATAGGACAGTATAGAACTGCCCAATAGTTTTCCAAGGCTGTAATCTTTACAAAATTAGACTGCCGTATCTTTCTGCTGTGGACTGGCTGATGGGTTCGAAACACCCACCTTTTGATTAGCCACTGAGCACTTAACCACTGTGGAAATTGGCAAATACTACAAATCAGGGCCATTTTTCCTGGATAGCTGGTTGTTAAATGTTTATCAACACTAAGGTAACGCGAGATTCAGAATAGTCCATCGAAGTGGCTTCTAATCAAATTCCCAGGGGTCACCTGAGCTTCCCGAGAAGATCCAGTGGCAATACTCTAATTCATAGCATCCACCATCTTTGGTATTGGATACCTTGGGAGCGAGTGACAGAGAGAACCAATACTGAGCAATACTCTCAGCTGGACAGGGACTAAGTGCCTGCTGTCCCAGGCTCCTGGCCACCTTAGCCCTGGTGTGACTAGAGGGAACTGCTTTGGGGCAGAGTAGCCACATTCTTTAATGCGATGGCAGGGACAGGCCCAGGGCTCTGAGCCTACTTAGGACTTCATGCCAGGACTCTCCTCTTTCCTTTCCTTATCTTTGGATGGCAACCACACAAGATCCAGATGTCAAACTGTCACTAATTTTCCAACCAAGGCATCTGGTATTTGGCAGGTGCCCAGGCATCTGACTCTATGACTTTGAACTACCTTGACCTCCTTGTTTCATCAGACCTGGAGGCACAGTACATGGGCTTTACAATTTTTTCCCTCCAAAACTTTCTCTTCCAATCCTCACTAAAAAAAGCTACCACGAAACAACAAAAAATAAAAAAACAATCAATCAAACCCCCCTCTAAAATAGGAAACCCCAAGCAACATCCTCACTCACCACCCCAGGGGAAGCTAACTTGCTTCCTTCCAGAAATGATGGAAACACGATATATTCAGAACGCACTCAACACATGAATCATATATCCTCCCACTATCTCATCTGCATGAAAATAGACACTTCATCTGCTTCCATTTCTAGTTTTCCTGCCCAGAAGCCATTATCCTCTGATGACATCTGAACTGGTTGCTCCCAGGGATGGTTGCTGATGAGGGCAGCAGGCAGTGCCAAGTGGTACAGCGCCATTGTGTGCCAGTACTGCAATGTCGCAGGACAGGGGAAAGCAGATTGCTGAGCTGGGATATGGGAAGGCAGATGATACATTCTCAGAGATGACAAAGTCTAGTTCCCATGTTTGTACTTCCTGTGAGGGCCCAGAAAAGGTAATTAACCTGCCTAAGGTTGTCCTGTGAAGGGGTATGGGAATGGGACAGAGATGGAGGGCGTCACGTCCAAAAGTTCTATACGAGATGCTACAGTTGGCAGGGCTTGGACCAGGCTGTTGCCCTGGTAGTACAGGCACATTGTACTCAAGGGATGGGGACAACTGAAATGCCACTCTGCAGGGAAAGAGCACAACACTGGAATAAAAAGAGCTGGATTTTAATCCTTTGCTGCTTAGCCAATCTCTGCTTTCTTGGGTGTCAAATCTCTCACAGATGTAGGGAAAGGGTTATGCTAGATCAGGGGCTGGCAAAGTATGGCCCAAGGGCCAGTTCAGCCTCTGCCTGTTTTTGTATGGCTGCAGAGTTAAGAATGGCTTCTACATTTTTACATGATTCAAATATCAAAGAAAAAAAAAAAGAATGACACATGAAAAATTATATGAAATTCAAACTTTGGTGTCCATAAATAAAGTTTTATTAGGACACAGCTATGCCCATTCATCTTGGTACTGTCCGGCTGCTTTTGCACTAAGATGGCAGAGTGTGGCGGAGACTGTATGTGGCCTGTAAAGCTGAAAATATTTACTCTCTGGACCTTATAGACAAAGTTTGGCAACCCTTGAACTAGATGATGCTGTGAGGTCCTCTTATATTCTAGATGTTGTTGTTAGATTCCGTCAAGTGGTTTTCAACATGTAGTGACCCTATGTACAATAGAATGAAACACTGCCCAGTCCTGCACCATCCTCACAATCATTGCTATGCTTGAGCCCATTGTTGCAGTCACTCTGTCAATCCATGTCATTAAGGGTCCTCCTCTTTTTCGCTGACCCTCTACTTTTCCAAGCATGATGTCCTTCTCCAGGGACTGATCCCTCCTGATAACATATCCAAAGTACGTGAGACAGAATCTCACCATCCTTGCTTCTAAGGAGCATGCTGGCTGTACTTCTTCCAAGACAGATTTGTTCATTCTTCTGGCAGTCCCTGGTATATTCAATATTCTTTGTCAACATCGTAATTCAAAGGCATCAATTCTTCTCTGGTCTTCCTTATTCATTGTCCAGCTTTTGCATGCATATAAGGTGATTGAAAATACCATGGCTTGGGTCAGGCACACCTTTGTCCTCAAAGTGACGTCTTCGCTTTTTAACACCTTAAAGAGGTCTTTTGCAGCAGATTTGCCCAATGCAATACGTTGTTTGATCTCTTGACTGCTGCTTCCATGGGTGTTGATTATGGATCCAAGTAAAATGAAATCTTTGACAACTTCCATCTTTTCTAGATAGGACACTAAATTTGTCTTTGGGGTCTTCCCACCCCCTTTTCAGCATCAGTCCTAGCTGTGAATTCTCCATCTGTTTCTTAGTGCTTGTGTCTACCCCTTGTTGTCTGGGTTGAGGTTGGATTCAGCCAAAGGGAGATGGTATTCAGATCCCAAAGAAGATATGGCTTGAAAACTTGGGCTTCCCATAAAAGGTTTCTCAGCAGAAGGAGGGCAGGAAAAAGTGGGAGGAAGCTGTCTCTAGACAGTGAAGAGAAAAACGTTTCTTAGACGTCATGATTATGATTTTATCAACCAAAAATTTGAACCAGTGGATTGCAGCACTCACCTCCAAGCCTCTCAAAGCTTGGACTCATGGCAGAATTTCTAGTGGGGCTTGAGACAAGGGCCAACCCCTGGGAAGAACCTTTACTAGAACAGACTTTTAGGAAGGAAAAGGTCGTTTACCTTGAGTTGTCTCTTCTGATCCCTGCCTTCACATGTTGAAATAGATTAGGAGACACGAACATGGGAAGGTTTCTTCAGGCAGCCTGGAGGGGAGCCCCAGATGAAGCACTGCCCTGGAGTGCAGCGGAGTCTTATGGCCAGACCCCGCCCAGCTGTGTGCATCTGGGGTCTGACTGAGACCCTGGCCTTTCCTCTTGGTTCCCACTGTCCTGTGCTCTGTGCCTGTTTACTGCGGGAGAAGCTGCTCCACCTGGGGCTGTTTCTTCAGCCACAGAGGCTAAGCAGTTCTGGACACGATTCCAGCTACAACTTGTGGACAGCTTTTAGAACACAGCTGCTGCTCAGCACCTACTGACAAAGGAAAACGGACCAATAAATAGGTTTTGAGAGTCTACTGCCCACAAGACACGGTAATAAAGGGATGGAGTACGGGACCAAAAGGATACAGAACACTGCCTCCACCCCTGAAGCGGCAGCCAGTCTAAAGCAGATGGCATTTTAGAGCTGTTTGGACTGATTTTCTGCCCATTCAGGAATTCCCTCTGCACCTCACCTGACAAGTGACCTTGGGTCTCAGCACTGTTCTTCCTCTTTCATGACTGTTGTCATGTTCTGTTCACCTCCCACCTGGCCCTTCACACGTCTGGGTTTCTCCAGGCCAAACGTCTCACTTGTCGTGATTTCTAGACTCTCCACACTTCATTTGCCCTTTTGGGGACCCCCTTCAAAAGGCATCCCTGTGTAGTGGAAGGAACAGAAGCTTTGCCAGGGGCTATTCCTGGGTTTGAAGTTTCGGCCTTTAGCTGTGTGACTTTGGGGCTATTACTTGAACTCTGAGTCTCTGTTTCCGCAAATGCAAAATAAGTATAATAATCACATTATAGCATATTTGTAATGATTAGATGAGATAAATGTGTAAACTGTTTGGCACAAATCAAAAACATTTATATGCCCCTGAGAAGTTTTCTTTCCTTTTTTTCCTTTAACAAAGCGTCCAGAACTTAACACAATATTCCATATAAATGGCTGGAATAATGAAGAGTACAGTAGAGCCATTCCATCCTTTATTTAGAACAGTAAGTTTTTTTTTTAATGCAGCCTGGTGGAAGAAAGACCTGGCGATCTGCTTCTGAACTATCACAGCCACTGCACACTCTGCGATGCATGGTTCTTCTCTGAAACACATGGATTGCCATGAGTCAGAGTCGACTCAACAGCAGCTCGTTTGGTTTTTGGTTTTTCAATGTGATCCTGGCTGTTTTGTTGTTTGAACAGTCACTATTGGAAGAGCATGCTGGGTTGGGATCAAGATACCTGGGTTCTTTTCCAGTTCCTTCATTCATTCTCCCAACAAATGCTTATTGACTCCCACCATATACTATGTGCCAGGGACACAATGGGTGAACAAAACAGATGAAGGCACTCCAGTGAGGGAGCTGAGTGATGTACAAATAGCCAAACATATAGTACAATGCGAGAGAACGACAAAAACAATGATTAAATAAAGCTAATTTAATGGAGTGAAGGGTTTCAAACAATTCTGGCACTTACTAGCTGTGCTGCCTTGGATAGAGCAAAGAGGGTGACTCAGATCTGTTGTTTTCAAGTAGTGCTCAGAAGTCAGGAGTCTGGGAGGGTGCCTCAGGAGTCTGGGAAGGTGCCTCAGGAGTCTGTCTCCATAAGGTAGAAGTGAGAGGCAAATGGTAGGTGGCTGAATTTTCAGATCCTTTACCCCTACTCCTAACCAGAGCAAAAAAACAAAAACAAAAACAAAAAAAAAACCAGAGCAGCACCTTTTAAAATTTTCTTTTACCTACTTGGCCTCTGTGTGAGATTCTAACTGATGAAAGTGTTCTATTGTTTTTTAAAAAGATCCAGAGCTATCATATCGGACATTTCTAACTTCTAGCTCAAAGACTGTGAGAATTGTCAGATCTGCCTCACTGTTCTAGTGTGTAGTGCTACTACGAGTGCAGCATTTACACTTATGAGTGTGATATTTTATCTTCTTAAGTTTTCGTACATTGATCTAGTAGGCCAAGATGATTTTGGAGTATTGATCCTAGCATGCTACATATTGTCTATAGAAGCAGCAGTCAAGAAATCAAACAATGTATTGCATTGAGCAGATCTGTTGCAAAAGACCTCTTTGAAGTTTTAAAAAGCAAAGATGCACTTTCATAACTAAGGTACACCTGACCCAAGCCATAATATTTCAATTGTCTCATGTACGTGTGAAAGTTGGATAGTGAAAAGGAAGACGGAGAAGAATTGATGTCCTTGAACTGTGGTGTTGGCAAAGAATATTGAATGCACGATTGATTGCAAGAAGAATAAACAAATCAGTCTTAGACAAAATATGACCAGAATGTTCCTTAGATGCTAGGATGGCTAGACTTTGACTTGCTTACTTTGGACACATCCTCAGGAGAGACCATTTGCTAGATAAGGACATCACGGCTGGCAAAGTAGAGGTTCAATGAAAATAAAGGAAACCCTCAAGGAGATAGACTGGCATAACAGCTACAACAACGGACTGAAACATACCGATGGTCATGAAGATGGCGCAGGACTGGGCAACATTTCATTCTGTTATACATAAGGTCTCCAGGAGTCGGAGCCGACTCGATGGCAACGACCAACAACATCCTACATGTTAGTGATACCTCCTAACTTTGGATTATTTGCAAATCTGTTTTGTGTGCCTTTTGTATCTTCATCCAAGATGTTTATAAAAACATTGGTTAGGGATAGGGCCCAGGGCAGAGATTTGTGGCTCTCCAACAGAGACTACCTCCAGGCTGACTTAATCATTAATCAGTACCTTTGAATTTCAGATGTTCAAAATGACCATCTAAGTACAATAGCATCCAGCCAATGCTCTCCCTTCTTATCTCCTTTAAAAAGGCAGTGTTGGGTAGGAAACATAATTGTAGAAACAAAGTATAGCTTTTAAATCTAATATGCCCAGACCAAGACGGGTCTATGGGCCCTGGGAGGTAGTAGGGAGGAGCCCAGGCTGCCTCTGTGTGTCGTTGGACCCCATGGGGGTCACCAAGAACAGAGAGCTGCACCTCAGAGCAGAGGGGCTTGAGCGAAGCAGCAGGTGGGCAGCAGTCCGCTCAGCCACCTCTCCCTGGGGCTTAGTTAACGTAATGGAGAAATTTATCTAGCAATAAAACAAGAAGACACAACAAAGAATCAAGCAGGGCTCGCCATCCCTCAGACCACAGCTAGTCACATGCAGAAGTTTACTGGGAGCATTGCTTTTCCCGAGTGTTCTTTCTTGCCACCTGAGGACTCTGCTGCAGGAAGCTGGGGAAACAAAATAGCCAGAGCCACTGTCCTCTACAAAAAGCTCTGGGTCAGTAAGACCAAATGACGGAGGATATGCTGAGAGAAGTGGTCAAGGAAGGCATGTAGGGATTGCAGAAATGGCAAATGTTCTGTTACCTATATACTTACCACAATAAGAACACAATAATAATAAAAAAGAAGGCATGTGGGAGATTTTTACCTTTGTCTTCTCTTGCTGCCTCTACACACACACATCTCTCTTCATTTTCTTTATGAAGCATAAGAAAGTCTTTTGGGAAATCTAGTCCTAAATTTAGGAAACCCTGGTGGCATGGTGGTTAAGTGCTATGGCTGCTAACCAAGATGTCGGCAGTTCAAATCCACCAGGCGCTCCTTGGAAACTGTATGGGGCAGTTCTACTCTGTCCTATAAGGTCGCTACTAGTCAGAATCGACTCGAGGGCAGTGGGTTTGGCAGTCCTAAATTTACAGAATAGGCCAAATCCAGCAGCTGGCTTTATGCCCCTCCTTGCCCCCAAACACTAAATAGTTCCCACAGGGTGCAAGAAAGGGTTGTTGAAAACAGCAGGTTTTCTTTTTTTTTTTTTTTCCTTAACTTCAGCACTTCTGGTAAATCTGTGATCCAGCATCTAGTGGTTAACCACTGATACAGGAAATGACATTTAACGTTTTTATCACTCAGCCAGAAATGGAAGAACAAGGCAAGTCTGTGTTTGGAGAAGATGGACGGCTGCCCACTACCTTCATCTTAAAGGCACACGATCTCTTTTTCCGATCGCTTGGGTTGATAGGTGACTCACTTCCCCTCAGTCTACTTGCTTCACTGACAACAATAAGGCAGGAATGTTGGGAGAGCATTCATGCCTTGCTGTGCAGGATGGGAACTCAAATGCTGTCAGAGACTGAAAGGATTTAGACGAACAGCCCTGGGTTCCCCTTTTTCAGGAGCCCTTGTGGGTCAGTTGCACGCCGGGACCAGGACTCAGGAAATGACTTTCGATGCCCGCGGTTCCAGGCACTTTGAACCACAGCATCAGCCGGGAAGGCCACCTGGTCAGGATGAGACTTTGAACAGAATCACTGGCCGTCCATTGCTAAGCATAGGACAGTCAGTGGAGGTCTCATTAGCCCCTCCAAGACTCTCAGAAAACTAAGGGTATTGAACGCCACAAACCACAGTGAGAAACTACGTTCAGTTTCGCTTGCAGTTTTCTTTGGTCACTGAGCTCTTCCCCATTTCTTGTTGCCCTTTTGGGATGGGGGGTTTTCAGTGCAGCTGCTAAGTGGAGTCTTTGTAACAACAATAACAACATTAATAAGCACTGACATTTGTTGAGCAGTAAGTAGATTTCTATCTCCTGTATCTGGTCAAGGTCCTAAGCTGGTGTCAATAGCCTGCCTGGATTTGAACCCCGTGTATCCATTGCCAAAGCCTCCCTGCCTTACACGTATTTAATAGTGAGCACAAACCTGGGCCCCAGCCATTTGTCACCCCCACCCTCTGGGTAAGGAATTGGGACCCCGAGGATTAGGGAGAAGATTTGTGGATGCGCTGGTGGAACAGGGTGGGCGGGATCAGTCAATGCACTGTTGGCAGAGACCGCTGTCTTCCCACATTAATTAGGGTCCCAGCTCCTCCTGATAAATTTCCCCAGCCCTTTCCTTCTCTCAGCAGGAACTAACATGATCCTGTTTTATGAAAAGGGTCACCAGATGTAAAAGTGTCCTCTTTTTGCTCTCTGCCACATTATCTGCATGAATTCCTAGCCAGGCAAGTTCATGTTCATGAACACCAGGAGGCAGGATGGTACAGTGGGAAAGCCTGCTCTTGGCAGCAGGAGAGTGGGGTCAATGTCTACATTATCCATCTGAAGCTGACTACTCTTGGTGAGTCACCTGTGGATTTCTGCTCTGCCTTGTTCTTTGATGTGATTTGAGGTGAGGGCCACTCATGGTCTCTTGAATACTCAGTTTATTTATCTGCTTACTTGATCTGAAGATGTAATGAACTCTAAAGAGCTCTGAAAAGTAAATTTGTCTTTCCATGAAAGGGGAATAAGTTTTTGTTTGACATCAAAGCCTTTCTAGCATGATGGAGTTGCACATGGGAGTTGTGTCCTCAAGGGCTGTACCCACAACTCCAGCTGTGTGATTTTGTACCAGAACAACTGAAGGGTATGACTTCTACCCATGCTCTCTCAGGGGTGGGAGTTGGGTCCTCCCCAGGGCAAGCCTCTTCTTTTAGACCGATCTCATCTTCTCTATGCCCTCTCTGCAGAGGTTTTACCCTGCAGACCAAAGTGGAGTCATCAGGGACTGAGGGTGGTCACCTGTGCTAGGCACTGGGGAGCAAAGGCCAGTAGGGCATATTCTCCAAGCTCAAGAAACTTACAGTCTACCTCAGTGATGCCCATTCCTGGGCACCAGAATCGTTTAGGGAATTTACATAACATTGATGCCTAGAGCGTCTCATTTAATTGGCATTCATATATATTTTATAATAAGACCGCTAGGTGATTCTGATGTGTAGTCAGAGTAACAAATCATAATCTAGATGGAGAGACAGAGTAGTTAAAAACAAAACAAAAAGTACAACATAGTGTATTATATATAATACACTATGTTGTACTTTTTGTTTTTATATGCTCTGATTTTGACAAATACATGTAGTTATGGGAGTACACAGTTAGGACTACTTACCAGTCCTGTAGTAGTGGCCATCGAATCAAGTCTAGTAGATTCTGACTCACGGTGACCCCACGTGTGTTGGAGTAGAACTGTACTCCATAGTATTTTCAGTGGCTGATTTTTTGGAAGTAGGTCTTCAGACCTTTCTTCAGAGGTGCTTCTGCGTGGACTTGCACCACTAACTTTTTAGTTAGCAGCCAAACATACTTACCATATATGTACAACCTAGGGACTCCTAGGGCCATTTACCCAGCCTAAAAATTTTGTGAAGCAGGAAACAGTGCAGCTGAGATTTCAAGAGCGGGAATTAACCGGGTGATCAGGACAGAGCGGGCCAGGGATGAGGACAGGGGAGGTTAAGAGGATCTCCAAAAGTCCCTGGGTGGTGCAAACAGTTAGGTGCTTGGCTACTAGCTGAAAGATTGACAGTTTGAACCCACTCAGAGGCACCTGGGAAGACAAGCCTGTCAATCTGCTCCCAAAAGGTCACAGCCTTGAAAACCTACGGTGTTCAGTTCTGCTTTGCACACATGGGGCTGCCATGAGTCGGAATTGACCCGATAGCTACTGACAAGAGCAACAAAGAGGATCTCCAGGGAAAACAAGAAGCATTTTGAGAGTCCAGAAGTGAAAGAGGACATGGCACTTAAGTGAGACTGGAAGTAGTTTAGTGCGGCTGGAAAAAAGAGAGAGTGACAAAGCCAGAGATGTGACCAGAGGCCAGCTCATGAAGAGTACTGAAGGCAATAATAAGGACTTCACACTTTATCCTGAGGATGGAAGCGAGCTGACAAAGAGTTATGTTCAGAGAAAGGACTGTATCAGTTTTGTAGCATGAGTAACAGAAAGGGAGCCAGATGTAGGTGGGGAGAACGTTAGATCATGCATGCTTCAGAGATGGCTTCCTGAACTATGTTAGTGGTTACAGGGATAGCAAGAGGTGGGAGGATTTGATACATATTAGGAACTACAATCAATTAACCATAGAGAGTACAGTGAGGGAAAAGACCAGGATAACTTCAGGTTTTTGTGTTGGGTAACGGGATGGATGAATGTGCTATTCCTTGGGAAAGGCCATGCTGGAGGATCTACATGCAAGTAAGAGAGCCTCATGGCTGCTCACGCAGGGTCCTAGAAATAGCCAGACTGGGTGGGCCTCTGCTAGCTGCTCTGGGGCCCTGGGGCCATGCAAGTCTCCAGTGAGTGGACCAGAGCTCCTGTGAGCATTACAGAGGGGCAGGTGCATCAGTGAAATGACTGGGGCATTTATTGCATTCTTTTCAGCTTGCCAGCCTACTCAGATTTCTGGTATATACCTGCACTCAAGATGTTCATTTTCCCGATGAGACCAATCACAGATACTAGTGGAATCTCAAATATAAACAATAATAATTTCCATTTTCTGCGATCCATTACTTAATCCTACTTTACTCCCCTAAGTGAAATCTTAACACCTCCATCTGTCCATATAAGAAATCCTTTAATGACTCAGACACTTACAAACATTCTTTTTTATTCTCATTGACAAGTTCAGGTTCCTGTAGGCTCTTTATAGACTCCTATGTCTTTTCTGCCCCAGGGACATGCCCCCTCTAAAGACTCCCACTGATTTCTTATCCCACACAATTACATGTCTCCATTTCTATAACCTGTTGATGTCAACTTCAAAGGCCACCATTCCCTTTTCCCTGCATTGTGGGCCATTCATGCATTACTGACAGGCTATACCTTTCTCTTGTGACCCTTCATTTTGATTCTTCAGTCTTCTGGTCTTCCTCCCTGTTCCTCTGCTATCCACTTTTCTTGTCTTTTGTCAGCTTCTTTCCTTCCTTACTTGGTATCTTGTTTTCCACACATCTATAAAAAAAGTTATTCTGCAAAGATGTCAAAGTCTATCCTATGAGTTGAATCTTGATCATTAGGGTCATTTAGTGCTAAATATGACACTAAAGGAAAAATGCATTGTAAATGGAAAATCACCAAACAAATGTTAGATAAGGATAACAGTAACAGGCTTCGATGGTCTCTGCTTGTTTAAAGAAGTAGCGTAAATAACATCTAGAAGCAAAGGTTGAAACATATGAAATTATATTTCTAAACTCTCTTGGCAATTCAGTCTCCTGAACTGATTTTTCAAAATTCAGTTTCTAAACTGAGATGAAGCCCTGGAAGATTTATGCAAAATTTGGTTTACCTCCCAAGTGCCTCTTGTCATTCGTAAAACAAAAATTTGTTTCAGACCATATAAACCTTTGTGTCTTTTTCCCTGTTGTCCCCTTTACTTGAAATTCTTCAGTTCAACCAACAGTGAGCATCTCATTCTGTTCATTCATTCATTTTATTCATCCACCCTGTTCACCTAGTATGTGCCAGACAAGAACTGGGGATCCAATGGTGAGTAAAACTAGATATAATTCGTGCCCTCCTGAACTTAGAGCTTGAAGTCAAATGGGGGGAAAATACAGTAAAATAATCATACAAATAAAAGTGAGACTGAGTGCTGTGAAAAAGTCTGCAGTGCTATGAGAACATATAAGGGGGGCATGGGGTAGGATTTGATCTAGGCCAGGGGTAGGTGGTAAGTGGGTGGCAAGAAGATTTCCCTGAGGAAACGGTGCTTCAGCTCAGATCTGAAGGATGAGGAGGGGTTAGCTAAGTGAGGCAGGGCTTTGGAAGACAAGGACAAAGGCAAAGACTTTGTAGAGGGGTGAATACAACAGATTTGAGAAACTGAAAGAAGGCCAGAGGGTCTTGAAAGCAGAGAATGACCGGAGCATGGTGCAAATTGAGACTAGTGAGGGTCAGACCAGGTGAGCTTTGAAGGTTAAGAATTTTTAAATTTTTTATTTATTTTCTATTGAACTTTGGATGAAGGTTTACAGAACAAACTAGTTTCTCATCAAACAGTTAGTACACACATTGGCGTATGACATTGGTTAACAACCCCATGACATGTCAACATTCTCCCTTCTCAACTCTGGGTTCCCTGTTACCAGCTTTCCTGTTCCCTCCTGCCTTCCAGTCCCTGCCCCAGGGCTGGTGCACCCCTTTAGTCTTGTTTTGTTCCATGGGCCTGTTCAATCTTTGGCTGAAGTGCGAATCCAGTAGAGAATCTTGGGAAGAGAGTGTTCTCCTTGGCTTATTTCCCTATTTGAACTAGAGAACACGTGTCTGCCTTTTTAGAAGATGGAAGCACATCCTCTGACCCTTTATTTTATAGACTCTTCCCTTGGTACATATTTATATTTAGGCAAAGGTGAGAATGTGTGTCCACCCTGAGAGCTAAGCTTTAACTGAGGAGTATTAGTCAAGGGGTAAGCAAAAAGAAAGCCTCTTCTATGATTGCTGTGATGGAACAAAGTCCTTGAATGACTATTGGAAGATGAAGGCACTGCAAGGTACCCCATTTTTCTCTAGCTCTCTCCGGAACCCTCTATTGTGATCCCTATCAGGGCAGTCAGTGGTGGTAGTTGGGCACCATCTAGTTGTACTGGACTCAGCCTGGTGGAGGCCACGGTAGATGTGGTCCATTAGTCCTTTGGACTGATCTTTCCCTTGTGTCTTCAGTTTTCTTCATTCTTCCTTGCTCCCAAAGGGAGTGAGACCAGGGGAGTATCCTAAATGGCTGCTCACAGACTTTTAAGACTCCAGATACTATTCACCAAAGTAGAATGTACAACATTTTCTTTATAAATGATGTTATGCCAGTTGAGCTAGATGTTCCCAGAGATCATAGTCCTCAGAGCCCTCAGCCCAGCAATTCGGTCCCTCAGGGACTTTGGATGTGGCTATGGAGCTACCAGGACCCTGCCTTGTACAGGTTATTCTGGCTTCCCCAATATTGTGTACGGTCTTACCCTTCACCAGAATTACCACTTATCTATTGTCTGTTCAGTGTTTTTTCATCCCTACCCCTCCCCTCCCTCAAAACCATCAAAGATTGTTTCTTTTTGTATATAAGCCTTTTCATGAGGTTTTACAGTAGTGGTCTCATACAATATTTGTCCTTTTGTGATTGACTTATTTCACTCAGCATAATGCCCTCCAGATTCATCCATGTTATTAGATGCTTCACAGATTCATCATTGTTCTTTATTGTTGTGTAGTACTCCACTGTGTGTATGTACCACAGTTTGTTTATCCATCTTCTGTCGATGGGCATCTAGGCTGTTTCCATCTTTTTGCCATTGTGAACAATGCTACAATGAACATGCGTATGAATATGTCTATTTGTGTGATGACTCTTATTTCTCTAGGATAAGTTCCTAGGAGTGGGATTGCTGGATCATATGGTATTTCTATTTCTAGCTTTTTAAGGAAGTGTCATAGCGTTTTCCAAAATGGTTGTATCATTTTGCATTCCCACCAGCAGTGCATTAGTGTTCTGATCTCCCCTCAGCCTCTCCAACATTTGTTGTTTTCTGTTTTATTGATTCGTGCCAGTAGTGCCAGAGTAAGATGGTATCTCATTGTGGTTTTGATTTGCATTTCTCTGATGGCTAGAGTTCGTGAGCATTTCCTCATGTGTCTGTTGGCCACTTGAATGTCTTCTTTGGTGAAGTGTCTGTTCATTTCCTTTGCCCATTTTTTAATTGGATTATTCATCTTTTTGTTGTAGGGGTGTTGGATTTTCTTGTAGATTTCAGAGATTAGACCTTTGTCTGATTTATAATAGCCAAAATTTTTCGCAATCTGTAGGTTCTCTTTTCACTCTTTTGGTGAAGTCTTTTGATGAGCATAAGTGTTTAATTTTTAGAAGATCCTAGTCATCTAGCTTATCCTCTGGAGCTTGTGTGTTGTTGGTTGTGTATGTTAAGAATTTTGTTTTCATTGTTGTTTTTAGTCTTAAGGAGTAGAAATCCTTTGAAATATTTTAATCAAATGAAGTTAGGTTTGCAAAAAGGTAAATAAAAAACCATGGCACCATCATCTATCCTCCATGCTCAGGAGATCTTAGTTTACAAATGGAGTCAAGTTCATAAACCAGTACAAAGCAGTGGGTTCAATATTTTGATAGAGCTATATACAGAATGCTGTAGAAGCAATAGGAAGGGAGAGATTTTTTTCTGGGTCAACAGTGGTCAGAAAGGTGTTAAAAAGGAAGTAATATTTGAGCTAGATGTTGAAAAATAGTAATGGCTTTCCAGGCAATAATGGGTGGGGGAAAGGTTGGAAGCCTGGAGAAAGAGTACATTTCAAGAAGAAATTGCGTATTCAAATACACAAGTGTAGGAGCAGGGCAGATGTGCATAAAGACCAGTTACCTGGTGTAGATGGAGGACATTCTGAGTGCTCTGGTAGGACATTCCAGCCTCCTCCAGGGTGTGTGGTAGGGATGCATTTTCCAGCAGACTTGAGTTTAGATGTGGCTGATGAAAGTAAGCAGAGGGGAAGTATGTCACTTCCAGGAGGAAGGTTTAAGAGTCTGTTCTTGCTTTGTCACATTCTCTTTTGCCTTGGCCACTAGTAATGTTCCAGAGAACAGACACCTTGTCAGATTGTGTCCTAGAATGAGGACAGTATTGATGGGAGCAGAGCCACCAGCCAATCTGCAAACAATATGGAGGATGAGCAAGAAACAAATCTCTGTTATTGCAAGCCACTGAGATTTTGGGGTCATTTGTTACTGCACCATAATTTAGCTTGTCTTGACTGATACAGAGGCCTGAAGAACTGAAAATAAAACTGAGATTTTATTCAGTTTATAAGCTAACAAGCTGGCCTGCCACAGTTTCACAGATGCTGGCAAAAGACAAGACTCCTAAATCAGAGACAAAGGACTTTATTACTCACAGCACAGCAGACAGGATGAGCTTCACGTTTGCATAAATTCCCCTTTTCCCCCAAGTTCCACTAGGATAGTATGGAGTGGGCTTACATGCTCAGTAGTTTTGTTTCATAGCTGAGTAATTCCAAGCTTAGGAAACCCTAATCTTTTCTAGTGGACTGCAAGCAAACCAGCTCAACCTTTGTCCTGGATAGAAAACAAATCTTCCTTCTGCTCTGGAAGGAGTCACTATCTCTATCTTTGAAGGCTGCTCATGGTACATTCTTGAAAAGATAGTCCAGAACAAAATTATCGGTGCTTCTGTATGCAAGATGTGCAGAAACATGAAACTCATGGAGAATTATCTTCCAACAGTACCTTTGGGTAAGTGGAGGGAAATGAATGGTGGAAGTCGTTTGGAGCCAGATTAGGAAGATTTTGTGGGCCGTGCCAGGGAGATTGGATTCTATCCAGCAAGCAATGAGGAACCATCAAAGGTTTCAAAACATAAGGTGTGGAGAACAGTGGATGGATTGAAGAAAGGGACAGTAGAGCTAGGAGAAAGATGGGAACTTGGGAATTTTAACATTCTGAAAGAAAACCCTGGATAGTGCAAATGATTAACGTGCTTGGCTGCTAACCAAAAGATTGGGGGTTCGAGTCCTTCCAGAGATGCTTCAGAAGAAAAGCCTGGTGATCTACTTCTGAAAAATCAGCCATTGAAAGCCCTATGAACACAGTTCTCTGACACACATGGGTTTGTCATAAGTCAGAGTCAACTCACTGGCAACTGGTTTAACACATGGAAGGCAGGTGAAGCTACTGGATTTGATCTCTACTTGGATAAATTTTATAACCTTCAGAGCCCAGATCAAAGGGCATCTTGTTTGATTGCTAAATAAAATGTTTTCGTTTTCAAAAGCAGTAGCTTTTTGTCAAAAGAAGTCTTGTGCAAAACTTTAGCAAATACACTAATTAGATACTGTAGTAGGCAAGAATTATCTTAGGTGAAGGGAAGGACAACACACAATACAGGGGAAGTCAGCACAACTGGACTAAACCAAAAGCTAAGAAGTTTCCAGACACTTCGAGGGGCAGAGTAGCAGGGATGGGGGTCTAGGGGCCATGGTTTTGGGGGACATTTAGGCCAATTGGTGTAACAAAGTTTATTAAGAAAATGTTCTGCATCCCACTTTGGTGAGTGGCATCTGGGGTCTTAAAAGCTTACGAGCGGCCATCAAAGATGCATCAATTGGTCCCAATCCATCTGGAGCAAAGGAGAACGAAGAACACCAAAGATACAAAGAAAATATTAGCCCAAGACACAAAAGGGCCACATAAACCAGAGACTCCATCAGCCTGAGACCCTAAGAACTAGATGGTGCCCAGCTACCACCAATGACCGCCCTGACAGGAAACAGGTGGGATGAGAAGGCAGAAAGGGATAGGAGCTGATCGAATGGACACAGGAAATTCAGAGTGGAGAGGGGGAGTGTGCTGTCACATTGTGGGAATTGCAACTAGGGTCACATAACAATATGTGTATAAGTTTTTGTATGAGAAATTAACTTGAGCTGTACACTTTCACCTAAAGCACAGAAAAAAAAAAAAAAAAGAAGAACAAAAAGAAAGGGGACCACAGTCCAAATAAGTAACCTCTTCCAAGTTAATGTTAGAAGGTTGCCAGACCTTCCTCAAGTATGCAATCCATTCAGTCACCTGTATTTTTATCAGGTAAGGAAGGAAAGCCCTGTGTTTACTTGGCTAGTTTATGCCAGCAGAATTACTTTTGAGAAAATGGAATTATTAAAAAAAAAAAGTCAAAGCTGAATACGTTCTATCTAGCTGTTACGTATGTGTACTGTTTACAGGTGATTTGGTGAAAACAACAGTTCTTTGAATCCCTGAACACTTTGCGTATTCATGGGGCTTTATACTTGGTACTAAGTGAATCCTACTGACTTTTAATGAGAAAAACACAGGGGGTAGAATTTCCTGTCATCCTGGCCATCTTCTTTCTGTCTGTCTCTCCGGAAGAGGGTCAGTTCCAAGTCAGGGTGAGCAGGGAGAGAGGAACCCAAGATTCCACTGTGAAGGTGGATTCAGTTTGTAGGGCCGGAATTTAGATAAATTCTGGAGCCTTCTTTAAGTAAAAGAATATAACGTTCACATGTAAATGAATATTTATTTAGAATGAGAACAGAAATCAAAACAATAATATTTTTTATTATTCAACTACCTGACAAACCTTTAACATATTTTTACATTATTTTGGCTGCTTTGTACCCTTTGCTTGTGTTTTTATATGACAACAATTTTGTGATATTTTCTATTGAGAGAATAGAAGTTAATTCAGTCTTTTATCTAGCATGGGCAATCTAAAAATAATTTATTTTTTATTACGTCTAAATTCTTAGAAAAATTGCTTCTAGCTTCCCTGCTTGTGACTGGTAATGCCAAGAAAATCTTGAGAATTGTCAATTTGGGCAAACCACCATCAAGTTTCTTTCATAAAAGAGCTATAAGATTTCAGGGCATTTAAGGTTTTCTTGAGAGTTTCTACCTTAAATACTCTTTCAATTGATGACACTCATGTCCTCATTTTTGTGGTATATTACTAATTTTATGTTTTCATCCATGCCACTATTTTGTGTCAGTCAGGTCAGCAAGAAATTTAAATCTTTCCCCGGTTTATTCCGATGATTCACTTTTCCTCATTAATTGGATTATCAAATAATCTAAGAGTTTACTACTTATCATTACTTCTATTTGAATTGCATCCATTCCTCTTAATGAATTGCTTACTGCCTTTGGTATGGTCTAATTTTTTGTTATTGTTACAATTTGTTTCATCATGTTAGGGTAATATCTATTGATTTTATTACTCATCTTTACTGCCTTTTATATCTCATTATTTTTTAATCCGAATAAAGAATCTTGCAATTCTTTAATAAAGAAATTTGTTAAACTTTAATCAGAAGGAAAGCTGTACTTCCTCATTTGTTTTATTAAATCTTTTCAAAACATCTTTGGATGTTAGAGGGAGGGAGGAAGTAGGTTGGATTATGACCTTAATTCACCTGGACAGATAGAGTCAGAGAAAGCTTGCTGGATTTGAGCCCCGAGTGGGCCTTGGGAGGACCAGGTGAGGGCATTGGTGTTGCCTGTGAATATGAAGACTTGAAGGAGGTGGGGGAAGTTAATATGGGTTAGAATAACTATTACTTGATTGAACCAACCCAAAGAAAAGGAATATCGTGACCGGAAACCCAAGAAAGAAGATGATGAGGCTAGGACAGGAACAAAGTTGTTGTTTTTAGGTGCAGTTGAGTCAGCTCCGACTCACAGCAACCTGATGTGTAACAGAACAAAACATTGCCCGGTCTTGATCTTCCTGATTGTTAGTATGTTTGAGTCCATTCGTTTAGCCACTGTATCAGCCAATATTCTGTTGTGACCCATGGGGTTTTCATTGGCTAATTTTTATAAATAGATTGCCAGGCCTTTTTGCCCAGTCTGTCTTAGTCTAGAAGATCTGCTGAAACCTGTCTACAATGGGTGGCCTTGCTGTTACTTGAAATAGCTTCCAGCATCATAGCAACATGCAAGTCACTGCAGTATGACAATCTGACAGACGAGTGGTGGAAGAGCAAGATAGAGTCTCCTTAGACAGCTACAAGGCTGCTTCGGAGAAGGAAAGAGGCAAATGTCATAGAAAAGGCCTGGCTGGTCAGGAATTCATGGATGAACACTAGAGGGCCCAAGAGGGTGTTTAAGCCAGAGCATATTCCAGGTGGGAAGCAGGAACAAGATACCTGTAGGAGGCTCCCATGGGGCTGACAGCATTGCAGCCAGTGTGGTCTTGCTGATGGTTTGGTGCTGTTCCTCTCAGGAGCTTCTAACAGATGACTCCTTCCTTTCTCAAGAGCCCATGACTAAGTGAGAATCCCAGATTCTCCCCTCTGGCCCTCATGGCCTAGATTTTCTTAAGGAGATTGAAATATTTTGAAAAGAGGCCACAGTATATAATAGACCAAGAATTCTGGAGTCAGAAAGACTTGGATTTGAATCCTAGCCATGGACCTCTTTATTAGCTGTGTCCTTAGGTAAGGTCTTAAATGTCTCTGAAATCCAATTGCCCCTCTGCAAAAACCGGAATAATAGTACACACCTTTTGGGTAGATATTACATAAACCTTATAAAATACTATGATAAAGAGCATGATAAATTCCATCATTAGATAATCCAAAATACATGTGGTTGTTAAAAATGATATGGTTTTTAAAAATACCAGATTTATTTCCAAAAATTTGCTGTATTTTTGTTGATTTAATTCTTATTATCAAAATGAGGAAAATGACATCAGATTGACTTATCCCAGATCTTAGAATTCTTGATTTCTACCTAGTCAGAATCTTTGAAATAATTCCAGGATTTAAAGCAAAAATTATCTGAGCTCTGATCCCTCCAATTTTTTTTTTCTCTTAATATTCTTTTTTTTTTTTTTTTGGCATGTGATTATAAATAGATCTATTTTACTGATACGAGGATCCCTTGATTTTGGAAGAGAAATAGTCTGTTTTAGTTCTATGTGCACAGATGCTCACTGGCTATGATTTCTGGGATTGTTTTGTTGATATTTTTTGGATTATTACAGTATTTTCCTTTATCTCATTACTTGGATTTTTCTTTTGATGCGCTCTGTGTAATGTAATGTAATCGCATGTTCAGCTGTGAGGCATCAGGTGCTCCATCCTCTCGCAAGGAAGAGGCAAATTGGACCAATCCAGAGCATGTGCTCCTGGTAAGACAAGTTGGGATCAGGTGAAACAGAACCTCTCTGTCCCTTTCTTTTGCCCATTGGGCATCCTCACCCTCCATCTTACCAGGGTATGTGGGGGATTTCTTTGGGCTCTGTTTGTGATGGCCTCGCCTTGAGGAAGGAAGGCAAAAGGAACATAAGTGTCAGTTTGGGAGGATTTAGATATGTTAGGCCAGGAATTTCCCACAGAGTATTGTTATTAGACATCTGCTCTTGGAGAACAGTGAAGGAAAAGCCACTATGTTAGATGTAAACATTAAGTAAGATCAGGGTTTGAAATGAACAGTGACTTATTTAGCAGTTATTTGTCCTTACTTATTAAAACCCAGCCAGTTATGGACTGAATATGTCTGCCCATAATATGTGCTGTAATTGTGAAAAATCTCAATTCTACCCAAAGCAATCTACAAATAACGAGATGGAAAAACTAATCATTAACTTTATATGGAAAGAGGTGCTGGATAAGTAAAGAATTATGGAAGGAAAGGAACAAAGCAAGAGGCCTCACACTACCTGACCTCAGAACCTATTATACAACTACAGTAGTCAAAGCAGCCCGGTACGGGTACAACAACAGACACACTGACCAATGGAACAGAATCAAGAACCCAGATGTAAATCTATCTGTCTACGACAACCTGATCTTTGACAAAGGGCCAATGTCCATTAAATGGGGAAAAGACAGTCTTTAAAAAAAATGGTGCCAGCAAAACTGCATGTCCCCCCGTAAAAAAATGAAACAGTACCAGTATCTCATACCATACACAAAAATTAATTCGAAATGGTTCAAAGACCTAAATATAAAAGCTATGTGGAAGAAAAAATAGGGTCAATACTAGGGGCCCTAATATATGGCATAAATAGCATACAAACCGTAATTAACAATACACAAACACCAGAAGATAAACTAGATAACTGGGATCTTCTAAAAATTAAACACTCATGCTCATCAAAAGACTTCATCAAAAAAGTAAAAAGAGAACCTGCAGACTGGGAAAAAAAATTTGGCTATGACAAAAGTAATTTCTAAAATCTGTAGGAAAATCCAATACCTCTACAACAAAAAGACAAATAATTAAATTAAAAAATGGGCAAAGGATATGAACAAACACTTCACCAAAGAAGACATTCAGACACGTGAGGAAATGTTCTCAATCACTAGCCATTACCAAAACCAACCAAACCCACTGCCACTGAGTCAATTCCAGCTCATAACTAGTCATCAGAGAAATGCAAATCAAAACCACAATGAGATACCATCTCACCCCAACATTTCTGGCACAAAAAAAAAAAGAAAGAAAAGAAAATAACAAATGTTGGAGAGGTTATGGGGAGACTGGAACTCTTATGCATTGCTGGTGGGCATGCAAAATGATACAACCATTTTGGAAAACAATAAGGCACTTCTTCAAAAAGCTAGAAATAGAAATATCGTATGATCCAGCAATCCCACTCCTAGGAATATATCCTAGATAAATAAGAGCTGTCACATGAATAGACATAGGCACACCCATGTTCACGGCAGCGTTACTAGCAACAGCAAAAAGATAGAAACAACCCAAGTGCTTATCAAGAGATGAATGGACAAACTATGATACATACACACAGTGGAATACTATGCAACGATAAAGAACAGTGAGGAATCTGCAAAATATCTTATGACATGGATAAACCTGGTTGGCGTTTTGCTGAGTGAAATAAACCAATCAAAAATACTGTATTATAAAAATTCGTGAAGATGTTTCCACACAGGAGGAAACAACCTTTGATGTTTACAAGGAGAGGATGGGTAGGGAAGGAAAGACACTAGCTAGATGGTAGATAAGTCGTAACTTTAGAGAAGGGTAAGAGAGTATACAATACTGGGGAAGTCAGCACAACTTGACCAGGGCAAAGTCATAGAAGCTTCACAGGCACATCCGAAAGCCCTGAGACACTGAGCAAGCTACTGGGCTAAGGGCCTGGAGTCATGGTCTTGGGAAACATCTAGCTCAATTGGCATAACATAGTATGTAAAGAAAATGTTCTACGTTCAACTGTGCCGAGGTCTTAAAAGCCTGCGAGTGGCCATCTAAGACACATCTACTGGTTCCATCCTGGCTGGAGCAAAGGAGGATGGAGAAAACCAAAGATACACAAAGGAAAGATTAGACCAAAGGACTAATGGACCACAACTACCACAACCTTCACCAGTCTGAGCCCAGAACAACTAGATGGTGCCCTGTGACTACTACCGAATGTTCTGGCAGGGATCACAATAGAGGGTTCCAAACACAACAGGAGAAAAATGTAGAAAAAAATTCAAATTCACACACACAAAAAAGACTAGGCTTGTTGGGTCTGACAGAGACTGGAGAAACCCCAAGAGTATGCCCCTTGGACACCTTTTAAACTTAGTATTGAAGTCACTCCTGAGGTTCACCCTTCAGTCAAAGATTAGACAGGTCTATAGGGCCAACAGTAACACACTTGAGGAATTGCTTCATAGTTCAATCATGTATATGAGACTAATGGGCCCACCAACCCAAAAGTAAAGATGAGAAGGCAGGAAGGGACAGGAAAACTGTAGGAATGGAAACAGTGAACCTGGTGTGGAAAAGGAAGAGTGTTGACACATGGAGGGGTTGGCAAATAACATCACAAAACAATTCGTGTATTAACTGTTTAATGAGAAACTAATTTGCTCTGTAAACTTTCACCTAAATCACATAATAAAACAAAACAAACAAACAGAAAAGCCCAAAATATGTGTTGTAAATCCTAACCCCTATACAAGTGGATGTAATTCCGTCTGGGAATAGGGTTTCTTTGTATGTTAATGAGACCATATCAGTGTAGGGTCTTAACACCAATCACCTTTGAGATATAAAAAGAGCAGATTAAGCCCAGAGAAGTGAGCACAAATGGAGGGGAAGATACACGCCACATGAAGATCACCAAGGAACCGAGGAATAGAAGTTGTAAAGAGACAAGGACCTTCTCCCAGAGCCAACAGAGAGAGAAAACCTTGCCCTAAAGCCGGCACCCAGAGTTCAGATTTCTAGCCTCCTAAACTGTGAGAAAATAAATTTCTGTTCGTTAAGCCACCAACCTGCAGTAGTTCTGTTACAGCAGTACTAAGAAACTAAGACCTAGCCCTTCCAAAGATTCTATTCCTCAAGGTACAGGAACCTCAGTATAATAAACCGGTGTGGCCAATAGTAACTAGGTTCTCAGTTCCTCTGGTTGGATCTTAGAAGAAACTAGCCAATGAAGGGCCAGCCTTATTCTGATATCATGATCGTGGAAAGTGGACCAGCCAGAAGCTGGCCATGTCCTAGTCAACGGGTTGGGCTGGAAGTGTGAGCCCTGGCCAGGGTGAATGCTTTGGTAAACATTTCGTTTGGTTGGAAAATGCTTTAAGACCCAACCTTAGACTTTTAACTTCCCTTATAAAAATAAGGTAAGCGAAAAATAAAGAGATAGAAACGAGGGTCTGGCAGTAGTGAAGCCATAGTTTAAGATGGGTCATTAACATTTTCATGCCTCATCCACCCTGAGGGAGGAATACTGAATTGGAATACCCTGGGATTTAGAGTAGGATTAGATAGATTGACAGGTAGCTGCCACAAAGCCGACTTCAACTCATGGCGACTTAGTGTAAAACAAAACGAAACATTGCTCAGTCCTGTGTAATCCTTAGGATCACGGGCATGTTTGAGTCCGTGGTTGCAGCTATTATACCATTCCATTTCATTGAGGGTCACCCTCGCCCTCACTGATCTTCTACTTCACCAAACATGATGTCCTCTCCAGCAACTGATGCCTCCTAATGACATGTCCAAATCAAGAGCGTTGGTCAGTGTTCTGTTGTGACCTATAAGGTTTTCATTTGTTAATTTTTGAAAGTAGACCTACAGGTCTTTCTTCCTAGTCTGTCTTAGTCTGGAAGCTCTGCTGAAACCTGTTCACCACAGGCAACCCTCCTGGTATTTGAAATATTGGTGGCATAGCTTCCAGCATCACAGCAACATATAAGCCACCACAGTATGACAAACTGACAGATGGGCAGTGAAGGAGAATATAGTGATACTCTATGCTTTCCTTTTTTGTTTACAACCCTCGATAAATTGACTTTTTTTTTTTTTTTTAAAAAGTGGCTACTGTAGAGTGGCCAATTTAATTAAACCATGAAGGAGAACTAGGGAGGATTTGGATAAGCCATTCTGCAATTGTGTGCCACTGTCACCATGGGGGCCACATGGGAGGGAATGTGGATGGCTCATATCAAAACCCTCGATTACTGAGGGGAACAAACTCCCTGCCAATGTTGGGTCAATGGAATATTGACAGATGCATTGTAAAAAAATAGTTACTACCAAAACAAAAACAAAAACAAACCCAGTGCCATTTAGTTGATTCCGACTCATAGCCACCCTATAGAGCGGAGTAGAACTGCCCCATAGAGTTTCCAAGGAGTGCCTGGCAGATTTGAACTGCCAACTCTTTGGTTAGCAGCCGTAGCACTTAACCACTATGTCACCAGGGTTTCCAGTTACTACCAATAAGAATAAAATTAGAACAACAGTAAACAACACATTTGACTTCCCATCAGGATTTCTTATTCAGGAAAATAGATGTCTCTTACAGAAGACAGAATCAGACTGGAAGGAGTGCCTCCTCAGGTGAGACTAGAACACCTTCCTCAGGCATATGAATAGTAAGCACAATGCTTGGAAATTTAAAATGGACAAAAGGGAACATGTGGCTGTCCTCATGCTGACCTGTGGCATTTTGCAATCTCATGTCTTATCAGCCAGGCTGCTTTCTATTGCAACTGATAGAAAAAACAAAACAAAACAAAAACCCCTAATGGCTTAAGCAAAAGGGAATTTATTACTTATGTAACAGTCTCAGGCTCCAGGGGCCACTTGTTTCTCTCTCTGCACACCCCAACCTTGTTTGCCTCCATCATAGGCTTGTGTTTAGACAGCCTTTGCCCCTGGGGCTATAGGGGCCATAATGGCTCAGCAACTGTGGATCTCATATCTTTTCACCTGCAAATCCCAGGGGAAAAGACATCAGGTTGCTTCTCCAGAAGTCCTAGCAAAAGTCTCATTTCATCTCATTGGTGCTTGCTATTGGATTACATGCCCATGTGGCCAGAGAATGCAGTGCTTTGATTGACTAAGAGTGGGGGATAGGTGGCCATCCAAACAAAAATCAGAGGCTGGTGCCAGCAGAAGGAGGAATAGATGTTAAGGAGGCAAATCACAATCGTCCATTCTGTATGGGAACCCAGTGGCCACCAGCTCCTGTTGCTCTCTTGAGTCCTCCTGCTTCCTTGTCTGGGATAAATTCAGAGCACATAGGGTAGAAGAGGTTGCGCTGAGCTCCTTCCTGAAGGCAGGTTGGAAACCGGGCAAACTCCATATCCTGCTCCTGTCTTCAGTAGACAGCTGCCTGGAGGAGAAGGTTTGCGTAAACAGCAATTTCATATGTGTTGCTAAAACATGGGGAGAAAAATGAGTCTACAGATATTCCTGAACTACCAGTAATATAAGAATAATTAGTGTTCAAGTGGTCTGTGCCTCAGCAGGTGCTTGGTGGTTCATCAGAGGTCCCTGTTTTAGCATCGGACCATTCCCAGACCATTCTTTCCTTCTGATCTCTGTCCTCAGATGAAAAGCGTTAAAAAAAAAAAAAAAAAAAAACCGTTGCCTTTGAGTCGATTCCAACTTATAGTGACCCTAAAGGACAAAGTGGAACTGCCCCCCAGGGTTTCCGAGGAGTGCCTGTTAGATTTGAACTACCAACCTTTTGGTTAGTAGCCGTAGCTCTTAACCACTACACCACCACGGTTTTGCATGAAAGGCATGGGAGCTACAATACAGTGTCTGGTGGTGACTTCATCAACTAGGAATCTGGCAATGGCTCGTTTCTAGTTGGATAATAAAGTTTCAGGCCATTTGATTTGGTAATCACTGAAAAGCAAAGGGAAGTGATTTTTGCTCCCAGTTCCTGGGAGAGGGGATGTTACTACTTTCCCTTACAGTAGTAAGGGAATGTTGAGACAGGTTGGACCACTGGTAAAAAAAACCCACATATTTTTTCACACAGTTCAATTAGACTTTCTCTTGATTAATTACCTCTTAATTAAGTTCTCAATAGTCAGCTTGCACTGGTTATGGCAGAAGTGCATTTTCACTAGTGAGCTGCTGTGCTGGAATGGGCATACGGCAGCTGTTGACATCTTCAGAAGAACTTAGGGACAGCAAAGTAATCAAATTTTGGTGACACTTTAAATCTATCAGTTGTACAGCTGTTAGGCTCAACTTATCTACCAAACCCAAACCCACTGCTGTTGAGTCGATTCTGACTCATAGTAGCCCTATAAGACAGGGTAGAACTTCCCCGTGGAGTTTCCAAGGAGTGGCTGGTGGATTCGAACTGCCAACATTTTGGTTAGCAGTCAATTGCTTAATCACTCTGGTGGCTAATGTAAACAATGAGAAAGGTGCAGAATAGGAGGAACCGTTCTCAATCCTTCAGTCTACATCCACTTTGGGGAACACTCACCACTCCCTCCCACCACTAAGGATTGAATCACAAAGCACTGTTCCTGGCATTATTGGGATGTATGTGATGGCATGGGATGGCATAGCCAGAGGTGCTGTGTCCAGTTAGCCTCATGATGGAATGACTACAATACAAATTTTTTCCAGAAATAGAAGTGTAAAAATATTCATACATTAAAAATCAGTCAAAGAATCAGGCTACCTAGGAAACTTAGTGACTACAAAGCATCTCTGCAGAAGAGGAATTTATTCCATAACCTTGAGGGAGGCCTAATCTCTAGTTTATGTCATTCTAGAGAGAGAAGAATACATGGCATATATTCTTCAGTTTTAAAAACCTCCTTCAGTTTTTAAAATTCCATTTCCAAAATTAGAGAATTCACACATGTTCTCCATCACTAGGAAAATATAACAAAGAAGAAGAAAAAAAAATCTCAACACTTTTGCATTTATAAACCCTAATCTCTATATACCCATGGTTATAATCCCATTTGGGTTTTCTTTTTTATGTTAATGATGCAGGATTAGAGCAGGCTGTGTCTTAAGTAAATTTCCTTTGAGATATTAAAAGAATAGATTGAGCAACAGCCAAGCGATAAAGCAGAGATGGGGACGATAGATGCCACCCCACATGCAGATCACCAGGAACTGAGGAACAGAAGCTGAGAAGAGACAAGGGCCTTTCTCCAGAGCAGGTAGAGAAAGAAAGCCTTCCTCTAGAGCCAGTGCTTTGAATTCAGACTTCTAGCCTCCTAAACTGTAAGAAAATAAGTTTCAGTTTGTTAAACCCTCCCGCTTATGGTATTTCTGTTATAGCAGAAATAACTAAGACAATTGTATACAATTTTATGCAACTTGTTTTTCTCACGTAACAATTTGCTGTGGATATCCCTCCAGATCGAAATAGCTAAGTCATTCTTTTTAAGGTCTTCGCAGTAATCCATGACATAGGTGCACAAACATTTATTTAATCCCCATTTGATGGATATTCAGCAAGTTTTACCTCTAGAAAGAATGTTGAAATAAATATTCCTATAAATATATCATAGCAACCCTACCCTATAGGACAGAGTAAAACTGCCCCATATGGTTTCCAAGGAGTGGCTGGTGGATTCGAACTGCCGACCTTTTGGTTAGCTGCCAAGCTCTTTAACCACTCTTTAACCAGGGCTCATAGAAAGAATGCTGTGATAAATATTCCTGTAAATATATCATTATGAACTTGTGCTTTTGTTTCTATAGGATAGATTCCTAGACATGGGTTTGTCAGGTCAAAGATGATGTGTATTTAAAATAGTAGCTATTTCCAGCTTGTTTTCCAAAAAAGTACAGCAGTTCCCATTCCAACAGCAATATGTGAGAGTGCTTGCTTCTTCTCATCCTTCCTAGTACAGGATGCTATAGTTTTTAATTAAATTAAAAAAAAAATTGGCCAATCTGAAGGTTGGGAAAATGGCATCTCCTTATTTTTTTAAATTTTCACTTCCCTAACTACCAGTGAGGATGAGCATCGTCTTCTAGACTGATCTTTTCCCCTGGCCTCAGTGGCATGGCCCATGATGTGGTGTTTCTGGCACCCCCTTTGTCTCCAAGCATCTCTCCGGGTTCCCAGGATCCATGGATGGCCTACTCTCTCTAAGGCTATGTTTTTGACTGTGGAGAACTACACACACTCAAAGTGGAGCATTTGGTTGCCATCTTTGAGTGGGGCACCACTGTTTGTTTCCTACTCTTGTCAAAATTCAAAGGGCAACGGATTTGGTTGCTATGCAATGTGTACACTGCGCTTGTTTATGTAGGCAGTTATGAACTGTTCAGAACTGGTTCGAAGTCCTGGTTTGAACTGCCAACCTTTTGGTTAGCAGCTGAGCACTTTAACCACTGTGCTACCAGAGTTCCTTAGAATCCAACTAATGGGTAGAAATTATAGGGATAGTAATATGAGTTCAATATATATATAAAGGGAAATTCTAATAAGAGCTGTCTCAGAAGGTAGTGAGTTTCCTTTCATACATTCATAGCAATATTCTCGACAGCGATAGATGCTGAGGATGAGATAGCAAAGAAGATTTGGTTCCTGCCCTATGGCTCTTATAATCTAGTGAGGAAGACAGAAACTGATCAGATAATGACAAATATATATAAATGAATATTGTAGAATGTTACAAGTAGGTCTTTGGGCTCTGATTGCCGGAGAAGAAAAGGACAGTCAACATTTGTTAGCCTTTTTATAGAGAAGATTTGTGCTTATATAGGGTCTAGACAAATTACTTATGGTCTTTCTTGGCTTGTTTCTAGAGACGTACTTTGATGGAGTGCTGACCTGGGAAGAAAAGAAGAGACTCACTGTGGAGGGTGTTATGGATTGAATTGTGTCCCCCCAAAATATGTGTTGTAAATCCTAAACCCTATACCTTGCTCTTGAATGTTGAGCAGCTAAAGCAAATGGAAGAAATGGTGAAGTAAAAGAGTTGAACAGAAGATTTCAAAGGGCAGCTGGAGAAGACAAAAAGTATTATAATGACATGTGCGAAGACCTAGACTTAGAAAACCAAAAGTTAGAATACGCTCCGCATTTCTCAAGCTGAAAGAACTGAAGAAAAAATTCGAGCCTTGAGTTGCAATAGTGAAGGATTCTATGGGGAAAATAGTAGACAACACAAGAAGCATCAAGAAAAGACAGAAGGAATGCACAGTCACTATACCAAAAAAAATTGGTTGATGTTCAACCATTTCAGTAGGTAGCACATGATCAGGAACCAATCGTACTGAAAGAAGAGGCCCAAGCTGCACTGAAGGCATTGGCGACAAACAAGGCTCCAGGAATTGACGGAATACCAATTGAGATGTTTCAACAAAGGGATACAGTGCTGAAGTGCTCATTCACCTATGCCAAGAAATTTGGAAGACAGCTACCTGGCCAACTAACTGGAAGAGATCTGTATTTATGCCTGTTCCAAATAAAGGTGATCCAACCAAATGCAGACATTATTGAACAGTATCATTAATATCCCACAAATAAAATTTTGCTGAAGATCATTCAAAAGTGGCTGCAACAGTACATCGATAGAGAACTGCCAAATTCAACACAGATTCAGAAGAGGACATGGAACCAAGTGTATCATTGCTGATGTCAGACAGATCCTGGCTGAAAGTAGAGAATACCAGAAAGATGTTTATAAAAGCATCCAAATGTGTGTATCATAACAAATTATGGGTAACATTGAGAAGAATGAGAATTCCGGAACACTTAATTGTGCTCATGAGGAACCTGTACATGGACTAGAGGAAGTCATTCAAAAAGAACAAGGGGATACTGTATGGTTTAAAGTTAGGAAAGGTGTGCCTCAGGGTTGTGTCCTTTCACCATACTTACTCATTCTGTAAACCGAGCAAATAATCTGAGAATCTGGACTACATTAAGAAGAATGTGGCATTAAGATTGGAGGAAGACTCATTAATAATCTGAGTTATACAGATGACACAACCTTGCTTGCTGAATGTGAAGAGGACTTGAAGCAATTATGGATGAAGGTCAAAGACTACAGCCTTCAGTATGAATTATACCTCAATATAAAGAAAACAAAAATCCTTACAACTGGACCAATAAGCAACATCATGATAAACAGAAAAAAGGTTGAAGTTGTTAAGGATTTCATTTTACTTGGATCCGCAATCAACACCCACGGAAGCACCACTCAGGAAATCAAAAGATTTATTGCATTGGGCAAATCTGCTGCAAAAGACCTCTTTAAAGTATTAAAAAGCAAAGATGTCACCTTGAAGACTAAGGTGTGCCTCACCCAAGCCATGATGTTTTCAATTGCCTCATGTGCATGCGAAAGCTGGATGATGAATAAGAAAGACTGAAGAAGAATCGAAGCCTTTTAATTATGGTGTTGGCGGAGAACATTGACTATACCATGGATTACCAAAAGAACAAACAAATTTGTCTTGGAAGAAGTACAGCTAGAATGTTTCTTAGAAGCAAGGATGGCAAGACTTCGTCTCACATATTTCGGACATGTTATCAGGAGGAATCAGTCCTTGGAGAAGGACATCATGCTTGATAAAGTAGAGGGTCATGAAAAGGAGGAAGACCCTCAAGGAGATGGCTTGATACTGTGGCTGCAGCAATGGGCTCAAGCATAACAATGATTGAGAGGATGGGGCAGGACTGGGCAGTGTTTTGTTCTGTAGTACATAGGGTCTCTATGAGTCAGAATCAACTCGAAGGCACCTAACAACAACAACCTACTTATGGTTATAATCCCATCTTTGTTATTTTAATGAGGCAGGAATAGTATAGGATGCATCTTAAATCGGTCTCTTCTGATCAGATTAAGCAAGTAAATAAGTAAAATACAGGCCACGTGATCGCCAAGGAACCTAGGAATAGAAGCTGAAAAGAGACAAGGAAAGACCTTAGAGCCAAGAGAGAGAAAGCCTTCCCCTAGAGCCTTGAATTCGGACTTCTAACCTCCTAATTTAGTGAGAAAATTAATTTCTGTTTGTTAAAGTCACCCACTTGGGGTATTTTTGTTATAGCAGCACTAGATAACTGTCATGGATTGAATTACGTACCTCCAAAATATGTGTCAACTTGGCAAGGCTATGATTCCCAGTATTGTGTGATTGTCCACCATTTTGTCATCTGATGTGATTATCCTATGTATTGTAAATCCTACCTCTATGATGTTAATGAAGCAGGATTAGAAGCAGTTATGTTAATGAGACAAAACTCTATAAGATTAAACTGTGTCTTAAACCAATCTCTTCTGAGATATAAAAGACAGAAGCATGCAGAGAGACATGGGGCTCTCTTACCACCAAGAAAGAAGCACTGGGAGCATAGAGTGTCCTTTAGACCCAGGATCTCTGCACTGAGAAGCTCCTCAACCAGGGGAAGATTGAGAACAAGGACCTTCACCCAGAGCTGACAGAGAGCAAGAGTTCCCCTGGAGCTGGTACCCTGAATTTGAACTTGAAGCCTCCTAGACTGAGAGAGAATAAATTTCTCTTTGTTAAAGCCATTCACTTGTGGTGTTTCTATTACAGCAGCACTAGATGACTAAGACAATAACTAAGAAAGAAGATGAAGTGAATTTCAAATTTGTGAGACTTCTAAAGTGGACTTTCCATAGTAAGTCACCATGACTAAATCAGAGTGTGCTGATCTCTTGACTGCATATAGTAGATTGATTGAGACACATGTAAATCTAATGACTTAGAACTTGAAGATTTGAAATAATCATTTTGGGAGAAGTAGAGGCCCTCTAAAATATGTAAATTTTCTGAAAATAAAGGTTTTCCCACTGAGGACATTTTTTTCTTCTAAAAAAATCCGTTTTGCCCAAGAAAACAACAAAAAATAATATCATAAAGATCCTTTTTTTCCCCAGATCTCCCAATGTCTAAATATATCAATATATAAAACATGGTAATTTTATGAGTGAAACAAGTTATACATAATGCATTTTTATGTTCCTAAACGAACAGCGTGACTTTCTATCTGTAAAGGGCACTAAAAATAAGTCTTGCATGTATTTCAATCTCCTGCCCCTAAATTTTCTTTGAAGAAACATTGTTTTTTTGTTCTTCCGTGGTTTAAAATTTCTGAAAAGTCTATGTATCTAGTCTGTTCTTTTGTTCCTGCTACCATGTATCTTGTGTTCTATTCCTGTAAAGTTTAGGGGTGTGAAATAAATGGTTCTCTTAGCCAAACTGGTAATAGAAGTTTTAACTCTCTATAATAACTCGCATTAAACTGCTAGGTTGTCTAGAGAGCTAAGGACTGGGGATGAGTGTTCAGTCAATGGTTCTAACCAAGGTGGGTGCTTTATTTCATAGCTTTAATTTCCATAGGTGCATGCCACATACATTGATATGCAGTAGGTTTATCCAAAAGATGGAAGAACCTTACAGCTACTAGTAATCTGTCTTCATGACATTCCCAGAGGCATTCAGGCAGAAAAACTGTTACCAATGTGGAGCACTGGCAAGAGGAGCAGCCTGAAGTCTGGATAAGAAGGTTGGAGGCCAAGAGTTTTGAGCTCTGCCACTAACTGTGGGACCATGGGTGGGTCACTACACTCTCTGAAGCCTCCATTTGCTCACTAATGGATGAGGAGATTGGACAAAATTCCAATGGTCCTCGTAGGCTCTAACATTCTAGGAATTTATTATCCTGAGCCCCTCAACAGAGTAAGAAAGAGGATTTATATAATGTTATAAAATGGACTAACAGGAGAAATGCACTTTCTTGTTTCTGAAGGGCTTTGCAGTCTTTTGGATAAACATCTTCGCTGGTCACTCTTGGTTACTATGGGAAGGAGTGGAAATAAATCTGGGGGAAAGCAGAATTGAGGGGAGAGACAAAGTTCTCATGCCAACATGGCTCTGTTTCATAGCAGCAGTAATTTCAATACCTACTTTAGGTTATGTCACCCTGATATCTCCTGGGGAGTAGAATTTGGAGAATGAAAGGTACCTCAGTTCTGGTGTTGTTTTGTTGGCGGATGTCTTTCAAAAGCCTTCCCTTGAATGCCTGGATTAGGTAATAGTCAGCCAGCTTCATATTGGCTTTGTGTTATTCCTGACCAACATAATCATGCCTGGGCCACTCTCCCCTGCTGTGGCAATGGAGATGGGCAGAGGAGCTGGGTGGCATTTCTGTCCTCATGGCACTAAAGTCCATGGGGGCTCCTGTGCCCTTCCAGGAATGACTCCAAGGGTATATAGTTGCCAAGTGACGTTCAGAGTCTGGCCTGATTTTGTCTCCAGTCTGGTTGGCAGACCCAAGAGGCTGAGAGGAACATCTGAATTTAGGAGTGTTAATGCTGATTTGAAACTTGAGCTTCTTTCTGGAACTAACCTGTATGTATAAACTTTTGAGTGGACCACAATCACCAAGTAAAATGCATATACGTTCTTTTTGAAATATGACTAATCTCCACCCAGCCACACTACTTCCTTTCTTGATGCCCACATTCTAACACCACAAGGGTGGTTCTATTTATTGTCAATAAAGGCACTGCTTAGATTTCTTAGATCTGAAAATGAAATTAAGTGCATTAGTGTGTATATGAACTGGTGTGTGTTATTATGTATGCAGAAAGTAATTCTGAAAAATTGGAAATAACCTAAACTTCCATCCGTAGGGCATTGTTTAAATAATTTGTGGTAATTCATACATAAAATGATATAGATATGTCTTTGTTGATAAGGAAAGTTGTCCCGATATGTGAAATAAGGAGGTTAAAACTATATGTAATACATGATCCCAGTTTTGAAAAAAAAAATGTATATGCATATTCCATAGGCATGGAATAAAGTGGAGGACTCACCTAGGCATCTATAGTTGAAGGATGAGAAGAATTTCTGGTGTCCAAGTGACCTAGTCCCACAGCCAGCACAATGTCACCTTGATTTCTGATGTTCTGTAGTTGCCTATGTGTACAAAATTTGAACAGTGGCTAACTATGAGTGATGGAATTATGGGTGATTGTGTTTTCTGCTCTCTAGTATTGATTACTTTTCCACAGTGAACATGTATTGCCTCCATGATAAATTAATAAAAACAATTAAAATGGATTAGAGGAATGTTCTTTGCTTGGGGTGTTTTTGTGGAAATTAATGTGACCATCATATCTAGTTCAAACTGCTGAATCTACTTCCTCTCCTCACTCCCTTTTTGGCTCTCAGTTCTCAGCACTCAGTTATTTTGCATAATCATGTCCTCTTCCAAATAATGGCGGAGATGACTTTCACATACCATGTTGGACAAAGCTGTCCAAAAGAAAAGCTGTTCCTTCTCCTTGTGGGTGGATAATATTGACTTCTTGGCAATTTTGCTCACATTTTATGTACCAAGTATTGCCTGGGATGCCAAGGAGAAAACCAGAAGTCAGAGGTGGAAGAATTTGTTGATATACATGGCAGTTTAATCATCACTGTTGGAAATAGAATAACTGTTCTCAATTATTCCTCACAGAATTCTAAGAGAATTATTCATCAACACCCTTGCTATGGCCTCATAGTAGGTGGAGTGTATTTCCTGCCAGTTAATTCTGGGTTTGGCCAAAGAGATTAGTGGATGTGACAAGACAGAGGCTTGAAGAGAACTTACACATTAAGGCATGCTCTTTTTGTACACCAGTGATCCACCATGAGAAGAACTTCCCCCAGGTACCTGTTACCTGTTTAGCCTCAGCCCCAAAATGAACGCCTATGCCTATAGCCCAACCTACAGCCTAGAGCAGAGCTTCCTAGCCTTGTCCAGCTTAGATCAGGTGAACCACAGTCAACCTTACAGACTTATGTGTGTAAGAACAAATCTTTGTTGTTTTAAGCCATTGAGTTTTGGGGTGGCTTATTATGCAGCGTTATTGAAGCAATAGCTGACTGATACACTGGCCTAAGTTTGCTAAACAGACCCTCATAGGCCTGTGCTGGCTAGAAATAGGTTTTTGGCAACTTTCGCAAAATGGGTATGCAAAAAATTATTCAGTGAAGTTATGATGATAACCTGGAAAGGAAACAGTATGGTCAACCTGATTTCCCATTTTTGGTAACCAACAGCCACTAATTTTTAATTCAGGGCAAAGGTGGCTTTTTCTACCTGCTTATAAATGTGTTCCAATATCTCTTGGACTCCTCAAATTAAAGATTACATTGCTGTCATGGATTAAATTGTGTCATCCCAAAATGTGTGTCAACTTGGTTAGGCCATGATTCCCAGTATTGTGTGATTGTCCACCATTTTGTCATCTGATGTGATTATCCTATGTGTTGTTAATCCTACCTCTATGATGTTAATGAGGCAGGATTAGAAGCAGTTATGTTAATGAGGTAGGATTCAATCTACAAGATTAGGTTGTGTTTTAAGCCAATCTCTTCTGAGAAATAAAAGATAGAAGATAGCAGAGAGACCTGGGGACCTCATACCACCAAGAAGCACTGAGAGCATAGCATGTATTTTGGGCTTGGGGTCCCTGTGCTGAGAAGGTCTTCAACCAGGTGAAGATTGATGATAACAACTTTGCCCCAGAGCCAACACAGACAGAAAGCATTCCCCTGGAGCTGGTACCCTGAATTTGAACTTCTAACCTCCTAGACTGTGAGAGAATAAACTTCTGTTTGTTAAAGATCAAGATTCACAGTAATTCAGCTTGCTGTCAATGCCTGACCAATGAGCGAGTCACCATGAACATCTTACAAATGGGGAGGTCCAGATGGTCCCGCTGACTCTAGATTTTCATCAACCCTGTTTTTTTAAGGGCCCTCTCCCCTTCCTCCATTTTAGCTTTGCTCTTAGTGTGAAATGAAGTGGACTGCTGGGCAACACATAAGTCATTATAGAGAATGGTAGCAGAAAACTCACCAAATGGTGGCAGAAATATTGGCTGTATTTTGCTTTCTGTCCAAGAACTTTGCAATCTGGGTGGAGGTTTCCTTGAAGCCAGGATTGTGTTTGGATTTCCAAGTGGAAGCGTTGCCCAGAGCCACCTTCTCCTCTGTGCTAGGCATGAAATGCAGAACTCCTTTCTTGGATGCTTGCCTCACATGTATCAACTGATAAAGCTCATTAGAGAGCTGTTGCACAGACCCAGGACGGCATTCTAAGAGAACACAGACTTAGGGATATTAGTGTTTGAGAGGTCATTGAGTGATCTGACTCCTTCATGGTAACAACAAGGAAACTGAGGTCCAGTCAAATTCTCAACAGAAAGCACACCCAGAAAGTAGCAAGGCTGGTGCTGGAAGCCAGAGCAGCAAGACCCCGCATACACAGCTTTTCGACGGTGCCCAAGGATTTCTGTCATTCTCTTTTCTATGTGGAACACTCGCTGAAAGTGAACTTATTTGTGGGGCTATTTTGTTAAATTGATGCATTTAAAAAATTTATAGAAGTAGGGAGCACTGGGTTTATGTTATTGGTGGTGGAATGATTTAGAAAAGGAAAGCAATCCTGGTTGCACAACATGAAAAATGTAATTCTCGTCACTGAATTATACATGTAAAAATTGTTGAATTGACAAATGTTTTGTTATGTATATTTTTACCATAATAAAAAATATATGAAAATAATAAATTATAAGTCTGGAAAATACAGAAAAGCGCAAACAAGAAAATAAAATCACCTGTAATCCTACAACCCAGACATAATCATTGCCGAGCTGGTTTTGTGTTCCTGACCTAACAAACAATTTGGTATTTGACATACAGTTCATCTCATTTAAACATTTGTAGACATCATTTTTCTTTGTCCCTTCATATTCTTTGAAATCTGTCATTTTAATGACTGAGAAAGAATCCATCAGAATCTGTTTAACTCTTCCACTATTGATGAGTGTTATTTTTCTTCCAATTTTTGCTACCACAAAGAATGCTGTGAAGAGGATTCTTTGCTTAGTACAAATTTCTGGAAGAGGAATGGGATTTGCTTTGAAGAGTTCTCGTATTTTGTAGTGAGATGGGCATATTATATGCTGCTGTTACGATGCAAGTTGGTGTAATATTTTTGATAAGTGCTATGAAGATCATGAAATCATTTGATACCTTTTGACTACTTCCAAGGGAATCATTTGAAATGGGACCAAAAGTCTGCACTCAAAACTTTCTTTGCAGCATTTTGTTTTTAATTACCATAAAAGATTAAAAAAGATAAATGCCCTGTGTTAGGTAGATGAATTATGGTTTATTCCTTGGCTTGAATGTGACACTTTTGAAGAGTTTTAAATAATAATGGGAAATGCTGATGGTGAATGTAAACTAAGAATACAAAATTGTATGTATAGTGTGAGCTTAAGAACATGAAACAATGTACACAGGAGGGAACGTTACCAAATATCAGTGGTTATCTTTATGTGGCAAAATTGAGTGATTTTTTTTTCCACTCTTGTCTATATTTTCATGTTATCTTAAATATATTACTGTTATAATTGGAAAAAAAGAGTTGTTGTTTTTCTTATAAAACTCACATATCAGAGATGAAGTCACTTCCAGGGAAGGAAGGCATGGCTGGTCTGTGTGGGTTCTATTTCCTTCTTAGCAGGAAGCATTCTGAGCATGGTAAAAGTCATATCCAAGTGCTCTTACCCTTTTAAACAAGATAAGTGCCTTATTATTTTGTTCGACTTAACATAATCTGACCTCCGGTTTGGTTTTCCTGAGTGTATTTTCCCTAATTCAATTATTCTAGCTTTCAGAAATTTTGATGCTTTCTCCAGAATGAATGAAAGCCAGTATCTTGGATCTAACACCAAATTTTTTCTCTTAATTTTGTTTTTATTTCTAATCTCAGGTAATTTAGCTTTTCCAGTTAGTCTTTCTCTCTATATATACTAAAATATATACTAAAAAAAGTTTTTTTTTTTATGTACTAGATACACTTTATTCATATGTAATTCACATACCATGGAACCCATTTAAAGTGTACAATTCAGTGGTTTTTAGTATATTCACAGAACTTTGCAACCATCGTGACAATTTTAGAACATTTTCATCACCTCAGAAAGAAACTTACATCCATTAGCAGTCGCTCCTCTTTTCCCTCCCTGCCCTTCCCAGCCCTAGGCTACCAGTAATCTGCTTTTGTTTCTACAGATTTTTCTTCTCTGGACATTTTATATAAATTGAATCATATAATATGTGGGCTTTTGTGACTGGCTTCTTTCACTTAGCCTAAGTTTTCAAGGTTCATCCATGTTGTAGTATGTATCAATACTTTATTTCTTTTTATTGCCAAATAATATTACATTGTAGGGATATGCTACATTTTAGTCATTCTTCCATTGATGGACATTTGGGCTGTTTTTGGCTAAAATGAATAGTGCTGCTATGAACAATCATGTATAAGTTTTTGTATGGATATTGTTTTCATTCTTCTTGCATATATATCTAAGAGCGGACTTGCTGGTTCATATAACTCTATTTTTAACCTTTTGAGGAACTGCTGGACTGTTTTTCAAAGCGACTGCACCATTTTACATTCCTGTCAGCAACGTAGGATCATTCCAATTTTTTCACATCCTGTTTTTTTGATTACAGACATGCTAGTGGGTGTGAAATGGTATCTCATCATTGTTTTGATTTGCATTTCCTTATGGTAAATCATGTCGAGTATTTTTTCATGTGTATACTGGTCATTTTTATAACTTCATTAGAGAAATGTCTAGTGAAGTCCTTTGCCCATTTTTAAATTCAGTTATTTGTCTTATTATTGAGTTAAAGGTGTTCTTTACATATTCTAGATGCAACTCCCTTACCGTGTATATACATACATACACATATATATGTATATATATAATATTTTATTTCATTCTGTGTATTGTCTTATCAGTTTCTTGATGGTGTCCATCGAAGCACAAAACTTTTTATTCTCATGCCGTACAATTTATCTATATATTTTTTGTCACTTGTACTGTTGGTGTCATATCTAAGAAGGCTTTGCCTAACCTACAGTCATAAAGATTTACTAGTATATTTTCTTCTAAGAGTTTGACAGTTTTTGCTCTTGCATTTAGGTCTGTGATACATTTGAGTTAATTTTTGTTTAAAAAAAATTTTTTTTTTTTTGTTTATGCTGTGAGGTAAGAGTCCAACTTGATTCTTTTGCATGTGGCTATCCAGTTGTCCCAGCACCATTTGTTGAAAAGACTATTTTTTTTTTTTTTGCCATTGAATTGTCTTGGCTCCATTTACTCTTAAGCTAGCTCAAGACTGAGAATGGAATGTATCTAAATCACCTGTGAGAAGAAGAGAAACAGTGAAATAAATATTACCCCTCCCCTCCCCAATTCTTAACTTGTTGTTGTGTGCCATTGAGTCAATTCTGACACATAATGACCCTATAGGACAGAGTAGAACTGCCCCACAGGGTTTCCTAGGTTGCTGTGATGCTGGGTGCTATGCCACCAGTATTTCAAATACCAGTAGGGTCACATATGGTAGATAGGTTTCAGCTGAACTTTCAGACTAAGACAGACTAGGAGGAAGGACCTGGCAGTCTACTTCTGAAAAATAATTGACTAGTTAAAACCCTATGAATAGCAGCAGACATTGTCTGATATAGTGCCAGAAGATGAGCCCCTCAGGTTGGAAGGTGTTCAAAAGATAGTTGGGGAAGAGCTGCCTCCTCAAAGTAGAGTTAACCTTAATGAAGTGGATGGAGTAAAGCTTTTGGGACCTTCATTTGTTGAGGTGGGACTACTCAAAATGAGAAGAAACAGTGCAAACATCCATAAATAATTGGAGCATGAAAGGTACAAAGTATGAATCTAGAAAAATTGGGAGTCATTAAAAATGAAATGCAATGCATAAAGATTAATATCCTAGGCATTAGTGAGCTGAAACGGACTGCTTTTGGCTGTTTTGTATTGGACAGTCATATGGCCTACTATGCCAGAAATGACAAATTGAAGAAGAATGGCATTGCATTCATCACCAAAAAAAAATTTCAAGATTTATTCTGAAATACAACACTGTCAGTGATAGGATAATATCCATACTCCTAAAAGGAAGACCAGTTAATATGACTATTATTCAAATTTACATACTAACTACTAATGCCAAAGATGAAGAAATTGAAGATTTTTACCAATTTCTGCAGTCTGAACTTGATCAAACATGAAATCAAGGTGCACCAATAATTACTGGCGATTTGACTAGGAAAGGTGGAAACAAAGAAGGATTAGTAGTTGGAAAATACAGCTTTGGTGTTTCTATTGAAATAATGCCCCAGATCGCATGATAGAATTTTGCAAGACCAACTACTTATTCATTGCAGATGCCTTTTCACAGCAACATAAATGGCAACTATACATGAGGACCTCACCAGATGGAAAACACAGGAATCAAATTGACTACATCTGCGGAAACAGAAGATGGAAAAGCTCAATATCGTCAATCAGAACAAGGCCAGAGGCAGGCTGAAGAACAGACCATCAATTGCTCATATACAAGTTCAAGTTGAAGCTGAAGAAAATTAAAACAAGGCCATGTGGGCCAAAGTACAACTTTGAGTATATCCTGCCTGAATTTAGAGACCAACTCAAGAATAGATTTGACACATTGAACAAATAATGATTGAAGACCAGACGAGTTGTGGGATGACATCAAGGACATCATATATGAAGAAAGCAAAAGGTCATTAAAAAGACAGGAAAGAAAAAATAGACCAAAATGGATGTCAGAATAGACTCTGAAACTTGCTCTTGTGGGTAGAGTAGCTAAAGCGATTGGAAGAAATGATGACGTAAAAGAGCTGAACAGATTTCAAAGGGTGGGTGGAGAAGACAGAGTAAAGTATTATAATGAAATGTGTAAAGTCCTGGAGTTAGAAAACCAAAAAGGAAGAATACGCTTGGCATTCCTCAAGCTGAAAAAAGTGAAGAAAAAATTCAAGCCTCAAGGTGCAATATTGAAGGATTCTATGGGCAAAATATTGAACTACGCAGGAGGCATCAAAGGAAGATGGAAGAGTCACTGCACCAAAAAGAACTGGTCGACATTCAACCATTTCAGGAGGTAGCATATGATCAAAAACAGACAAAGGAAGAAGTCAAGTTGCACCGAAGGCATAGGGGAAAAACAAGCCTCCAGGAATTGACAGAATACCAACTGAGATGTTTCAACAAATGGATGTAAAGCTGGCAGTGATCACTCATCTATGCAAAGAAATTTGGAAGACAGCTACCTGGCCAAGCAACTGGAAGAGATCCATATTTGCGCATATTCCAAAGAAGAATGATTCAACAGAATTTGGAACTTATCAAAGAATATCATTAATATCACACACAAGTAAAATTTTGCTGAAGGTAATTCAAAAATGGTTGTAGCAGTACATTAACAGGGAACTGCTGGAAATTCAAGACAGATTCAGAAGAACCCACAAAAGATTGCCAGAAAGATGTTTACCTGTGTTTTATTGACTATGCAAAGGCATTTGACTCTGTGGATCATAAGAAATTTTGGATAGTATTGTGAAGAATGGGAATTCCAGAACACTTAATTGTGCTCATGTGGAACCTGTACATAGACCAAGAGGCAGTTATTCGAATAGAACAAGAGTATACTGCATGTTTAAAATCAGGAAAGGTGTGAGTCAGGGTTGTATCCTTTCACCATACTTATTCAATCTGTATCCTGAGCAAATAATCTGAGAAGCTGGACTATATGAAAAAGAACGGTGTATCAGGATTGGAGGACGACTCATTAACAACCTATAATATGCCAATGACACATCCTTGCCTGCTGAAAGTGAGGAAGACTTGAAGCGCTTACTGACTGATGAAGATCAAAAACCACAGGCTTCAAATCTCAACATAAAGAGAACAAAAATTCTCACAACTGTGGCAATAAGCAACATCATGATAAACAGAGAAAAGACTGAAATTGTCAAGGATTTCATTTTACTTGTATCCACAGTCAACGTCCATGGAAACAGCAGTCAAAAATCAAACAATGTATTTTATTGCATTGGGCAAATCTATTGCAAAAGACCTCTTCGAAGTGTTAAAAAGCAGTCACTTTAAGGACTAAGTTGCAGTCTGACCCAAGCCATGGTATTTTCAAATGCCTCATCTACATGCAAAAGCTGGACAATGAATAAGGAAGACTGAGAAGAGTTGATGCATTTGAATTATGGTGTTGGCAAAGAATACTGAATTTACCATGGACTGCCAGAATGAATGAATTTGCCTTGGAAGAAGTACAACCAGAATTCTTCTTAGAAGCAAAGATGGCAAAACTTCAGCTCACTTACTTTGGACGTGTTATCAGGAGGGAGCAGTCTCTGGAGAACGACATCACGTAGATGGTCAGCAAAAAGAGGAAGACCCTCAACGAGATGGACTGACACAGTGGCTGCAACAACAGGCTCAAACATAGCAACAATTGTGAGGATGGCCTAAGGACTGGGCAGTGTTTCATTCTGTTGTACTTAGAGTTGCTATGAGTCAGAACTTTCTCCACAGCACCTAACAACAACAAAGCTTAAGGGAGCAGATTGCCAGGTCTTTTCTCCCGAGGAGTGGCTGGTAGGTTTGAACCTCCATCCTTTTGGTTAGCAGCCAAGCGCTTACCCACTGCCCCAGCAGGGCTCTTCTAATTCTTAAGTAGATAAAGACATTCTATAGTTTTGGTCTGAAGCTTTGCCCATACTAAGTATGAACTTTTGAATCTCCCTTTCTTTGCCAACATTTGATAGTGCCTCAACAACCTTGCATCTGTTTCTGTTGGCAAGATAATCAAGCGATGTCAGGCACATAATACTTCAGCCCTTTATGAAGGCCATTCTAGCTTTCTGGAGCTTGGCTGATGCTCCTGGGAGGAGTCGGGGAGGGGAGGAGGGAGGAGGATCAAGAGTGTGCATGTGTATAAATGAACACGTGTTCAGTAATGATTTTAGTTATAAACCCATGGATTTTTACTGACATCTAACTCCCAAACAAGAAAGGCTTTGTCTATCCAGTTTTTTTCCCCCATCACCCATGGCCAAATTAAATTTCTGTTCCAAACTAACACTGAAAGAAAAAAAGAGAGAGAGAGGATAAAACAACAACAACAACAACAATGACAAAAACCCTTTTGGGCCCTGAAGCACACAATGGATTCATTGATGTGTGAAAAAGTTAGTTCAATTGCTTGCCTTACCTTGCTGCTAGGAAAAAACAAACACCTCCCATAAAAACATGGTTGTGGGAAAAGGTGGGATTACTCTAAAAAGCTTTTCTTTGTTTCTGTAGACACGGTACTCAACAGAGCTTGAGTTGTGCAGCAAGCAGGATACCTGGAAGTCAGGCGCACAGATAATTCCTGGTTAAGCTACTGACTCAGCCTGTAGCTCGGGCACACCCGGAGGTCTTCTCAAGTGACCCATAGGAAAAATGGAGATAAGCACAGCGGTTCCTCAGTAGGGCCACACTCTTCGATTTCTAACCTTCAGCTTCCCAGGAAACCACCATGATCTTCCTGGAGACATAGAGAGGAGGAATTTTCCCTCTGCCCCCTTCTCTATTCTTTGAGCTGAAGACAGAACTGAGAACTGGAACCAGCAAGGCTAGTAAGACTTCTCAGCATGCCAGAGATAGCAATGAGGCCAGGCATCCCCAACAAGGGGGAGGTTCTAGGGTGGATTCTTTGTTCACGTTCTCAAGACTGAGATAAAGTTTGCACAGAGCTTTTCTCCAGGGCATGGAATACAATTGAAATGTTTCAGGTCTTCACATGCAACGTGGATTGGCATCTTTAAGAAGGAATGTAAGGAAACTGACTGAGGCAGCCCTGGTAGGGTCTCTTCCTCCTCATCATGGGGGAAATCCTGGCTAAGTCTCCACTGCTAAACTCCTGCCCTGGATTATCAACACTGTGCTTGTGGAATCTGGTGGGGTGTTGGGCCCCAGCCTGCTATGAGAATCATCTTTGTGGGATTCAGTAGACCCAGGTTGTTGTTTTTTTTTTTTTCTTTTTTATTAAATTATATATAATTGGATGTTGAAATCAACTTTCCCTGTTGATTAGGAGATAGGTAGAGTCCCAAAAAGCTGAAAATACTGTGATAGGTGCTAATTAACTCCATAGTATAAAACAATATGAAGTTGAACTACTTCTCCAGGATGTGCTAAGAGGTGGCAGAACCAGGTCTGCTTGCACTAACAGTCACCCACATCCAACCTTTAAAAAGAGCTGAAATGAAGAGTCATATGAAGATTCCTTAGGAGGCGACTGTTACAGTGCTGTGCCACCTCTTCACCATAGAGAGGAATGAGGGGTACTTCTGCTCAATTTAAGCCAAGTGAGAGGGGCTTCAAGGTGACTTCCATGTGTTCCTTGGAGTATGAGGTATGAAGACTGGCAGGAGAAGGAGGCCTGAGGGAGAAGAGAAATGAAGAAAAAAAAAAGCGGGGAAAAGACTGAGCTGCAGTAGGTGAGAGCCTCTCTTTTTAGACAATGGTGAGGAAGGGGGTCTGTTTCCTGTGGAGACCAGATGCGAGCATGTGGGAGGGGAGCCAGCCTGGAGCCTTCTTGACAGGACTCTGTTCATAGGACTCCCTGAGGGATGAAGTGACCAGTAGGAGTGGACCACAGGAAGCCTACAGGGCTAGGGAGACATTAAAACTTGGCTGTTCATCGGAGATCTCTTCTGTGTTAAGTAGGGTGACTATATAATTTATTGTCGAACTGGGGCACTTTTGAGAAAGAAAGGGGGTGCTATTAACACGTATGCTGAGGCAATAGGTTTAAACTGGAACCGTGCCTGCAAATGGGACATATGATCACCCTCGTGTTAAAGTAACAAAAGGGTCAGCTCTGCATATTTGCCAATCCCAGCAGGCACCAACACCAGGTTGCCATAGTCCCAGGCATGTTAGATTGTTGCCTTTTCCTCTAATCCCCACTGCCCCTGAATCTGACAATGAATGGGTCACAGTCAGCAGTTGGTGTGGGAGGGTCCAGTAGAGGAGATAGGGAGGGAGATGGCCAAATACCCTTCCCTGACTGCAGGCAAAGAGTCAGGGCCTGACGTCCTGCCCAACTGGAGGAGGAGAGATCCTCTACATTAGATAAAAGTTCAGCAGTTTGATTATTACCACGGCCTGAACATTTAAAATACTGAAATCAAGCTGTTCTTGTGACAGAAAGCTACCCATGTGCCTAGGAAAGGCCAGAAAAGCTACTGGACCTGTCTGAGATCTCAATTAGGGGCAGAGAAAGAACCTTGCTACAAAGTGGGTTTGAGGGGTCAGAAAGAAAGAATAAGATTGCAATCGATTTCATCTGTCACATTCATTAGAAGAGGGCATGAAAATCTTATCTGAATTGTGCTCAAACAACTATTATACAAACCTAGTGTGAAGTTTTGCAGAATTGTCCAAGATGCTGATGATAACCATTCCTCAGGTCCTGAAATGATGCAGGAGTGTGTAACCACTCTAGCTCCAACCAAGTTAACTCAGGAAATGGTGTTTATCAAGGGCTTGGCATATGTCTGCTACATGCTCAACATCAATGAACATGAGCTAGTGTGGTGATTTACCGAACATCTCCTATGTGCCAGAGACATGCATTATCTCACTTAATACCGAAAACGACCCTATGACGTTTAAGGTCTAAGGTCCTACTCTTCAGTCGTAGAGTCAGAATTCCAACCCAGGTCTGTTAGCTGCTGTTGAGTCAGCCCCTGATTCATGTCAACCCCATATACAACAGAACGAGATGGTGCCCAGTCCTCTGCCATCCCCTTGATCAGTTGCAGATTTGACCTTTGTGATCCCTAGGTCTTTCACTGGCTGATTTTTGGAAATCGATCATCAAGGGCTTTCTTCCTGGTCTATCTCTCTTAGTCATCTAGTGCCGCTATAACAGAAATGCCACAAGTGGATGACTTTAACAAAGAAAAACTTGTTCCTGCAGTCTTGGAGGCCACGAATCCAAATTCAGGGTGTTAGCTCCAGCGGAAGGCTTTCTCTGTCAGCTATGTGGGAAGGTACTTATCATCAATCTTCCCCTGTCCTAGTTGCTTCTCAGCAGAGGGACCCTGGATCCAAAGGACACACTATTCTCCTGGCTCTTGTTTCTTGGTTGAATGAGGTCCCCCTGTCTCTTTGCTTTTTTTCTTTTATATCTCAAAAGAGAAGGATCTAAAACAACACAACCTACTCCCATAGATTGAGTCCTGCCTCATTAATATAACTGCCTCTAATCCTGCCTCATTAACAACACATAGGATTTACAACTTAAAGGAAAATCACATCAGGTGACAAAATGGTAGACAATCACACAATACTTGGAATCACGGCCTAGCCAAGTTGATGCATGTTGTTGGGGGACACAATTCAATCCATAACACTATCTTAGCCTGGAAGCTCTGCTAAAGCCTGTTCAGCCTCACAGCAACATGCAAGCCTCCACGTTAACAGATGAGGGATGGCAGTGCACAAGGAGCACTGCTGGAAATCGAACCCAGGACTTCTGCATAGGTGAGAATTCTACTCCCGAGCCATCGATGGCTCATTTCTTTCTGCTATACCTATTGCCATTCCAGGAGCTGCTAAAGTTCTTCTTAAAGAATTAGAGGAGAAGATACATGTTGCTAATCTTGTGGACTCTTTTGCAGTCAAGTATGGTGGATAAGAGCAGGAACGTTGGAACCAGATGGTCTGGGTTCAAGTCCTGCCTCTGAGCCTTTAGCAAGTTACTCAACCTTTCTGTGCCCTTAGAGGGGAGTGATAATAATAGTGCCTATCTCATAGGGCTGTTGTGAGGTTTAAATTACTTAGTACTTGCAAAGATTTTAAGAAGACTCTGATACTTTTTTAAAATGTTGACTGTCATTATTAAAATGCTCTGATTATTTAATTTCCTAGGTGCTTGGAGCACAAAACTCTCTGGCCCATGAGATTAATAAACAGTGCATCCCGATTTAAAGGGCTATAATTTCTCTTACCCATTTTTATTTTGTACAACTTTTCTCTTTGGTTGTCCAGGACCTTTCAACGCTCCTCCGGGAAGTCAGACACATCTTGCCTCTCCTCTGCCTGGGACTCCCGCCTCCCATCTCTGTGGGCAGCATCTAAGACAAAGTTCTTTCCAGTTTATTTAACCACAAAGATAAGATCTGCATCTGTGATGACCAATCTTTCGTCTTGTTGCTTCTCTCCCTTTTCATGTTGTTTGCTTTTCTTAGCAAAGGAAACTTGCAACTTCAGTTCAAATTTCCTTCAGCAAAATTTTCCCCAAAGACAAAGTCCTTCTCAGGAGGCTACTTGGAACAGGAATCTGGGAGCTTCCTTTTTCCTTTTGTTTGTTGGCAGAGTTTCCTGTTTGCCTTTAAGGTTGAGCTGGCTTAGCCCCCAAACTTTCTGGGGGAGGGAAGGACCCTCCAGGAGGCCTTCCCCCAGGACTTTTGTTAGAGATGCCCTACTGTGAACTCTCACTAGCCCAGGCCCAGAAGCTGCATTCCCCCCTCTCCCTGCATTCCCCGTTTTTACATTTTCAGTTTGTATCACCAGACTCAGTACTGGTTTCACAGCAGGCTGGAAGCCACAAGTAAAGCAATATATATTTAATCCTAAAACCGCTATGAACATGATCTAACTTTTTTGCCTAATGATTTAGAAGGCAGGAACTTTCTTAGGATTTTTTATATGTTTTTTTTTTTTATATATAGTTTCCCTGCTTTTTATACTGTTAAAGCACTCAGCTGCTAACCAAAAGGTTGGAGGCTCGAGTCCACTCAGAGGAACCTCAGAAGAAAGGCCTGGCTAGCTGGCAACCTGAATAACTTAATCTTAACCTTAAGTAACCTTAAATTACTTAATCTTTCTCTGCCTTACTTTCCTCATTTTTGAAATAGGGATAATACTAGTACCTACCTCTTAGGGGGAGTCCCTGGGTGGCATAAAGAGCTAATGCACTTGGCTGCTAACCTAAAGGTTGGTGGTTCGAGTCTACCCAGAAGCAGAAGAAAGTCCTGGCAATCTACTTCTGAAAAATCAGCCATTGGAAACTGCACGGAACACAGTTCTCTTTTGACACACATGGTGTCACCATGACTCGACTTGATGGCAACCGGTACCTCTTAGGTAGTTGTAAGAATTAATTGACACAATGCATCTTAAGTGCCTAGCAGAGGACCTGACACAGACTATGTACTCAATCCATAAATGTTAGCTAGTGGTAGTAGTTGGAGAGGCATCTACCGAAGTGATGTTTGGAATGAGCTGTTAGCCTAGCAAAGGGTAGAGTAGTGCTGAACACCAGAACTTCATATCAAGTTGGATTCATTAGTTAAGCTACGATTTCCCTCTGCATGGAGAGCTGTTGTTGTTATCTGGCGTTGAGATCAGCCACCTCCTCATGGCACACCTGAAGGAAATGCTGTCCAGTCCTGTCTTAGTCTGAAAGCTCTGCTGAAACCTAACATGCAAATCTCCACTCACAGCAACATGCAAATCTCCACTGACAGACGGGTGGTGGCTGTGCAGAAGTGCACTGGCCGGACTCGAACCCAGGTCTCCCGCATGGAAGGTAAGAATTCTACCACTGAGCTACCACTGCTCCCCATGGGCAGCTAGTATCCTTAAATTTCTTACAGCGTGGACAAGCAGATTTCTCTCTAACCAATCGATTATTGTGATAATCAACCTGGAGTAGCCAACTTCGATGGACATCAAGTTTATAGTCTGGACTGAAGAATCAACTTTAATTCCTTGGAAACAACTAGGGGGGAAGTGAGAGCCAGATGTGGGCATTTTTTGGATGAGTTCCTCACACTGCTTTTGTATTTGGATAGCAGGGATGTGGGGATGCACCGTAACACAGAGGTTAAGGGTGCCTGCTTTGAGCAGTGGTTCTCAGTCCTCAGTCAGCCCATCTCAAGGGCTCGTTAGACTACAGATTGTAGGGCCTTACCCCCGAAAGTTTCTGATCCTATAGGTCTGGGTTAGGGCCTGAGAATTTGCTTTTCTGACAAGTTCCCAGAAGGTGCTGATGCTGCCGGTCTGGGGACCAAACTTTAAGAAGCACAGCTATAGAGTCAGACAGGCTTGGTTTTAACTTTCCATCAGTGCCTAGTTTGATGACCTTAGGAAAGTTATACATCCTCTTTGAGCTACAGTTTTCCCATCTGTAAATAGAACAATAATAGATACCTCTGAAACTTGTTTTGAAGATCCCTTAAAATAATACATGAAAAGCACCTAGCACTCAAAAAATGGTAACTCTTAATGAGTAGATGTTAGGACTTAGCAGAAGTTGGAGGCTTAAGGATCTAAAAGAGCTGTAATTAAAAAGGACACTAAGAACTAGGGGCAGAGAAACTGTGCTGTTGTTTTCCCTTTTGTATTCTCTCTGGCATGCTGTCACGAAAGCAGGAAAAGCTGGGAGTTTGTCTGGGGCAGAGGCACCAAAGGCAGCATGGAGAACCTGGTAAAGCCAGGAGGACTTGGATGTTATTAGCAAAATAGGAATTTCTGGCTCTTTTTTTTTTTTTAAATCTTAGTAACTCAAGGCACAAAATCATATCTCAGACGTATTTTGAAGGCATAGAGGAAACCTCCAATGAGGGGCAGAGCCCCCTTCCCATCCAAAGAGGGGCAGACTCCCCTCCCAGAGCTCTTGGAACTGCATTTGGACTCTCAGAAGAACACGGCATGTCCAGGTCTCTGTGCTGTGGCTCAGGCAGTCTTCTCTGCTTGAAATAGTCTTCTCCTCTGGTCCGGTCTGTGGAATGTGTAATCACTCTCTAAGGTTCCTCGTCTCTGTGAAACCACCTCACTGACTCCTTACAGACTGATTCAACCTTTTTCCTCTTTTCTGGCTCTCTCTGTTGAGACTGTGAGGACCTCAAAAGTATGATCCATAACTTTTTTTTTTTTTTTGGGATGCCTTTTGTGGTCTCCAGCAAAGGACTGGCTCAATAAATGGTGAATGATGGAGTGAAGGAGAAAGGAAGGGAGGGAGGGAGGGAAGGAGGAAGGATACCCTCTTCTATCACTGGATTGGTAGGACTTCAGTTTCTCACATTTGGAAAGGCTGAGTAAAGAACAGTCTTTTTTCTGGAAAGATCATTCTGAGAGGGAATAAGATCAAGCCTATGAAATCATAAAGCATGTAGTGAAGAATCTTGGTCACTGTCTTAGCTATCTAGTATTGCTATAAGAGAAATACCACAAGTGGATGGCGTTACCAAACAGACATTTATTCTCCCACAGTTTAGGAGGCTGGAAGTCCAAATCCAAGGTGTCAGTTGTATGGGAAGGCTTTATCTCTATGTTGGCTCTAGGGAAAGATCCTTGCCTCCTTTCAACATCTGTGGGCCCAGCGTTTCTTGGAGATCTACCTATCCTTGGCATCAGTCTTCCCTGGATCTAAGAGGTCCTCAGCACAAGGAACCTGGGTCCAAAGAATGCTCTCTGCTCGTGGCTATTCTTTCTTGGTGGTAGTCAGGTTCCTTTTCTTTCTACTCACGTCTCTCTCCTTTTATCTCTTATAAGATAAAAGATGATGTTGGCCACAATCCAGGGAAACTCCCGTTATATAGGATCAGAGCTGTGACCTGAGTAAAGGTGTTGCATCCCACCCTAATCCTCATTAACATGTCCTAACCTTGCCTCATTAACATAATGGACAGCTCACTCCCAAATAGGACCATAACCATAGGCATAAAGGCTGAGATTTACAACACATCACAAAATGGAGGGTAATCAGATCACAAAATGAAGGACAACCACACAATACTGGGAACCATGGCCTAGCCAAATTGACACACATTTTTGGGGGACACAATTCAATCCAAGACAGTCACCAAATTCTGGAATAGTAGAATGAAGGAGAGTCAGATGGAGTTTCAGAGAAATGGTTTCAGACTTAACCATAGCCTGCCTGATCTCTTTCTCCACGCCTCCATCCATGCTCCCAGAAAGAAATGACATCTTTCTCCTTTGAACCTGAAAAGCACTTCATTTGTATTGATATAGTGTAACAGAGTGCTGGCAGTGCTCTCGTGTGGCCTGTGTGGGCAAAGCATTCATCCATGACTCTGAGCATCTCTGTCTTTCTTTTCTTCATCAGTAAAATCCAAGAGTTGGATGAGATTTCCAAGTTCTCCAATTCAATCTACAAACATCAGCTCCTGTTGGTTTAAACCAAAAAAGCCCAAACCCATTGCTGTTGAGTTGATTCTGACTCATAGCAACTCTATAGGACAGAGTAAAACTGCCCCATGGGGTTTCCAAGGAGTGGCGGTGGATTCAAACTACCAACCCATGATTACAGGGGTTCCAGGCCTTTCTGACTCTGGCTTTGGGCCCAAGTGGTCTCTCTGAAACTTTCATCCCCAACTGTGGACACAATGCTGGTCATGTTCTTCACTGTTTCTACCCCAAACTTCTGATCTGGTGCTTCTGCCTGCTTTCGTTCTCAGCTGTGGTCCTACACACACCCTGGCTCTTTTCACTCTTGATTAAGTAAACCGGTTCACACTTTCTCCTTCTCCCTGATTAGCACATTTGGGCTTTCTTATAGCACCCTCACCTTTGCCAGAGTATAGTGCCTCAGAAGATCAGTCAAAGGTGGTTTCCAGAATTTTCAATGGTTATTATTAATATTTGCATTAGGTTTCTAGAAGGCAGGATCTGTATCCTATTTGTTAATGCATCTTCCACACTTGACTCAGTACCCTGAAAACATCAGAAATTCAGGGAATAGTCTATGAATGTTCCTCCTTTCAACTAGAATTCATTTAGAATTAGAGTTCACACCATCTGAACTTTGATTTAAAGAGTACAGGGCTTTCTGTAACTTCTTTTAGTTTTCTTCTTTCTCCATGTGACTGTTTTCTTTCTTCACTCATTCTTTTGCTTTATTTCATTTCCTCCTTTCTCCAGAATACATCAATATATTGAACACATAGCTAGGGACATAACAAATTGCTTTCTATTTAAATTTCATTTTATTCTACTTTATCTTTTATATTTGCCTTAGTTTCCTAGGGCTGCCATAAACAAAAACACCACAAAGTGGATGGTTTTAAAGAACACATATTTATTTCCTCACTGTTTTGGAGGCTAGAAATCCAAATCAGTGCATTGGCCATAGGGGAGGATCCTTCCTTGTCAGTAGCCCTGGACGTTCCTTGGCTTGTAGGTGGTTACTCACATAGTCTCTTCTCCCTGAGTGCCTATCTATTTTGCTCTTTTTTATAAGCCCTTACTTAGAAGGGATTAGGTTTGGGACCCACCCTGCTCTGACATGACCTCATTAACATAAGAAAACATTTAAATATTTCCAAACACGGTCATATTTATGGGTACAGGAGGTAAGACTTCAACATAACCTTTAGGTGGATACAAACCAAACTATAACAATAATTACAGCATTAAATTATTTTATGAATCTGTCTATAGTGGGGAACTCTTCTTGCCCCAAGTTCTGTTTCAACCCATAAAGGAAGAAAATCCCACTAACAATATCACTCTCCTGGGGAACTGATATGCCTTGGTTGCTCTTCCCTACGGGAGGAGAAAAGGAGGAGTTATTGGATTGGTGAGTGCCTGACTCCCATTAGGCCATGTGTCTCGGGGCTGGGGAATGATTAAAGATTGGTGCTCCTGGTGCTCCACTTCCTGCTTTCCTGGCTTTCCAGGCTGAGGCTCAGTGGGCTGGCCTTGTGCTTCTGGGCTACACCCAGTGAGTAGGCCTGTGAAACAACTTAAGTGGCCCTAGCCAGACCCCTGCCACGTTTCTTCTGCTTCACAGCCTGCTGGTAGGCAGGTAAGTCTGGCTAGTGCTGTGTTATAGATCTGTCTGCCTGCAACTCAGGGAAGGAGTGGAAATGACCTCCACTTTGGTCCAAGCCATGTTCTCCAATCAAAGTTTGTGAGAAAACCCAGTACTTCGAGTTTTGAGTTACTTGACCTCCCTATTTTAAATTGCATCCCTTTATCCTATCTCTAAGAAGCTTTGGTGGTGCAATGGTTAAGCACTCAGCTGCTAACTGAAAGGTTGATGGTTCAAATTTACGTAGCATCTCTGCAAGTGAAAGACCTGGTAATCTGCTCCTGTAAAGATTCCCAAACTAGAAAATCATATGGGACAATTCTACTCTATCACGTGGGGTTGCCATGAGTCAAAAATCAACTCGGTAGTACCCAACAACAACATCCTAGTGCTCCCATTTCCTTTAAACCAGTTTCCATTGAGTTGATTCCAACTCATGGTAATCCCAAGTGTGTTAGAGTAGAACTGTGCTCTGTAGTATGTTCAATGGCTTTAAAAAAAAAAAAAAAAAATTTTTTTTTATTGTGCTTTAAGTGAAAGTGTACAAATGAAGTCAGACTCTCATACAAAAACTTATAAACACCTTGCTATATACTCCTAATTGCTTTCCCCCTAATGAGACAGCACAATCCTTCCCTCCTCTATTTCTTTTTGAGCCCATTCGGCCAGCTTCTGACCCTCTCTAAAAAAAAAAAAAAAAAAGTATATATTTTTTTATATACTCCTAATTGCTTTCCCCTAATGAGATTTTTTTTTTTCTTTAATGAGACAGCACAATCCTTCCCTCCTCTATTTCTTTTTGAGCCCATTCGGCCAGCTTCTGACCCTCTCTACCCTATCATCTTCCCTTCAGACAGGAGAAGCCAACATAGTCTTTTGTGTCTACTTGGTCCAAGAAGCTCATTCTTCACCAGTATCATTGTCTATCCCATAGTCTAGTCCAATCCCTGCCTGAAGAGTTAGCTATAGGAATGGTTCCTGTCTTGGGCTAACAGAAGGCCTAGGGACCATGACTTCTGGGGCCATTCTAGTCTCAGTCAGACCATTAAGTCTGGTCTTTTTATGAGAATTTGGGGTCTGCACTGCTCTCATGCTCCCTCTGGGGTTCTTTGTTGTGTTCTCTGTTAGGGCAGTCATTGGTTGTAGCCGGGCACCATCTAGTTCTTCTGGTCTCAGGCTGATGTAGTCTCTGGTTTATGTAGCCCTTTCTGTCTCTTGGGCTCATAATTACCCTGTGTCTTTGGTGTTCTTCATTCTCCTTTGCTCCAGGTGGGTTGAGACCAAGTGACGCATCTTAGATGGCCGCTTGCTAATGTTTAAGAGCCCAGGCGCCACTGTCCAAAGTGAGGTGCAGAATGTTTCTTAATAGATTTTATTATGCCAATTAACTGAGATGTCCCCTGAAACCATGGTCCCCAAACTCCTGCCCCTGCTATACCGGCCTTCAAAGCATTCAGTTTATTCAGGAAACTGCTTTTGGTTTAGTCCAGTTGTGCTGACCTCTCCTGTACTGTGTGTTGTCTTTCCCTTCACCTAAAATAGTTCTTATCTACTATCTAATTAGTGAAAACCCCTCTCCCTCTCTCCCTCCCTTCCCCCTCTCGTAACCATCAAAGAATATTCTTTTCTCCGTTTAAACTATTTCTTGAGTTCTCATAATAGTGGTCTTATACAATATTTGTCCTTTTGCAACTGACTAATTTCACCGAGCATAATGCCTTCCAGATTCCTCCATGTTATGAAATGTTTCACGGATTCATCATTGTTTTTTACTGATGCGTAATGTTCTATTGTGTGAATATACCATAATTTATTTATCCATTCATCTGTTGATGGGCACCTTGGTCACTTCCATCTTTTTGTAAACAGTGCTGCATTGAACATAGATGTGCATACATCTGCTCATGTAAAGGCTTTTATTTCTCTAGGATATATTCCAAGGAGTGGGATTGCTGGGTCGTATGGTAGTTCTATTTCTAGTTTTTTAAGGAAGCGCCAAATTGATTTCCAAAGTGGTTGTAGCATTTTACATTCCCAGCAGCAGTGCATAAGTGTTCCAGTCTCTCCACAACCTCTCCAACATTTATTAATTTGTGTGTTTTGGATTAATGCCAGCCTTGTTGGAGTGAGATGGAATCTCATTGTAGTTTTGATTTGCATTTCTCTAATGGCTAATGATCCTGAGCATTTCCTCATGTATCTTTTAGCCACCTGAATGTGTTCTTTAGTGAACTGCCTGTTCATATCCTTTGTGCATTTTTTAATTGGTTATTTGTCTTTTCGTAGTTGAGTGTTTGCAGTATCGTGTAGATTTTAGAAATCAGGCGCTGATCAGAAATGTCATAGCTAAAAACTTTTTCCCAGTCTGTAGGTGGTCTTTTTACTCTTTTGGTGAAGTCTTTGGATGAGCATAGGCGTTTTGATTTTTAGGAGCTCCTGGTTATCTTGTTTCTCTTCTGCATTGTTAGTATGTTTTGCATACTGTTTATGCCATGTATTAGGGCTCCTATTTTTGTCCCTATTTTTTCTTCCATTATCTTTATCCTTTTAGATTTTATATTTAGGTCTTTGTTCCATTTTGAGTTAGTTTTTGTGCATGGTGTGTGGTATGGGTCTTGTTTCATTTTTTGTAGATGGATATCCAGTTATGCCAGCACCATTTGTTAAAAAGATTGTCTTTTCCCCATTTAACTGACTTTGGCCCTTTGTCAAATATCGACTGCTCATATGTGGATGGATTTATGTCTGGGTTCTCAATTCTGTTCCATTGGTCTATGTATCTGTTGTTGTACCAGTACCAGCTGTTTTGACTACTGTGGCTGTATAATAGGTTCTAAAATCAGGTAGAGTGAGGCCTCCCACTTTGTTCTTCTTTTTCAGTAATGCTTTATTTATCCGGGGCCTCTTTCCATTTCATATGAAGTTGGTGACTTTTTTTCTCCATCTCATTAAAAAAGGTTGTTGGAATTTGGATGGGAGTTGCATTGTGTCTATGGATGGCTTTTGGTGTAATAGACATTTTTACAATGTTAAGCCTTCCTATCCATGAGCAAGGTATGTTTTTCCACTTATGTAGGTCTCTTTTGGCTTCTTGCAGTAGTGTCCTGTAGTTTTCTTTCTATAGGTCTTTTACCTCTCTGGTAAGATTCATTCCTAAGTATTTTATCTTCTTGGGGGCTACTGTAAATGGTATTGATTTGGTGATTTCCTCTTCGATGTGCTTTTTGTTGGTGTAGAGGAATCCAACTGATTTTTGTATGTTTGTCTTATATCCTGATAATCTGCTGAGCTCTCCTATTAGTTTCAATAGTTTTCTTGAGGATTCTTTATGGTTTTCTGTGTATAAAATCAAGTCATCTGAAAATAGAGATACTTTTACTTCTTCCTTGCCAATCTGGATGCCCTTTATTTCTTTATCTAGCCTCATTGCTCTGGCTAGGACCTCCAGCAAAATGTTGAATAAGAGTGGTGATAAAGGGCATCCTTGTCTGTTCCCGTTCTCAAGGGGAATGCTTTCAGACTTTCTCCATTTAGGATGATGTTGGCTTTTGGCTTTGTATAAATGCCCTTTATTATGTTGAGGAATTTTCCTTCTATTCCTATTTTGCTGAGAGTTTTTATCAAGAATGGGTGTTGAACTTTGTCAAATAATGGCTGATTTTTTGGAAGTAGATAACCAGGCCTTTTCTTTGAGGCACCTCTGGGTGAACTCAAACCTCCAACCTTTTGGTTAGCAGCTGAGCATATTAACAATTTTCACCACCCATAGATTCCCTTTACTCCTTTTCTCCAAAGCACTTTTCACCTTCTAACATTCCTCTGGCTCCTCCATAAGAATCATTTAATACAATTTCCAATGGTTTTCTGAAAAAGATACATTAACTGAAAAGTTATTGTATTGAGGAAGGTGGGGACATATTTAACTTAGGAAAAGCTATTTTTTCAGTGCAATGGAAGAGAGTTTATTTGGTTATCAAAAATCTAAAACATGGTTTGGAGCAGATTTGGAGGAAAGGAATTGCAAACAGGCTTTGGGACTTTAGCTCATGGAAGCTATGTAGGGAAATGGTGGTGATGATGGTGAGCATGGATGGAATCCTTCAGTGTGCCAGGCAGAATGCTAAGTGCTTTCCATGCAGTTTCTCTTCAAAGTATCCCTGTGATGTAGCTAAAACTGTTGATTTCATTTTATAGCTGGGGAAACTGAGGTACAGTGAAGTTACGTGGCTGGCCTAAGATTCTAACTCAGGTTTGCCTGATAACAGAGCCCATGCATTTGTTGTTCAATGTAGGAAAAGAACATTCTAACTATTAGAGCTGGCCAGCGATGGAATGGAAATGATTATCACGTGATTTCTTCTGGGCTATGAGCCTGGTCCCGGGGACACTTGATGACCATCTGTTAGGACTGCTGCAGAAAGGAGATCGATTTAGACAACTTCTGAGCTTCTTTCCAACTGTAAGATCTTATGAATACTTGAAGGGCAGTCCTGTGGGAAAGGAATTAGATTTATACTTTGTAGCTCTGTTCAATAGACTAGTCTTTCTCAGGCTTTTCCATCTAGAAATCCCCAATGTCAGAAGAAAGCGAATAGATACTCCTGGGAGATCTAAGGAATAGCTGCAAGTGGCTGCCTGAAGCAAAAATTCTGTGTCAAATCTGAAAAAGAAATCGTTTGAATTTTATAGCATACATTAAAACATGCTTGTTTGTTTTAAATGAGAAAATCTTTTTAAAAGCAGATATTCAATGCAAAGTTTAAATTCCCCCTCCCCAATAAATCTTCATTTAAATTTGGTTCATCAGAAAACATATCATATTTATTTTATGGGCTTACATATCCCCAGCACATCCCCAAGTCTCCCCAGGGGAACACTTACCCAAGTCTGAGAAGTAAAGCAGTAGCATGAAGAACAATGGGTAGAAGTTACAGGAAGGTGAATCAGATATTATCGAAATGCAAGGGAGATTTTCCTAAGAGCTGTGGTTATCCAACAGCGTAATGGGCCCTCTTGAAAACCACTAAGATTCTAAGCAAAGAATGGTCATGGGCCTTTGGAAGCTGACAGAGAGTTCCACTTAGCAACTATGAGCACCAGAGCAAATTCACAGCCATGAAAAAAGGAATGGACAAACACATGTTCTCCACCACTCAAAGAAGACTCCAGACTGATGGAGAAGCCATCATCAGAATAGTAACAGATAACACTTACATAATCTTTTCTGTGTGCCAGGCTGTATTCCCAAAGTTTTAACGTATCATTTAGCTCTTAAAATAACCCGTATTATTGCCACCCCTTTTTCCAGATAAGGAAATGGAGGCACAGGGAAATCAAGCAAAAGGACCACCAACTCACAGTTGCTGAGGAGCAGAGCTGGGTTTTGAATCCAGACTGTTGGAGTTAGGGCCAGAACTGCCTCCTAGTGCCCTAAGTACCCCTTCTGCCTGTCACCCACCATATGATGCCACATCCTCTGTTCCCAGCTCTGACCTAGAAGGGCTCTCCTACCATGGTAGGAGAGCTGGTGGCGAGTGGTTAGGACACCTGGACTCTTGTTCACACTCTGACACTAACCAGGTGACCTTGGGAAGGTTACTTTCTGTTATGGATTGAATTGTGCCCCCCGCCCAAAAGATATGTTGAAGTCCTAACCATTGGTACCTGTGAATGTGACCTTATTTGGAAATAGGATCTTTGCAGATATAATTAGTAACCATGAGATCTACTAGAGCAGGGTAGACTCTAATCCAATATGACTGATATCCTTATAAGAAGAGAGAAGAGACACAGACACACAAACACACAAGGAAAAAGCCACCTGAAGACAGAGGTAGAGATCTGAGTGATATCTCTATAAGCCATGGAACATCAAGGATTACTAGCCATCACCAGAAGCTAGGAAAGCACTGTGGAGCAAATTCTCCCTCAGAGCATAGATGGAATCAATCCTGCTGATACCTGGATTTCAGATTCTGGCTTCCAGAACTGTGAGAGAATGAATTTCTGTGATTTAAGCTACTGCAGTACCCAGCTTGTGGTACTTCATTATCACAGCCCTAGGAAAATAATACACTTAGCTTTTCTATTTTTTTCACACACTGACTCATTATTTTTGAGTCTGCCATGGAGACCATAGTTTTTTACATGGCTTTTACTAAATTGGGGAAACCCTGGTGGCATAGTGGTTAAGAGCTACAGCTGCTAACCAAAAGGTCAGCAGTTCAAATCCACCAGGTGCTCCTTGGAAACCATACGGGGCAGTTCTACTCTGTCCTATAGGGTTGCTATGAGTTGGAATTAACTTGATGGCAACAGATTTTTCTTTTTTTACTAAATTGGAGCCCTGGTGGCACAGTGGTTAAGTGCTACCGCTGTTAACCAAAAAGTCAGCAGTTCGAATCCACCAGGTGCTCCTTGAAAACTCTGTGAGGCAGTTCTACTTTGTCCTATAGCGTTGCTATGAGTCAGATTTGACTTGACGACAATGGGTTTGGTTTTTTTTTTTTTTTTTTTTAACTAAGTCTCAGGGAAATTGTGTCACATTTTCTCTTTCTCAGGGAGACCCTTCTGCACCAGTAGAACTGAGCCATAGTAAAACAAAACAAAGCAAAACAAATGACCAAAAAGCACATTTCCCACAGGGCACTGGACTCTGTATGGAGCATATCTCTTATTAGATCAGGGAATACCTACTAAGGGGTGTTCTTCCTGACTTCATAACCAACACTATAACAGGATTTTATTGGACTCCTTTTACTCACTGTGTATTTTCTGCTTCGTAAAAATATGGATAAATTGTGTCCAGATGGCTATTTGGTTTCTGCTTTGAATGGCCACACGATGTGTTGATGCGGGACAGTGATTTCAGTTATGACTTATTTCAGGAATCTCCACTGCTATGAGCTGGTAAGGAATCTGGAGTATCCCAGGGAATCTCTACTCTAGCCTCCGCACCCCCAACAAAGGGGATATAAAGGGTCCCCTGGAACGGAGCCACACTGACCACTGAGAGCTTTGTCTTGTCATAGCCTAGGATTGGCAATGCACTGTCAAAGGACTCTTTCCTGGGTGATTTTAAATCACAAGAGGATCCCACGAGGAAGTTGGACCACTGAAAGGATCTCGTCTGGATTTCTTCTTCAGAAGAGACTCATCTCCACACTCAGGCTTGGTGTTTTCAAGTATCCTGGAGAATTTGCCTGAGTGTCCTGAAGTTCTCACACTCTTCACATTCTGTGGGTGACAAGAGAAGGCAGTGTGATCTGGTGTCCCTGGCGATCCTTCCAAGTGGCCTAGCAAGACTGGAGCAAGCTTAGAAGAAATTCACTCAGTCGTTCCTCAAGCATGCCTTGAGTACCTACTAAACTCATTGCCGTTGAGTCAATTCTAACTCATAGCAACCCTATACGAGAGAGTAGACCCTATAGGACAGAGTAGCTGCCCCATAGGGCTTCTAAGGCTGTAAATCTTTATGGAAGCAGACTGTCACATTTTTATCCCATGGAGTGGCTGGTGAGTTTGAATCACTGACCATTTGATTAGCAGCCAAGCACTTAACCACTGTACTACCAGGACTCTCTTTGAGTATCTGCAAGGTAAGGATTAAAAAAAAAAAAAAAAAAAAAAAAAAACTCATTGCTATCAAGTCAATTCTGACTCACAGTGACCTTGTAGGACTGAGTAGAACTGCCCCATAGGGTTTCCAAGGAGCATCTGGTAGATTTGAACTGCCAGCCTTTTGGTTAGCAGCCGTACCTCTTAACCACTACACCCCCACAGTTTCCAAGGTAAGGATATATAGAGAAATAATACAGTTTCTTTCCTTCAAGGAGCTCAATGTGGCTAAGTCAATTACATAAACGAAAATGGCAATCTGGTGAGATAAGTGCAATGTCAGAGGTGGGTTGAAAGAGCTATGGAGTAAGGAAATGTTTATCTTAAGTAGGACTTAAGAAGAGATAAAGGGCATTCCAGGAAAAGTGCACAAAGAAAGTAAGGCCCAAGAAACACCAAAGAGTTTGCCACCACTGAGGCCTGGAAACAGTTCAGTGTGGCCAGCACAGAAGGTGAATTTATAGAGCAAGAGGGATACTTGGGGCCAGAAAGATAGATTGGGGCCAGATTATGAAGGCACTTGTCTGTCTGGCTAAAAGAGGTAAGAATGAAGGCATCAAAGAGAAAGAGATTGTGGTTGGTCTAGTGGATTGAAGGGCAAAAGGGGGTTAAAATGGGAGGTAATGAGTATTAAGAAATTTAAAGCCCAAAACCCATTGCCGTTAAGTCAATTCTGACCCGTAGTGACCTTACAGGACAGAGTAGAGCTGTTCCATAGGGTTTCCAAGGAAAGGCTGGTAGATTCAAACTACCTATCTTTTGGTTAGCAGCTGTAGCTCTTAACTGCTGCAGCTCCAGGGCTCCATTAAGAAATATATGGAGAAAATATTAATAGTATTACTAGCTGCTAATGTTTATTGCGTATACTTTCTACATGCCAGGCAATGTGATAGATCCTTCATGCACCTGTAATACTCATAGTCATCCGAAGACATGGGTGCTGTAATTACCGTTTATTTTACAGATAAAGAAACTGAGGCTTATGGAGGTAAAGTAACTTGCCCAAGGTCACACAGTAAGTGAGAGAGCTGGGATTTGGATGCTGGCTGTCCTATCCAAAGGAGAAATAACTCAAGATAAGTAATGTAAAGAAAGGAAAAGAAAGTAAATTTCTGTGTCTTGAGTTATTTCTCCAACCATTTAACTATACCCAGCACCCATTTAAAAATATTTTTATTTCTCCTCTGATCCCTCTTTCCAAAACCTTTGATAGAAAAATTATTTTCTCTTTGCCTATGCTTTTTACTTTTGCCCTCTCTCTGCCATCCTTACTGCATTTACACAGTTCATTGCGAAAATCTTTTGTGGGATGCAGTTGTAGTATGGAACCAAAAAAAAAAAACCAAACCCAGTGCCGTGGAGTCGAGTCGATTCTGACTCATAGCGACCCCATAGGACAGGGTAGAACTGCCCCATAGAGTTTCCAAGGAGCGCCTGGTGGATTCAAACTGCCGGCCCTTTGGTTAAGTAGCACTTAACCACTACGCCACCAGGGTTTCCGTTGTATGGAAAGCATAATGCAAAATAAAAATTAGCATTTAAAATATATTGACGGGGCAAGCAACAACTCTTTGCAGTTTTTCCTTCACAGGTGATTTGTTTCCCAGAGTCTGGGTTTGGAGAGGATATTCGCAGAGGAGATTCACAGTGTTTGTTTTGTTTTTCCACATTTCCTGAGCAGGACACCAGGCCTTTAGAATTCAAGCATATCCACCCATATCTCATTATAAACTGAGATGCAAAGTATTTAAACAGGACAACAACAACAGAAGAATGAAGTGTCTTCTCACCACAGTGAATCTGTTTTGTGAATCTTGATTTATAAATATAATAGGCCTTTTAATGTCTGAGTTTGTCTTTTTCTGTGAGTGAGGGCAGAGAGAGAAGGTTGCGGTAAGTACATAGATGGACAATAAAGGCGTCCTTTCACAGGCAAGGAGCTCTGGGAATGGTGTGTCCTCGTTCCTTCATGAGCCCAAAGTCCTTTCCCTAATGGGGATCTAAGCCTTTATTCATAGCCCCTTACAGCAAACTCCAACAAAGGTATGTTTTCAGGGGTGGCAGAGGTGGGGTGAAAAGCTATTCTTGGCCTAAACTACAGCACCTCTATCCTACTAGCAGCTAGAGACTTCTGGTTAGCTAAGTGTGGAAGCCAAGAGCAATTTGAGGGTAAACCAGTTGCAGTCGACTCAGTTCCGACTCATGGCGACCTCATGTGTGTTAGAGTAAAACTGTGCTCCCTGGGGTTTTCAGTAGATGATTTTTTGGAAGTCGATCATCAGGCTCTTCTGAGAAGCCCCTGTGTAGGCTCGAACCGCCAGCCTGTTGGTTAGCAGCTGAGCTCGTTAACCATTTGTACCACCCAAGGATTCCAAATCTGAGGGCAGGGCATCCTGAAAAGAGGCTCTTCCCTTTAGTTCACAGTGTTCACTAGGGAAGAAGAGCTCAAGGAAATGTTTATGCATCTCCTCGGAGTTGTCAGAAAAGCCTTCTGGAGTGGACATCTGTGTATGTGCAGCGTTCTTAAGACCATTAAATAGCAGAGGCAGCAAAATTGCCATCACCTTTAGGTAAGTAAAAAACCAAAAAAACAAGCCCACTGCCGTCGAATCGATTCCGACTCGTAGCTACCCAATAGGACAGCGTAGAACTGCCCCATAGAGTTTCCAAGGAGCACCTGGCAGACTCGAACGGCTGACCTCTTTGTTAGAGCAGCCATAGCACTTAACCGCTACGCCGCCAGGGTTTCCTTTAGGAAAGTAACCCAGAACCCAGTGCCGTCGAGTCGATTCCGACTCATAGCGACCCTATAGAACAGAGTAGAAAGCAGTCGAGTGCAAACCATTTGCCTACCTAGGAACCCGCAAAACAAGCAAACACACAAACAAAAATATCATTCTCATTATCAACAACAACAAAGGAATTCTCTCCTATCTGGATGATTTCAAATACAAATCTGCCAGAATATATGAGGTAGGGGTTATTATTCTTAAGGTCTTCTTTTCTATCCTCTTGGTGCTGTGAAAATAAAGTCATTCAATGCATATGTGTTGAGTGGAAAAATGTTCTGCTCCACCATGCCCTTTCCCACCATTAGGGGAATATTCTGGTATATGGGGTGATTGTGAGAAGAAGAATGGGTAATCTTTTTAGGATGGCTCATGTCAGTACAGTATACCTGTACCTTTTATGTGGAGCAATGTTGACTCAGTTGCTCAAATAATTTTGGAGGAGAAGTTAAGGTTATGGTCATGAGCTTGATCTGAGGAACATGTCTCTATCACTGGAAATGTAATGTTTATCCTTGTGGGTTTTACTTCTTACCTAATAAGCATCAAGAAGAAGGCACAACTTTCTGTTCCTTGATGTTCACAGCTGCTTGCATTGGCCTCTCCTGGCATTCTGTCTGTTATGCATGTGCCATATACGGCAATGAGAGAAGGTCAAGTGATATGAGAGGGGACACATGAGGGGCCACAGGAAAAGGGGTACACTGGAAAAACCATCTTAGAATTTATCAGGGTATGAGCCTAAGTATTCAACTTTTTAGAACAAGTCAGCAAACCAACAAACTAGAACCTTCTCTGGAGATAGATAAGGAGGATCTAGAAGGGAGAGCAGAGGCACCTGTTCCTCTTGTTTCTGTTGCCTGTATGCTGTATATCAGTGGGCCAACGGAAAAAAGTTCTACAGAAGTCAGTTTCCGTTCAATATAAGGAAGCCCCCATCCCCCCGCCCTCCAATAACTGAACTGTGTATCAGAGCAAGGGGCTGTAGTGGACTCCAGGAGGTTTAGACAGATGAAGCTGGGAGACCCTTTGTCCACGATGTCATGGGGCTGTTCAGATTCTCGTTTGGGAGGAATGTTGAACCAAGCCTAACTCCATGGGTGGTCTTATTCTTTAAAAAGTAGGGTCTCCCCCTCCTGCCCCCCACCTGGAAGGAGACCTTGTAGTGCAACAGTGAAGCACTCAGCTGCTAACTGAAGGGTTGGCAGTTTGAAACCACCAAGCTGCTCCACGGGGGAAAGACCTGGCAATCTGCTTCTGTAAAGATTACAGCCTACGATACCTATACAGGGCAGTTCTACTCTGTCACATGGGGTGGCAGTGAGTTGAAAACGACTGGACGGCACCTAGCAACAACTGACTCCCCCGTTTTCACAGTACTGTCTTCTTTTCCTACTGTTGCCACAGCATTACATTATCTCTGAGGACATTCTTTCTGAGGGTGGGGAATAAGAATGTTGCAATCTCCCCACCAGATACTGTGGGGATACTGCGTATGTGCAGATGAGGCAACTCTACATGATTTTGAATGAATTTGTTCTTGAAATTTAGAAGATAGCAGAACCAGTGAAATGATACTGGATGCTCACCCCTAGATATCGATTTGAAAATTACCTCCAGTCCTCTTTTAGGTGACTTGAGGTAACTAAGAAGTGAGAAAAAAGTCACAGTGAAGCAGTATTTATGAAACACCCCAAATTAACCTTTAAGGGCTGGGCTCTGTTTCCAATAGGTAAATGATTTTAGAGTTGGGCAGATAGATCAGTGGATTCACCTGTCACATCCATTCTGGTTGTTGAAAGAACTGAGATGCCAACCCAACTCTTCATGACCATCTCATCTGGAGCTCAGCAGCTGGCTGGTAACAGTTGGGCACACAGGCCTGGCCTGAGTCCACGATGGAAAGTTAGAGCGTTTGGCTTGAGGATTGCTCAGCGTGGAGCTCTTTGGAAGGACACCAGCCAGATGCCTAGGCCCACTCAGAAGGCTGGCCAGCTGCTGCTTTATGATTCTGTAACATGAAGCAGTGTTTCAGATCTGTGGGGCATAGTGGTCAGGACACAGTTACTCAGACACGGTGTCTGCCCTGGCCTCCGGAGACAGGGCCGAGTCACAGGGAGAAGCTTGGCAGGCAAAGACAGAGCTGGCAGCTGGGGAGGGTGATAGCACCTGGGGTGTCAGAGTACTCTTAATACATCTAAATACTTCAGGATTTCTAGTAAAATTTTAGAAATTCCTCCTTTCCCGCCTGGCTCTTTGTTAATGGAAATTACATAAACTCCCAGTACATGTTGGGCAATTCTCTGTCCAGAGAAGAGATGGGAAGAAGGAGCTGGCGTGGAAGGAAGCCTGACACTCATTTTCTTTGTGGCCTTTGCCTTTTGCACCACCACTGACCCTGCAAGACCAGAACCATGTGAGATAATGAATCCTTTACACAGTGGAGAAGGAGTTTGGAATATTCAAATGTTAATGGAGCCTCACAGATTGCTGAACATTCATACTATCCTGGGTTTGATCCCTTGACACGTAAAGGGATAATACAAACTAACATTTACTTAGCATTATTTTGGAAGCACTTTCTGAGAATCTCTCCCCGTACCTCTCTACTCAATAATATTCCTACTTACAAAAGAGAAACTGTGACTCAGTGGTTGAGAGGCCCACAGAAGTCAGATGCCTAGTAATGGTGAAGTCAGAACTGGACCCAGGTTTCCTGCCTTCAAATCCCTGTTCTGTCCATTTCCACACTAAGCTGCCGACTGCCTGTCAGCTCCTGGACACTCAAGTCTGGTGGGGCCTGCTTTGGTAATAGCTGCATCCATTGACATGGAAATGGCAAGAACATACGGGGATTCACCACCAAGAGCTAGTGCGTGGCCTGCAAGGCCTCCAGCACTGGATCTGCACCACACACATGGCATTCACCCCATTGTGGCTCCCAAGAGCAGTGCTTCGTCTCTGGTTTATCTGTGGATCCTTGGCACCTTGAACAAAGGCACTCAACAAATCCTTGATGTTGAATTAATTTGCTGCATTATCATTTGTCCTAGCAGATTGTAAAGAACCAAACCAAAACCCTGTTGCCATTAAGCTGATTCTGACTCATGGTGACCCCAGGTGTTACAGAGTAGAGCTGCTCCATAGGGTCTTCTTGGCTGTAATCTTTATAGAAGGAGTTTGTCAGGCTTTTCTTCCATGGCGCCGTTGGGTAGGTTTGAACCACCAACCTTTAGGTTAACAACTGATCACAAACCACTTGCTCTACCCAGACTCCTTTGTAAGGAACAGGAACCATGTTATGTTTAGTGCTGCATCTCCCATATGAATTATGAAGGAGAATATTATAGTGAATGTTTTGATGGCTTTTAAGAGAGAAATGTGCTTCAAGTCCTGGCTCTATACATTAGTAGCCTTGGGACCTTGGGTAGTTTACTTAAACACCTCTGAGCCTTAGTTTCGTTCTACATAGAGTGGGAAACACAGGGGTGCTGTGAGGAATAAAGAGGATGATGTATAGTAGACATTCAGCATTTGTACGTTTAACATTTTTGGTTCTCGTCATGAACTGGAATCATCTGGGCTGCAAGTCTGGCCACTGTGTAGCGGAAGAGTAAGCACAGCCTCTGTGTATGGTTTTTCGAAAGGAGCCTAAAAACCAAAACTGATTGAAGGTGAACTAAGAAAGCGATTATTCTTACATAGAGAATAGAAGCTTTACAGAAGAAACATAATTTCCCTACACTTTAGGGAATCATTCTTGAGATTTATTTCTCAGATATGGCAAGGCTCTATTGCACATGACACACACTCAGAAAGGGTATGAACATTTATTGGGGGAATGTATGAATTCTACAGGCACCCTCCCATCAAATTAATAACATTTAGTGGTCTCCCTTTTTTCTTATTGTTGTAAAAATATACATAACACAACATTTACCAATTAAATGCATTTCACATGTACAGTTTGGTGACATCGATTACATTAATCATGTTGTGCAAGCACCGCCAATATCTGTTGCCAAATTTCCACCGCCTCAAACAGAAATTCAATGCTTTCTAAACAATGACTCCCTTTCTCCCCCTCACTCCTGCTCCTGGTAACCTCTAATAAATTTTGGTCTCCATACATTTGCCTATTCTAGCTATTTCATATGAGTGAGACCATATAATATTTTCCTTTTGTGATTGATTTACTTCACTCAACACAATGTTTTCAAGGTTCATCCATGTTGTAGTGTGTATGAGGACTTCATTTCTCTTTATGGCTGAGTAATATTTCTGTTACATGTATGTACCTGTGGTGAAATGAGTTCTTTATGTGGTCTTTTGCCTTGGTTCTTTGGTAAAACAGCTTGAGGGATTTTCTCCCTATGCCCTGAGGAGTTACCTCTGCCCTAGTTTCTACCCCAGAAGGTTTGCTACATTTCCTGGGTAAGCTGTGAACAACTTGTTTGATATTTTTTTGTCTGGCTCTGGGCTGCAACCTGCCCTATGCTTGGTATGCACCTTGAGAGGATTGATCAATAAGCTATGCAAATGAGGTGAGTCGTAGCCTACTAGGCAAATAAAGCACCTGTGGCCTGCAGAGAGAGGATTGGTCAGTATGTGGCCCCGGTGGGAGCGCCATGGCTTGAAATTGATAAAGAGTTTGTGTATTTAAGCAGGCAGCCCCACAGAGGTTTTTCAGAGACAGACAGAAGCAGGAAGAGAAGCAGCAAGAAGACGCAGAAGGAAGAGAGAGGAGAGAAGGAGCAGAGAGAGGAGGCAAGGAACCTCCTAAAAGAGTTATAACACAGGTCAAGGGCTGTAACACTGAAGACGGCAAGAGGCTCAGAAGGGGCCCAGTAGCAGAGCTGACAGGTGACAGGACAAGATAGGGTCCAGTAGCGGAGCCAATGGCAACAGAAAGCAGGACCAAGAGGAGCCTATTCTGAGGAAGCTGAGAGGAGGCCTGCATGGTCTCCCACTGAAGAAGGGAAACTTTGCCCACATGCTTCCTGATCCTGATACTTGAGTTGTAGCCTGTTGATCCTGATCCTGAGTTGTACCCTGTTCCTTAATCAGCTACTTAACTGTAAATATGGTCTGTGAATTCTGTGTGGCCATTGCAATGGATTAACAAACCCAGAAAAGAAGTAGAGAGTGCTGTAGGAGGGACAGCTAGTGTCAGAATTGGTAAAAAAAGAGTTTGGAGAGTGGAGGTATGTCTGCCCTCCACCTCATGGGAATCAGTTTTGTGCTGATGATGGTTCTCATCATCCCCTCTGAAGTTAGACAGGTTCTGATGCTACCACTACTATCCCTACTTGCATTTTACATTTTTTTTAATTCATTCATCTGTTGATTGACATTTAGATTGTTTCCACCTTTTTGCAATTGTGAATAGTGCTGCAATGGACATTGGTGTACGTATGTCTGTATGTGTCATTGCTTTCAAGTCTCTTGGGTATATACTTACAAGTGGAATTGCTGGGTCATACGGTAATTCTATTCTTAACTTTTTGAGGAATAACAGTCCACATTTTAAGTGGATATGCTGCTGACAAACCAGAGAAAGATAAAATGCTATTTAATAACCAAAGGGATATTTGTGTAACTTGCACAGTGTATTTAAGTTGAATCATATAAAATTCCATTGGTGATTTCATATAGTTCAATCCAAATACCACAAAGTCTCTTTTATCTTATTTACCTTAATTCACTCAATCCATCCCAGTGCTCTTGCTGTTTGAACTCAGTTAACTTCAATTCTGATTTTTCTATAATTCCTTGCACTTGTTTTTTGTTTCTATAATTATTCTCATAACTCTATGATTACACCTACTAACTCTCACCAAAACGGTCACTAACACTCTCCTATTTAAGCCTCAGTGCAGTGCAATGATGTAAGCATACTTATTCCCATTTTATAGATGCAGAAAGGGAGGTTTGTGGATGTGAAGAGAGTTTGTCCAAGGTCACAGCCAAGAAGTAGCCAAGCCATTGAACGAGGGTGTTGTGACTTCTGAGTTCATAATTTCTTCCATTATACTCTAGTTGTCGTCTCTGTCACCACTGAAGTCATCATCATTGGGTATAGTATGATATTTGTATGAAGGTATCTACTTCTCTTTTTCTCTGTCGCCTCTTTACTTTCACTTATAGTTTTCCCTAGCTATTTCACCCATTTCTCCTCCCAAATCCTGCTCTAGTTGATTTATCTCATTAGTCCTGTGCTGTCAAGTCGATTCTGACTCTTAGAGATCCTATAGGATAGAGTAAAACTGCCTGATAAAATTTCCAAGGAGTGGCTGGTAGATTTGAACTGCCGACTTTTGGTTAGCAACTTAGCACTTAACCATTGTGCTACCAAGACTCCGTTTATCTTATTACATTCTCAAAAGGAGTATAAACCAAAAGACCTCAGCTATCACTTTTCCGAAGACCCCCAGTTCCCAGCTTTTGACCCAGTTATTTTCATCTTAGTAAAGATTACGATTTCAGAACTTGGAAGTGCCTCTTTGATTACCTGCATGTCCCCTGGCACAGCAGACAGACCATTTATGTAGGTAGAGTGCTTTTCACCTTAATTATAATAAAAATTTTAATTATTCATCAGTACAGTAGCTGTTAGACAAATGCCCAATTATTATTCATTCATAGCTAAGTAACCTCCTGCTCTTTTTTGGAGCTGTGACAAGCACAGCCCTTCCAGAACTGGCAGAGGGCACAGATCAAAGAGCTCTTTGTGTCTGCCTTCACCAGGAAAGGAAGGGAAGGTGGCGCTCCTTGTTGTCCCTCTGCCTCCTTCACAATTCCACTGGTGGAGCCCCTGGCCTAAAAGCCAGGAGGTAGGAGAGCTGGGAGTGGGGGAAAGTCAAGTCCTCCAGTCGTCAGGCCAGCAGCTGTGGAGGTATCTTGCATAGCTCCCTGGCTCACCTGGCCAAGGCTCTCAGCTTGGCGCACACAACAGCTGCATGAGGACTTTTACCAAAGGAGAAACTGAATTGCAAATGAGGATACAAAGAGTGGCTCTTGATTAAATCTACTTTGTGGCTTTTTCTTCACGGTCTGCGGCCCCATCCTCTCACCATCTCCTGCAGGCCCAGGTCACTGGAAGGGCAACACCAGGAAGGAGGAAGCATTCAGGGTTGCAGCCCCTTCACTTCCTGGTTTTCCTTTCTCCTTTCAACAACCCTCTCCCTGTCTAGCTGTTCCTCCCCACTCACCAAATCATCAGAACCCTTATGCTGACCCAGATCCCATAGGGCAGGGGGCTTCCCGGACTGGATAGCTTCCCAGGCTTCAATTATTCCCTCCCTACCTTTCCTCATCAAAACTTACCATGAGACAGTTCTTGGCCAGAACATTTCTTGCACTGCTCCTACTACCCAGGGTGCTATTCTGTACATTCTAAAAGATGTTCCAGTTTCTCCTATGTGTGCCCCAAATATGGTGGAACTCGAATCCTGTTGTTTTGACATTATATCACAGCTTGTGCCCAGAACTGTTCTCCACAGGGCAGCCCTTTGTGCCCTCTGCAGACCCCAGTGTAGCTCTCATTATGCTTCTGATTCCTAGCCCTATCCTGCCTCTGAACAGATCATTCCAGTCTGGTCTCTCACTTCTATAGTCTTGGGTCTCCAAGGGCCCACCTCCTGTCCTCCCTCTTGTTTGCTCATCCCCCTGTTGCTCTGCCCTTCCTCACACTGGCCTTCCCATGATTGACTGCCTCTTTACCCCACCTAACTCATTCCACTCAGCCCCTTGCTAACGAACATTGCCTTTTCAAACCACACTTTCTCTACAACTCCTGTAGCCCAGCAACCTGCCTTTCCCCTGAGGAACACCACACTGGTCATTCTCTCCCCTGTAGGTAGGTTTTTCCTGTTCACATATCCAGATCATGTCACTTTCTCGCTATTAATCTGAATGGCTTTCTTCCTCACTCAGAATATAAATTGAAGTTTTTACAATGTCCCTGCATGATTTGCCCCCTGTTTTACTCCAATGAAGGTAGCCCTGGTGACACGACCGTTGAGCACTTGGTTGCTAACTGAAAGGTTGGCAGTTGGAACCTCAGTGGCTCTGTGGGAGAAAAGACCTGGTGATCAGCTTTGTACAGATTACAGTCTAGAAAACCACATGGGGCAGTTTTACTCTCTCACATGGGGTCGCTATGAGTAAAAATCCACTCGGCAGCACCTAACAAAAACAACATGGAGTCCCTGGGAGTGAAAATGGTTAATGTGCTTGGCTGCTAATAAAAATGTTGGAGGTTCGAAGTCACCTAGAAGCACCTTGAGAGAAGAGCCTGGTGATCTGCTTCCTAAAACTCAGCCACTGAAAACCATGTGGAGCATAGTTCTACTCTGACACACTCCATGGCAACTGGTTATACTTTAATGACCATGAATCCTACCACTCTCCACCCTCTCACTCTCCCCTCGCCAGTTTCACAGGCAAAACCCAATCCTGCCTTGGGCGCTTTGCACTTGAAGCTCTCTCAGCTTCTAATGCCCCTTCACCAGATATTCCATGTCCCTATCTTTTTTCCTTCCTTCCACATCCGCTTTATACACAGTGGCACCTTGGCTCTCTCTACCATATACTTACCCTGACATATTATATATTTATTTTTGGTTTACTATCTGCTTCCTTCTACTAGAATATAAGCTCTGTGAGAATATGGATGTTGTTTTGTTCACAAAGAGTAGAGATTCACTATTTACTGCCTTGAATAAAGTCCCATATAGTAAGGAGCCAGGGAAGGGAAGCTGGGATTTTTTGCTATTGTTTTTTGTTTGCTCCCTGCTGCTACCTCTAGCTTGGAGTAAAAGTCCTTTCTGTTTTGAGGTTATTTCCACCTTGCTCTGTCTCCTCCTAGTTATTGTCAACCCCTGTCTCCCTGTCATTCCCTCACTGTGGACTTTGGAGTCTGGCTCCTTTCTTCCTCTTCCCCATCTTGGTTTTTAACATGCACATAAACGACCTGTCTCACAAAATGCTGCTTCTATGTCAAGGTCTCCTTAATGTGGCTGCACTTCACCCTTCCACAGGAGCATGTTATCCCCAGTGTGGTACACTGTGGTCACACCGCCTGTCCTTCCGGCTCCTCCGTGGTCACACTCCCAACACACGTGCTCTCTGACAGTGTGGAGACTTCACGGACCTCAGTGCTTCTATTTCTTCCCTGTCAGTAAACTCGGTGGCCACAAACGGCTGTGGCCTTTGTGTACTGCACAGAAATCTACCGCCTTCAGGGAGGGGGAGAGGGCTGAAACGGGTGGGGTGGTGTCCCCTGAAAGAAAGAGCACCTTTTTCTTCTCAGAAAGGACAGACAGCTTGCCAAGTCATGCTCCCACAGAATGGCATCTGCCCAGCAGGGCACATTAAAAAAAAACATTAACAGAGACATCTTGTGGGCCGGCCGCAGCCTTGATAGACGTTATGCTGGACGGCTGTCCAGAACCTCTTGAAGTCTTTCTCACTTCGTATACTTCTATACTTTCTATATTTTGTTGCTTCTCCACAGTGCAAATCCCAGTGGGGTATGGACAGGAGCAGAGACAAAAGACACACAGTTGATTTCTCCACCTCCCTTGCTCCCTTGCTGCCAGGAGGCAGATAGGTGATTTAGGTTGGTTACCAGCCTGATGCAGCTACATGAGATTTTGACTCAAAACGGAGTCATACATGGAAGGAAGTACAGGGTCGTCCATTTTGCTGGTGTGGCGTCTGTTTTACTGGTGTGGCTGGTGGCAGAGGGGATTTGGTTCCAGAGCTGGCATCCTGGTCACCAGTTTCAGAGTTAAAATTTCATGACTATTGCAGAGGCACGGCTCCTTTGATGGGCTAGTTTCTCAGCGTGTTGGGGGGTGCCGTTCCTGGAAACTCTACCAAGAGTCTGTTTCTTCCCACCTCACAGTGATTTTTTTGAGCTATCCAAAATTTTTTTTTTATATCCTTTTCTGCTTAAACTAGCTGGAGTGGCTTCTGTTCTAACTAGACCCCTGGCTAGCATAGCACCTTGCTTGCCTCTCTAGCATAAATCCTGGGACTGGTCATCTGAACTAGTTTCCTCTCATCACCTCAATGTTCTTGCCTGCCCCCACCCCATCCTTCCTCTGCACCCATCCAACAAAATATCTGCCTTGGGTGGTTATTACCCCACTGTCTTCTTCTACACCTGGGTGGCTGAGCAGTTTTGGAGGGACTCACACAACCATACAGGCTGCTGCCATTTGTGTCTCAGCCTCATCTGGGTCTTTGTCGGTCTCTAGTAATCCTTTTATTTCTCCTGTTGTCTCAGGGTTCTCTAGAGAAACAGAACCAGTGATATACATATACATATGTACATATACATAGAGAGAGAGAGAGATTTACTTCAAGGAATTGGCTCATGAGATCGTGGGGGACTAGCAACAGGCTGCAGATTTCTGCAGGCTTGTATCTCTAATTGATTACATTACATCATTGGTAGGTATGCCTGAGTCGGTTCCAACTCATAGTGACGCTGTGTACAACAGAACAAATCACTACCCAGTTTGAGCTCATTGTTGCAGCCACTGTGTCAATCCATTTCTTTGAGGGTCTTCCTCTTTTTTGCATTATCAAGATTACATTACATTATTGAAGGTGATCAATTAGATTACATTATGGAAGGTTTTCTGCCCTACCCAAGTCCAACTGATTTAATCACAAGCAACTCCTCTATGGCAGAAACTAGACTTGTGTTTGGTCAAACAACTGGGAACCATAGGCTAGCCAAGCTGACACACAAAATTAACCCTCACGCCTCTCATCTGCATCTTCCATTCTCGTCAGCAACCACTAAAAACATTCACCATTCTTTACATATGTGGCCTTCTTCACTTTCAGCAGACAGTGCTGTCACTTCTTGTTCTGCTCATCAGTGTCCCTCCTCCCTGTCCTCCCAGACAATCTATAAATGTATATACAGCTTTAAACACTCTTCCTGCCTTTCCTCCCATTTCAGAACACGGGGTGCTCCTTCTCCTATTTAAAGGCACTTTGCGGTGCCTCTGACCCTATCACCTCCACCTTCTCTGGGACCTTGCTTCACTCATCATAGCCTTGTCAGCAGTCATCTTCTGCCTTTCTTTCTCTTGTCAAAAATAACTCAAAAACACTTAGTTTGCATGTTGATTATTTTGCATGCAAATTGCTCCCTCATATGTGAGGTTAAACTGAGTTAAAGATTTATGAAAGAGACGGGGTTGAGAAAAAAACTGCAGAGTCTGTAAACAGTAAATTTTGTTTGTGCATTTTTTGGGGTAAACTAATTAGGTGACAGCCAGCTAAGGTGGTCAGTCTGGGCCTCCTGTCCTTGTACAGGCCAAAAAGGAATATCAAGGAGAGCAATGTCAGTTGTTTATGGAATCTCAAAAAACCTTGATAGTCTGGCTGAGGACCATATGTTCCAGGATTTCTGTGGGTAATGTCCACTAGTGTCCTTCTATCAGCAGTGCCATCTTGGTTAGGATTTCTATTGGATCTTTCCCCTGAGCCTCTCTTCATGCTCAAATATTATTCATCTTGAAAAAAAATATTTCCCCCTTTCCTCTCCCTTCCTAGCAACCCTCCAATTTCTTATTCAAACTTCTCTGAAAAGTCATCTCTACTCTTTGTCTCTGCTTCCTCATCTCCCTTTTGCTCCTTATTTCATTCTGGTCTGTCTTCCGAACCCTACTACTCTATCTTGAGCTAAGACCATTAATCACCTATGTGCCAAACACAAGCAACATTTTTCATTCTCTTCTTCCTGGCTTTTTCAGCTGACTCTGACACTTTGGATGGCCCAAGATACCCTGCAGTCCTGGTTCTTCATGTATAACCAAGACCACCATATCATGCATGGGTTTCTCTTCCTCACATCACAGCCCTAGAGGCTGGCATTCCCCAGGATTTTTCTTGACCAGCTCTGTTCCCTCTGGACTCTAAGTATCACCCACTGTCATTTTTGCAGCTAATGACTATGTGTTGGTGACTCTAAATTTGCCAAATGCTGCCAGAATTGTACAGAAGAACATTACAGTCTTGCGGGAGGGGAGAGGATTTGTTTTACCCTAAGATAGGAATACTAACACTTCACTGGACTCTTGCAATTTATTATTCATCTTTAACTGGGTAGTTACTCAAATACTTAAGGGAAGGTGATAAGGTTTGCTAAGGTGAGAGTGGAGTACCACTTTCCGTGAACTGTTCCTCCTTTCCTATGGCAGGGACCTCAAAATGAAGACTGTAAACTGGCTGTCTTTTTGGTTCATGCCATCCATCTGTTGTTTCTTGGGTTCCTCTATAAACATTACACTAGTTAGGCACATTAAAGACATGGGGACTATTCTCTGCCTCTGTGGAGCTGCCATCACTCAGATGGCCTGACCTGGCCTCGAGAATGGCATCTACCACTTATGTCCACAGTCTACTGGCCCAGTCAGGCTACCCATCAGCCATTTGTCTACCATTAAAGCATAATTAAGGGGTCCTATTTTGCAACTTCAGGTGAAAAGTCCCCTTAAGGGGCTCATGGTGCAGATTACAACCTGTGTACCTGAATTTGGTCTGGGAGCACCTGGCAGAATTTCATAGAGGTAGCTAAAGGGACATAATGCTTTACGAAGGGTATCCTTTCCCCACTGGCTAGCTCTTCCATCAAACTCTTTCCTCTACATCCTCACAACAGAAATTATCTCTACCACACATTTGGCACTCGATCACCCTTTGGTTTGGCATTTTCTTGTCCCCCACCATCTTGTATATATGACTTGCTCCTTGAAGGCAGAGGTCATGGAGGCAACATACAAATATGAAATGTTTCCATCTTGGAAAGATACAGAAGAAAGAGCCCAGGCTACAGAACAGAAAGAGCATGGACTCTGAGTTAGACAAATCTGTATGAGAGGTCTGTTTAGTTACAAACCGTGTGACCTTGACATAATTACTTCACTTATCTGAGACTGCACTTGGTTAACTTTAATATGGGAATAATAATTCACTTCATCACATGGTGGTTGAGAAAATTAGATGAGAAAGGACACGTAAAACATCTAGTATTTATTAAACACCCCGAAATGGCACCTGTTAACAGTAGCAATTAAAAAACAAAAACATAAACAACAACAAAAAAACCCAATTGCTCTCGAGTTGATTCCGACTCATGGTGGTGACCCCCCGTGTGCAGAGTAGAACTGATCCAGAGTTTTCAAGGCTGTGACCGTTTGGAAACAGATTGCCAGGCCTTTCTTCCCAAGTACCTCTGAGTGTGTTCAAACCACCGACCTTCTGGTTAGTAGTGGAGCGCTTAGTCATTTGCACTACCCGGGGACTGAAGTAGCAATATTGTTGTCGTGTGCTGTTGAGTTGATTCCGACTCATAATGACTCTGTAGGACAGAATAGAACTGCCTCGTAGGGTTTCCTAGGCTGTAATCTTTACTGGAGCATATTGCCATGTTTTTTTTTTTTTTCCTGTAGAGCCACTGGTAGGCTCGAACTCCCGACCTTTTGGTTAGCAGCTGAGGGCTTACCCATTGTGCCACCAAGACTCCTTGCAGTAGTAATAAAAAAATAGTATATGCTTAATAAATATTTCTTGCTCCTATTGCAGTCTCCTTTCTCCCTGGAGAATTCACTCAGGCTGCAGCTGCACAGTGGACGATTCCTCTTTTGAACTCTCTACCGACTGCACTCACTTGGGCATTTATTGTTGCTGGTGAAATGCATGTATTTTTATGTCTATGACTTTATGTCTTAAACTCTAGTGTAAGGTTCCTGAAGCAGGGATCCTACTTTACAGCTTTTTGAGTCCCAACTGGCTTGTACAGTGTCCCAGTCATAGTACATAAAAAAAAAAAAAAAAGTACATGCTCAGTAAATATTCGGTGACACAGCTGAATAACATTTCACTTTAGAATCAGGCACATAGTGATGTGAAAATCGACCCTTAACTTTCAGTCTATATTCCATCTTCTCTCCTGCCTTTCACATTCCTACATACAGTCCAGACACCACCCAAGCTGGGGCCTACTGTGGTAGCCCAGGCTGGAACTGAGTACTGTGATAATACTTGGCAAATAGTAATCTATTCATGCGTAACCAGGAAATGGCTGAATTCCCAGTAGAGTTATGTATAATAAATTTTTTAGAGTACTTTATTTGATTCAATACATGCTAAAAATATATACACCTCTTAGGGTTAGACAATTATGTCAAATAATTTTCTTCTCTGAATAATCTGTAGTCTGAACTGCTTAAGCTGAATTTTTAAAAAGGCAAATGATTTGCCACAATTTGCTGACGTACCTACTAGAGTTATGAACTGTCACTATTAATACCCATAAGTCACTAACTTCATGGTCAGTTGAGTGGTGTTTTCTACTAGGCTTATATGGCATATTGGATTAAAATCTCCACTGTCCCTCTGTCTGATCAACATCTGCTCCATTGATGTCACAGATGTTTAAATGAGCTTTTTTCTTCATGACCAAACACACAGGGGCTTTATGCAACCACAGGAGTCCACATGTGGATGAGGTCAGGGTATCAAAGAAGGAGTGTTGTTTTTTTTTTTTCTTTTCATGGCTTCCTGGTCAAGCTATGGTATGATCAGAGAAGTTGAGGAAAATTAGAAAGCACTGTCCCTTTGCATCTACTCCTCAAGTCAGATCATCAACCTTGTCTTCTGGAAACGGGAGGAGTAGGGCACTGGGTGAAAGGGTGTATGGGTGGAATGATCCTTAACTCAATGGAATTCCAGCCCCCAGAAAACTGAAGTTCATTGACCACGTGGCACCATTCCCATTAAGAATAAAAGAGAAATCTTTCAGGATCGTAACAATTTGGTAATCATTACGGCAAACATTTCTTTGAGTCTAATATGGGCAGGGCTCTGTTCTAGAAGCAACGGAAGATATAATTCTCTTGTTCTTAGAATATACGTCCCAGTAAGGGTATGCAGTCTTCAAAAATTACTTGAATTAGCCAACCAAAACATGAAAAGATTAATGCAATCATTAGCCACCGTTGTTGTTGTTAGGTGCTGTCCAGTTGATTCTGACTCATAGCGACCCTATAGGACAGAGTAGAACTGCCCTTCAGAGTTTTCAAGGAGTGCCTGGTGGATTTGAACTGCCGACCTTTTGATTAGCAGATGTAGCTCTTAACCACTGCACCACCAGAGTTTCCGATTAGTCACCGAAGAGGTGCAAATCAGAACTACAATGAGATACCATCTCACCCCTGCAAAAAATGGCACTGATTTAAAAAAAAAAAAAAAAACCCAGAAAATAACAAATGCTGGTGAGGTTGCAGGGTGATTGGAACGCTTATCCTTTGCTGGTGGGATTGTAAAATGGTGCATCCACTATGGAAAATGGTATGACAATTCTTCAAAAAGCTAGAAATAGAAATACCTTATGATTCAGAAATCCTGCTTCTATATATGTGCCCTAGAGATCTGATAGCAGTGACATGAATAGACATATGTTCATTACAGGATTATTCACAGTTGCAAAAAGGTTATTTATAATAGCAAGCTAACTGTCCAACAACAGACGAATGGATAAACAAAATGTGGTACATACATACAATGGAATGCTATGCAGCCATAATAATGATGAGTCCTTAAAACATCATATAACATCGTATAATGTGGACAAATCTGGGGGACATTATACTGAGTGAAATAAGTCAACCACAAAAGGACAAATATTGTATGAGCATACTTTTGTAAGAAAACAAGAATAGATACATGTACAGAGACCAACACTTATTGGTGGTTACTAGAGTTTGGAGATTGTATGGATCATAACAAATTATGGATAACATTCTAAGAAAGAGAACTCCAGAACACTTAATTGTGCTCATAAGGAACCTGTACATAGATTAAAAGTCAGTTGTTCAAGCAGAATAAGGGGGTCCTGCATGCTTCAAAGTCAGGAAAGGTGTGCATCAGGGCTACAGCCTTTCCTTTCACCATATTTATTCAATCTGTATGCTGATCTGAGAAGTTGGACTATATGAAGAAGAACGGTGCATCAGGATTAGAGGAAGACTCATTAACAAACCGTGTTATACAGATGACACAACTTTGCTTGCTGAAAGTGAAGAGAAGTTGAAGCACTTACTGATGAAGATCAAAGACCACAGCCTTCAGTATAGATTACACCTCAACATAAAGAAAACAAAAAATTCTCACAACTGGACCAATAAGCAACATCATGATAACCGGAGAAAAGATTGAAGTTGTCAAGAATTTCATTTTACTTGGATCCACAATCAACACCCATGGAAGCAGCAATCAAGAAATCAAAGGACTCATTGCATTGGGAAAATCTGCTGCAAAATATCTCTTTAAAGTGTTAAAAAACAAAGATGTCACCTTGAAGACTATGGTGAGCCTGACCCAGGCCACGGTGTTTTCAATTGCCTTATTTGCACACGAAAGATGGATGATGAATAAGGAAGACTGAAGAATTGATGCCTTTGAATTGTGGTGTTGGTGAAGAATATTGAATATACCACAGAGTGCCAAAAGAATGAACAAATCTGTCTTGGAAGAAGTACAGCCAGAATGCTCCTAGAAGCAAGGATGGTGAGACTACATCTCACATACTTTGGACATGTTATCAGGAGGGATCAGACCCTGGAGAAGGACATCATGCTTGGTAAAGTAGAGGGTCAGCAAAAAAAAAAAAAAAAAACTCCAGTGAGATGGATTGACACAGTGACTGCAACAATGGACTCAAGCATGACAAGGATTGTGAGGACGGCTCAGGATGGGGCAATGTTTCGTTCTGTTGTACATAGGGTCACTATGAGTCAGAACTGACCCGACAGCACCTAACAACAGAGATTGGTGGCAGGGAGGGGGAAATATCCTCAAGAAAGTAGACACTTGTGAGTTTTGGTGATGGGAAAGATAGCATTGAATATGGGTGAAGTGCACACAGCTTGACCAAGGTAAATGCAGTCACTACAAAGTGCACCATAGAAAAGCTTGTCTTTTGTAAAGGATATGACAAATACAATTTGGAAACAATACCAACAACAACCAAAAAAATTAGGGTGTAGTTACACAAATATGTGTATATGCATATAAGTACATGGATATGAATATGAGGCACATATGTATGCACAGATAGAAGTATCTATAGGCACAATATCTACAGGTATGTGTGTACACGCATGTATATCCACATACGTAATAATCCACACAGGGGACACAGGTACGGATACTTCTTAGACATAATCAAACAACTCGTGAGAGTGGTTTTCAGGATTTGAAGATTTAGGACCATGGTTTTGTAGGACAACTCAGTTAGTTGCATAACATAGTTCATGAAGTGTATATTCTACATCCCAATGTGGTGAATTAGTGACTGGGGTCTTAAAAGCTTGCAAGTGGTCATCTAAGATACAACTATCGGTCTCTACTTGTCTGGAACAAAAGAGAAAAAAGGAAACCAAAGACTCAGAGAAGAAAGTAGTCTACAGGACTAATAGTTTACAGGAAACTCAGCCTCATGCACTCTGAGACCAGAAGAACTAGATGGTGCTTGTCTGCCACTCCCGACCATTCTGATCAGGGCCACATTAGATGGATCCTTATAGACCGGGAGAAAAATATGGAACAGAACTCAAATTTTTAAAAAAGCCAAGACTTACTGGATTGGTTGAGACTAGGGACTTCCTGAGACTATTGCTCTGAGTTACAGTTCAAACCTTAAACTAAAATTATCCCTTGAGGTCACCTATATTAAATGTCAGCTAAATGACAGATTCACCCAAAAATTAAAGAATATCATCCATGAGTAATGAGCTTCTTAAAAAAAAAATCAACCTTAGGAGACCAAATGGTCAAAAGTTACTCTAAAGCAAAGATGAGAAGGTAAGGGGGCAGGGAAACTAGAGTACTGGAACTGGCACAACCAAAATGGAATGAATGAGAATAATGACACATTGTGAAAAATGTAACCAATATCACTGAATACTTTGTGTAGAAATTGTTAAATGGGAACTTAATTTGCTGTATAAACTCTTACCTTGAACACAATAAAATATTTTTTAAAAATTACTGGAATTAATTCTTTGTGTGGTTGGTACTGGATTTATATAGTTAGCCTTTTTTTTTTTTTTAATCTGCACTCAATTTTAGCTTTTTTTAAAAAAGTTTCTATGCCTATCGCTCTGATTCATACCCCTTCCAGTTCTTTTTCATTCACTCTTTCTAGGTAATCATTTTCATTTATTACTGATTTGTATTGCCTATGTTATTTTTTTGCAAAAATGATCAAATATCTAATACATACATATGTGCATTCTTATTTCCTCTTCATTCTTAAACAAAAAGTGGCATAATTTATATACTCTTCTGTACTTTGGTTTATTCACTAAACAATATATTCTGGAAATAATTTCATATCAATTCACAGAGATCTTTCACATTCTTTTTCATAGCTGCATACTATTCCATTGGGTAGATGTACCATAACTTATTCAACCAGACTCTTCTGGATGGGCATTTCCAGTATTTTAGTATTACAAATAATGCTGTAGTGAATAACCTTACACATATATATTTTTTATATTTATAGAACCTTATCGTCACTGATTATGCAACCTTCTTGGTGTCTTAGTTTTCTAGTGCTCTTATAACAGAAATACCACAAATGAATGACTTTAACAAACAGAAATTTATTCTCTCACAGCTTAGGAAGCTAGAAGTCTGAATTCAGGGCACCAGCTCCAGGGGAAGACTTTCTCTTTCTGTTGGCTCTGGGGGAAGGTACTTGTCATCAATCTTCCTCTGAGTCTAGGAACTTCTCAGTGCAGGGACCCCCCAGGTCCAAAGGATACGCTCTGCTCTTGGCTCTTCTTTTTTGTTGGTAGTAGGTCCATTTCTTCTCTGCTCCCTGCTCTCTTTAATATCTCAAAAGAGATTGACTCAAGATACAATCTAATCCTGTAACTGTGTCCTGCCTCATTAACATAACTGCCTCTAATTCTGCCCACTAACATCACAGCAGTGAGGATTTACAACACATAGGATAATTACATCAGATCACAAAATGGAAGACAATCACACAATACTGGGAATCATAGCCTAGCCAAGTTGACACACATTTTTGGGGGACCCAATTCAATCCATAACACCGGGCAAAAGTCATTCAATATTGCTCACTGTTTATAGAAAAAAAATCTATATTAGTATGCTGTACAAAACTCTTTATGATCATATCCCATCTCCCTGACTTAAGCCCTTCACTCCTAGGTACTTACGCCAAATATTTCTTTTTCTATCATGTCTCTAAACCTTTGTATATGCCATCCCTTCCCACTGGGATGCCCCTCCCCTTCTTCCCCTGCAAAACTCCTGTCCATTCTTCGAGGTCCAGTTCAAATATCATCTTATTGATAAAGCCTTTCTTAACTCCCTCAATAGAGCTAATCATCCCTCTTTGGTCCCATAGAACTTTGCAGCACTGACTTCTATAGCAGAATTCATCAGACTGCAGTATAATTATTTATCTTTAAGTGCATCTCTAGTACTCTTTGAGTCTAGGTACTTATTTTATGTATCTGCTCCCAGTTTTTAGTACCCATTATATAAAGCAAACTCATTGCTGTCGAGTCGATTCTGACTCACAGCAACCTTATAGGACAGAGTAAACTGCCCCATAGGGTTTCCAAGGCTGTAAATCTTCACGGAAGCTGAGGCTGCATCTTTCTCCCACAGAGCGGTTGGAGGGTTCAAACAGCCAATCGTTACGTTAGCAGCCGAGCACTTTAACCACTGTGCCACCAGTGCTCCTGCCAATTATATAATGAGTGCTAAATGAACGTGTATTTGGGTGATGAAAAAAATTTCATACATCCTGGTTTCTGCTGGTACAAATTTGATATTTTCTCTTTATCTCCTCTTAGCTTTCCTTTCTGTAGGTCATTGTATAGATTTAGGAGCCCTGGTGGCACAGTGATTAAGAGCTGGGCTGTTAACCAAAAGGTCAGCAGTTCGAATATACCGGTGGCTCCTTGGAAACCTTATGGGACAGTTCAATTCTGTCCTATAGGGTCGCTATAAGTAGGAATCAACACAACAGCAATGGGTTTTTGGTTTGGTATAGATTTAGCAGCTCAGTAAGTATGGCTAGGTTTGTGAGCATTTTACAGCTAAACACCACCCAATCTCCTAGGCTAACTTCCTTCAGCAAATGATAAGTCATTCAATTATTGAATCATAGAACTGGAAGTTATATTGGGAATCATTTGATCCTTCATTCTCCTTAAGGCAGGACTTGAGCTTCTGCTCCATGGTAAGCAGGAGTGAAGAGAAGATCTCAACATTATCAGAGTGCACAACTCTCCTTCCAAGTGTCCATCCATCCAACAGTGGTTGAGAGAGAAAAGCCATCATGATTTTGGGCAGGATGGACTGTAGGGGTGACAGGGATTGAATTCTGAGGCAATAAAGCAGATATTTCTTTCTGAGTTAGGGAAGTGCAAACACCTTGTTAGCAGCATTATCCTCACTACCTGCAGATTATTTGCAGATATCCAAAGATATTTTATGACTGTAAATATGCTTTTTGATAAAGATTATGGTTTAGATATCGTTAAAATGCCTGGAGACCACAGCCGAGGATATTTTAGCTGCCTATTTCTTTTTAAGGAGCCCTGGTATTGCAGTTGGTTAAGTGCTTGGCTGCTAATCGAAAGATTGGTGGTTTGAACTCATCGGCTGTTCCACAGGAGAAAAGGCCTAGTAGTCTACTACCAGCCTTTCAAACCCTATGGGATAGTTCTACTCTGTTCTGAAGTGAGGTTATGAGTCAGAATCAACACAATGGCAATGGGTTATCTCTTTTCAGGAATGCAAATTGTTAACGTGATCAGCCGTTAACCAAAAGGTTAATTATCACCCTCCTCCCCTATATCCTGAAACCCACTGCCCAAACCTAGCATTTGTTACGAGGGTTGCTTTATGAGAGTTCCACTTTCATTATTTCCTTATATTTTCATGACAACTCTATAAGCTGGGTTGGACTTAAGGCTACCATCTTGCTATTTGTTCCCAGTGTCCCCCATGGACTCTTTTTTCCTTTTCTCTCTCTTTCTTCTTTTTGGATTAATCAAGTATTTTTTTTTTTTTTTTGCTAGTATTCCATTTTACCTCCTCTATTGGCTTTTTTTTTTTTTTTTTTAAGGAGCCCTGGTAGTGCAGTGGCTAGGCGTTCAGCTGCTAACCAAAAGGTTGACAGTTCGAATCCACAGGAGAAAAGACCTGGCAGTTTGCTCCTGTAAAGACTACAGCCCTGGAAACCCTACGGGACAGTTCTACCCTGTCCTATAGAGTCGATATGAGTCAGAACTGACTTGATGGCACCCAACAACAACAACAAGGACTCAAAAAAGCCAATACCAAAAAGAAAAAACCAAACCTGTTGCCGTTGAATTGGAATTGACTCAAAGTGACCCTGTGTACAACAGAACGAAACACCGCCCAGTCCTGTACCATCCTCATAATCATGGTTATGCTTGAGCCCACTGTTGCAGCCACTGTGTCAATCCATCTCATTGAGGGTCTTCCTCTTTTCGCTGACCCTCTTAGAGTCCCTAGGTGGTAAAAACAGCTAATGTTCTCAGCGGCTAACCAAAAGCTTGGATGTTCGAATCCCAGAGAGGCCTCTGGGAAGAAAGGTATGGCAATCTAGTTCTGGAAAAATCAGTTATTAATAACTCTTTGGAGCACAGTTCTACTGTGACACACATGGGATCACCATGAGAATGAGTCTGAGTCAACTGAATCTCAACTGGTTATCTCTTTCATCCTCTGGTTTCCTGCTCTGTTGCATTATTATAATTTAAATTGTCATCATGGCAGCCAACAATGTGATTGAAATGAAAATTGGTATTTGACTTCCACTCCCCAAAGTCCATTAAGTCAGGGGCTCCTCCCTGTTATTTAAAGACTCATTGATGCATTTTAAAAAACAGCACTTTTCCCCCCTGAATCAACCTGTGTGTGTTTTTCCTGTTCTCTACTCCTTCACTATAATGGGGCTGTACCACAGTACCATAAGGGGTTTTCCCACTACAAGATTATAAAAACAAGTTCCCCTTGTTTTCTCCTAATATTTTTATAGTTTGATTTTTCACGTTAAAATCTTTCATCCATTTGGTTTTTACTTTGTTAATAGTTTTGGAGTACCAATTTAACTTTTTTCCAAGACAACAGACTAGTTGTCTTAACAATATTTATTGAATAATATAGATTTTCCTCAGTGACTTGAAATTCTATCTGTACATTGTACAAAACTCCCATATTAATATGAGTCAATTTCTTGATTTCGTAGTCTAGCCTGTTCATCTATTTATAGCCAATACCACATGGTTTTAATTAGCTAAAATATGGTAGGATAGATGTTTCATTACTAAATATTTTTCCAGATTTTTTTCTGGCAATCCTTGCATGTTTATTCTCCAAAGAAACTTTAGAATTACTTTGTCTAATTCTCAAAAAAATTCTGTTGACATTTTATTAGATTGACATACATTTTGCATTAATTTAGGAAGATCTGACATCTTTATGATGTTGAGTCTTCCAATGTAAGAACGCATTGTTTTTCATTTGTTTAAGATTTTTTTGGGGTCCTTCAGTAGCTTTTTCAAATTTTCTTGCACTCTTTTTTCCAGAGTTACCTCTAGGTATTTTCTTTTTTGTTATTATTATAAGTGAGATCTTTTCTTCCATTATAAATTCTAGTAGATGTTGCTTGGATACACAAAGACTTTTGATTTTCTAAATATTTTGTACCTAGAAACCTTCAATTTCTTATTATTTATATTCAATTTATAAATAAATATTTATATTTATAAATAATAAAATGTATATTTTTCATAAGATTTTATACTTAAAAAAAAATCCTTTGTTGTTGAGTCAATTCTGACTCTATAGGACAGAGTAGAACTGCCCCATACAATTTCCAAGGAGTGCCTGGCAGATTCAAACTGCCGACCTTTTAGTCAGCAGCTGTAGCTCTTAACCACTATGCCACCAGGGTTTTTTATACTTATCCATCTTTAGTTGTTATTGTTTATAATAGTTTTTTAGTGGATTTTTTGTGAATTCTCTGGTAAAACATCATAGTTTCTCCGAATTTTCTACCTTTCGTTTCTTTCTCTGGTCTGATTTGGACGCTTCCAGAATAATGTTAAACAGATGTGGTAATAGTTGACAGTCTTGTGTTATTTATGAATTTAACAAGGAATATGCATACATTGTTGTTAGTTGCTGTCAAGTTGGCTCCAACTCATGGTCAACCTTATGTTTAATAGAACAAAACGTTGCCCAGTCCTGTGCCATCTTCATGATTGTTGCTATGTTTGAATTCACTGTTTTTGCCACTGTGTCAGTCCATCTCGCTGAGGGCCTCCCTCGCCTTTGCTGACCTTTCACTTTACCATCCATAGTGTCATTTTCTAGCAATTGATCTTTCCTAATGATGTGTCCAAAGTAAACAAGCCAAAGTCTCATCATCCTGACTTCTGAGGAGTATTCTGATTGTAATTTCTCCTAAGACTGATTTGTTTGTTCTTCTGACAGTCCAAGGTATATTTTATATATATATATATATATATAAAGATATAGATGTCCCTCATTTCATATACATGTAATATATGTTTGTATGTAAATATGTATTTGTATATGTGTGTGTGTGTGCATGTGTGTGTAATGTCAAGGAAGTCTCCGTCTATTCCTATTATGGTAAAAGTTTTTGATTGATGCCTTATTTTGAAAATAAAATTAAGATATAAGTCTCTGTATTTTTTGATTGATTGACCAGATGGGAGATAATCCAAGCAATACAGAGGTGAAGTTGGTGAGCAAAAGGGATCTTACCCAGACAGTAGTGTGGTTATTAAGTTTATAAGAGGGCCGGGGGCGGGGGGGAACATTTTCAAAATGGAGCATGTTACAGTGAAACACATTTTTATTTACTGGTAAATGGTACCCATTTCTGAATTTCCCAGATAATCGCCAGAGAGAATGGCTGTTCATAATTGAGGGTTAAATCTAACATAGTATATTTTGGAATTACCCCATATCTTTCTACATACTTGCACTGATGAGATCTTCCTGGAAAGGAATACATTAAAAAAACAAAAAAAAGTAATGTTTCCTTTCTTGTCGCTACCCTTAAATTTTATCGATCCTTTTGTAAAACTCCTTTTTGGTGTGAAAAATAATAAAATTTCTGATTTGAAGTTAATGAAAGAGAAGAAGAATATAGAGGGGGAAAAATTGTGTTTTTTCCTTCTGGGAAAGGTTAATGTAGGCACAGCTATGGTAACTGAAGACCAAGGCCTCTTTTGATGGTGTTAGGTTTACAGAAGCAGTGTATACTATTATCACTCTAGTATTTGCAAAGAGGCTGCATTCGTGCTAATTTCCCCAGGTTTTGCTTTGGAGCTTGGGAGGCTGCCACAGATCTTTATGTTATTTTCTACTTCCTGGAGTGAGCTTCTAATGGACTTCAAACAAACACCAGTAGCAAAGAATAAAGAATGGCTGAACAAGGTTGAGCAACTGCTCCTAGGTGGCAAAGATGGGAGAGGAGGACCCAACAGAGTCAGTGTTGATAAGGATCCCATATGCATTACTGTAGTGCAAGCTTTTCAGGGAGTTCAAAGGATGTTACAAGTATGGTCTGATTACCTCTCCCAGCAATGCTGAACCATAGGTAATAAGTAGAAAGGAAGCTCTTGTCTTTGGTAGTTAAATGCTGGAAGTAGAACAATGAGAGCTCTGTTCTTCTAGCATTCCCCAGACCCTGCACAATGGAAACCCCAGTCTTCTCTGGGTTCCCTCTTCAGGTGAAGTGACACTGGCCAGGACTTGTCTTGCCCTCCTCTTAGTTGGGTCAGCTTCGGTTTCCCCCTTGTGTTGGAGAAAGTGAATCCCACATTCTTTTTAATCACAATCGACAATACTGGCTTTGTGGATTCACCTGTCCCTCCCATGCCTGCTCTTGATGAAGGGTGAAAAGTGATAAGTTAGAAACTGAACCTATTGAGTTGGGCTTGGCTACAAATCAATGACCCTAGGCAAACAAGTCTTATCAGCTTTCACTAGATCAATTCTAATTCCTGAACTGTGTAATTCTTCCTGAGCTAAAGTCCTTTCCACATTTCTAGATGCAAAGAAACATTGAAAAGTGACCTGCAGGTGTCTGGGAAGGGGAATTGGGGAGGAACGTGTCACTGATAGATGCAGGTTTGGGTGATTGTTAATAGTGACATCTATTATATAGTTTTGTTGATTCTTTCTATTGTCTTTCTATTCTCTATTTCATTTATTTCTGCTCTGATCTTTACTATTTCTTTCTTTTGGTGGCTGTGGGCTTCTTTTACTGTTCTCTTTCTTGTTCAAGTTGTGTGGTTATGTTTTGATTTTGTCCCTTGCTTCTTTTTTGTTGAGTGCATATATTGTTATAACTTGATATCTAAGGACTGCCTTTGCTATGTCCCAAAGGTTTTGGTTTGATGTGTTTTCATTCTTATTTGAATCTAGGAATTTTTTTTATTCCATCTCTGATTTCTTCTATTACCCCATGGTTTTTAAGCAGGGTGTTATTCAGTGTCTGTGCAATTGATTTTTTTCCCTTAGTCTTCCTCTTGTTAATTTCCACATGTGTCTATGAGGAAGTCAAGTTGGTTGATTGTGCAAACAAAACAAAACAAAACAAAACAAAACAAAACAAAACAGCCCTCGGGATCCCACCAATCTGGTGTTGCAGACCAAGGGAGTGGTTCCCCAGTCGAGCGGTGCTTCATAGTCTTTCAAGAGGAAGCAAAGATGGCACACGGAACCAGGTGTTTAGGAGAAAGGAGGGGGGAGATGGTGGGAGGCATGGAAGAAACCAGAAGAAATGGAAAAAATGGCAACAGACAAATGGCATTCAGGGAGCTGACCAGTGTGGGTGGGGTGAATCCAAGTGGCCAGGAGCTGAAGCAGTTGCCTCCAGGCTAAGAGACTGGCCAGTGGGAAGCAGAGGAGGACAAGGTGGACAGGTGGGAAAGAACGGCGGGGGTTAGGAAAGCATATATCACTGGTTACCGGGTGCTCTGTCTCCTACTGGGAACTTCGTGAAGCTGCTTTCCCACACTCTGTGTCTGCTGATCTCCAATGTGGGTGGCACAAATCCAAGTGGCATGGACACTGCATTTCCCAGCTGGCTGAGCCACCGCTGCCAGCCAGGAAGCACGGAGGTAGAGCAGCAGAGAGAGTATGGGGGGTAGGAAAATATGCATCACTGGTTACTAGGTGTTCTGTCTCCTGCTGGGAGCTCCTTGAAGCTGCTTTCCCGTGCTCCATGTCTGCTGATCTCTGACAGGAGTCCAAGGTGGTGAATTCGTGCTGTGTTAGCTGATAGGGTACCTCCTCACATATCTCTCCTTGGTCTCTGTTCTCTGTCAGTTTTTTATTCCATTTGTTGTTTGGCTGAGTTCTTTACCTCTTCATTTGACCCTTTGCGTTCCAGGATTGACATCTGTCTCTGTTTTACCTAGTTTTTTGGGTCTTGCTGCATGGTGCTTCTGTCCATGTTGGCTAGAAATCTCAATATGGACTTCTGATACTCACTTAGATGGACCAAGGAATAACAGAGTTATCCCTTAAACTTTTACATTGGAGTAATTCAATTACATTGTAGTAACTCAATGCAATGAATATTTACGAAAAACTAAGAAAAAGTTGGAGTCTAATGAAGTCTCTTTACCTTGTTGGATATGAACAGCTAAGATTTGTAAAAGATTATTTATAGGATAGAAAAGGGACTGACCAGTGGCAATTCAAATCCTATTTGGGAATGAATAAAATTAAATTCTTGAATGATACTTGCCCTTTAAAGTATGTTTATAATTTGGTTGATTCATCACTCTATGTGTAATTCATTGAAACTTAATATCATGGGCACTCTTTCCCATCATGCCTCCCTATGCTCCCCAAAGACTAGCAAACTTAGAACAGGGAGCAAAGCCTTTCAGTCTGCAAACAGAAAAAAAAAGATTGAATTTTCTGCTACTTTCTAAGTGCTGTACTGGACATCTACCATGTATTCCTTTAGTCATTGCACAGCAACTGAAGGAATTAGGTATTACCACCATTTTACAGAGAAGTTATACACCTGGAGAATTTCCAAACCAACTCCAAAGTTTACGCTCATTACCACTACATTATGTAAAAGATTTTGTAAAGGCGTCACCTTGAATTACACGAACTAATTTATTAAGTGGGAAAAAGGAAAAAATTAGTAGGATACTTCAATATAGGATTGTGGACTGAGGGTAGTGCGAAGAGCAAAGCAAATTCTAAAGGCAAAATTTACCTATTTAAAAATTTGCATAGGGCTATTTCTCTCTGGCAATACAAAATCTGAAAGCTGGGTGTTTCCAGGACCATAAGTGCTGTCCATTATAAGCTTGTTTGCATCTCAGTTGGGTGCAAATTTTCCGGTATTATGAAAAAAAAATTATGAAAAGGAGCAATGAATTCTAGTGCCAATTTTCAAAGTGTGATACTTTGGGCTAATACTTCCTAGGGCCTATATAAGTATTGTTGTTATTATTATTAACTGGATTTGGGATTTTTGTACCTAATTTGATGAATAAGAATGACCTATATTCCTATTTTTGCATTGCTTTATGTGGTTATTGGTATCAAGATTATGCTAGCCTCGTAAAATGGGTTAGAAAAGCATTAACTTCCTTTTCTACTTTATGGACAATTTTATATAAGATTGAAATTTGTGTTCCTTGAAGGTGTGGTAGAACTCTTCCATATGATTAAGCCCTTGTCTGCCTTCCACTGGGCTCCAGCCACTCTGGCCAAACTTCAATTTTTAAAAACTTCTGAGCTCTTTTCTGCCTATGTGCCTTTTCATACGCTGTTCCCCTGACCTCCCCACTCTGCCTGTGCAGGCTTTTCCTAAATGTCATCTCCTCAGAAGCCCTTCTCTGATTGTCCTATCTCAGATGGGTTTCCTCTCTCCTTTATTATTCTTTATCTCAGCATCATGAGTATTTTCTTTATAATAATTATTGTGATTTATAATTAGCTCAATGACTTTTTTTATAAATATGAGGTCAGAGGCTGTGCTTACATTGTTCATCCAATATCTAGCCTAGTGGTTGGCACATGGTGGGCACTTAATAAATATTTGTTAAATAAATGATTGATCATTCCCTATTTATTACAATTATACTAGAAAGTCCACACAGGTCAGTGTTCCCAAGTCTATGCTGTAGTTGAAGAGCCTATTTTTCTTTGAAATTTACATTTAACTTTTCCTAACCCAGGAAGTTAAGTGTGCTTGAATCAAGTTGTCCTAAATTATTTTCAGAATAAACTAGGGGGAATTTGGGGAAGTTGCTGTACATATTACATTATGTTTTCCCTTTGGCTTTTGTCTCTTTAAGTCATAGAGTCAACAAACTAATATCTATTTCCAGAGGCTTTTTTTTTAAATAATATTTTACTGTGTTTTGGTAAAAGTTTACACCGCAAATTAGGTTCCTATTTGACAATTTCTACACAAATTGTTCAGTGACATTAGTTACATTTTCCACAATGTGTCAACATTCTCTTTAATGGCTTCTGATTGTTCTGTTCCCAGTACTCTAGTTTCCCTGCCCCCTTATCTTCTCAGCTTTGCTTTAGAGTAATTGACCTTTTGCAGAGGCTTTTAAAATAAACACTTTATTTTTATTAATACATTTTGCCTTGAAATCTATCTATATTAATACAGCCATTTCAGCCTTCCTATGCTTACTGTTTGCATGGCATACTTTTTCTACTCATTACCTTACCTATAACTTTATATTTAACCTGTGTCTCATAGACAGCATATAGTTGTCTTGTTCTTTTATCCATTCTAACAATCTCTGTCTTTTATTTGGATTGTTTACTCCATTCACATTTAATGTGATTATTGATTGATTCAACTTAGGTCTATCTATTTGTATCATCTATTCTTTTTTCCAGGAACCCTGGTGGTACAATTGTTAAGCACTTGGCTGCTAACCAAAAGGTCAGGGGTTTGAACCTACCAGTAACTCTGTGGGAGAAAAGACCTGGTGATTTGCTCTGTTAAAGATTACAGTCTAGGAAACCTTATGGGACAGTTCTACTCTGTCCTATAGGTTTGCTATGAGTCAGAAATTACTCAATGGCACATAACAACAATGTTGTTTTCCCTCTGTTACTTCTTTCCTGGCTTTCTCTGGGGAGTTAACTGAATATTTTTTTAAATTTTCATTTTTAATTTATGTATTAGCCTTTTTGGAATTTTTTTAATGATTACTCTAGACATTACAATATATATTCCTAACTTTTCAGAGACTTAGCCTTAATATTGTATTGCCAAAAAACAAAAATCAAACCCACTGCCATTGAGTTGATTCCGACTCATAGCAACCCTATAGGACAGAGTAGAACTGCACCATAGAGTTTCCAATGAGCACCTGGTGGATTGGAACTGCCAACATCTTGGTTAGCAGCCGTAGCACTTAACCACTATGCCACCAGCGTTTCCAATATTGTATTACTGCATATAAAATATAAGAACTTGGCAACCATATAAGTCCATTTAATGCCCTCCTCTCTGTTATTTATGCTGTAGTTATCATATGTATTACATGTTATAAACTCTACACTCCAATATTATAATTTTTACTTGAATCTCAGTTTTGTTTAATGTTTTGCAGTTTTAGCATTAGTCTACCTAACCACTTTCTGGGGCAAGAGTGAAAACCAAGGCCTAGTTTAGAGCTTCACTGGACTCCTTGCTTCTGAAACTGTCCATATGCAGTTATGAATTACTGAGAAGCCTACAGAAAGCCACTTTATTGAAACATCCAATTGAAGACTTCACCTAATAAACTGTTTATTCATCCTCTTTTGATTTAAATTTCAGTGACCATCCAAGCCTTTTTCCTCTCACATAAACCAGGTTCTTATAACTTCTTCATGCAAAGTCAAATATTTGTGGCATACACTTTATTATAACATTCTGGCATCACACTGTCTATAAAATTAACCTTATCTTCATTTTTTATGTTCCCTTCTAGACAGTATCTTATGCCTTTTCTTCTTTCAGCATCTGTGTTTCCTAAGTCTACATTGTCTGCTCATGTGTGGTACCCGTCATATCTGTACCTATGCTTTCCAGAACATTTTCTTCTCTTACTTCATCGTTTTTTCCTCTTTCATGCTGTTGGTTGGTAGCTTTTGAGAGCTGGTTTCTATTCTTTGCCTCTGATATCTTGTGGAGATGTTTTCCTGACTCTTCACTCCAAGGCTGATGAAACATACAGAAGCATGCTAACTATGCCACTGAATAGCCGCATGACTTTAGGTCAGTCACTTGACTACTTTGAGGTCCAATTTACATTAAATGATGTAAGGTACCTTCTAGTTCTAACATTATATGTTCCTATGGCTTGAGCTGCATAATTAGTGATATATACACAAACACACACACACAACAGACACATGTACATTCAAACACACAAACATGTACTACCTCCTCTCTCACTATCCTCTGACACATGCCTCTGGTTTAGATCGTCCCCACTCTTAGAATCTACTTCTGTATATCTCCTGAATCTTAGCCCATATCTGGCTGTGCTTCAAACACTCCCAACATTTAAGTTTTTGAACCTGGTTTTTCACCCGTTTCAGCTACCTGGTAACAGTCATAGCTCTGCTCCTGGCCTAGTTCACCAGAGTTTTCTGGGTGCAGCTCCTCAATCCTTCCACCAGAGTCTCTCTTTCTAGCTGTCCTCATCTGGTCAGTAAATTCTACACTTTCATGCCCCTGGCCTTTGCTAGCATATGAATGAACTGGGGTAAATTCTTGTGTATAACCGTATTCCTGAGAAAAGGCCATGGAAAAAGTCAGGTTTATGAGGTCGTATAGTAAAGAAGAGAGGTGGGACAGGGCTAAGGTGAAATTATAACTTTAGGGAAATTCATTTTCAGTACTCTTCCATATCCCTTTCAGGTACATTTCCTCTTTGGTACCGACATTTCAAGAGATCCAATGCTCTCATACTACTCTTTGCATTCTTAGGAGACACCAATGGCACCCTCACCTAGCTTTTAGGACCCCAAACTCTTGATCACTGCTATGTCTAACCCTTCCCTCTAATCAGACTTGTCCTCTGTTCACCACTTCAGAGTTCTGTTTGTCAAATCAAGAAACATCTGTATCAAAGACTGACAGTGGTTTGAAGAGTTTCCTTTTCTAGATAACATGAAAAAAGGAATTGGAAGATCTTGGTTTGAAACCAAGTTCTGCTGTGTTCTATCTATGTGACCTTGACCAAGTAACTTAACCTCTCTTTAGTCTCTCAGTTTCCTTTTCCTTAAAATGAGAGAGATAATAATTCTCATGGGGTTGTTATGAGGATTTATAGTTATAGCACAAGCAAGTGCTCTTTGTCAGTACTGAGTAAGTATAAAGATTTTTACTTGAGGTTCAAAAATGCTTCTCAGCTTTCCTATTTCGCATTATTATTCAGAAAGAGATGAGTTCATTTGCAAAAAGTTCTAGAACAGTCACTATGCTGGAGTTGCTTCTTTTTTCTCCTTGAGTAATGAAGGCAAAAGAAAACAACATTGTGAAGAGAGAAGCTGGGTCAGATATGTTGACTTGATCCCATACCCTAACCATCTGCTTTCTGGAGAAAAGGCCAGTTCAGTTTAGTAATAACGGCTACTATTATTTGAACATCTACTATGTTCCAGGCACTTTACATACATTGCCTCTACTTTCAAAGGGACCCTGTAAGAACTGTAGAGAAGAAAATGGTTACTCAGAGGGGATGAGCCACTTTTGCAAGATGGAATGGCTACAGGTGGTAGACCCAGGCTCCAAACTCACTCTGCTTTGTCTGATTTCAAAGCCTGTGCTCTTTTCACCAGACCACCCTGATATTACTATCTGAGAAAGCTTAATAATGATCCTTTTCAGGAGCTACATACCACCCAGGTCACCCAGATCTCCTTCAAAATATGTTTAAAAAACAAAGAACAGACATGTTTCAAAATAATTTGAAGTTGATTAGCCTAAAAGCCCTTGGGCTAAACCTGTTAGGACTGAGCTGTGAGCTGAGTAGTCTCTCCAGAACCTGATCCTCCATGGAGCACCCAGTAGGGAATGTGCTTTGGCAAGTCTGAGCCCATTCAAAGGTTGAAATTCAAAATTATAAAGTGGGGGAAACTGAAGGAGTAGCTATATCATGACACCGTATAATCATTTTATATTGGTGTAATTCTTGCTTGGCTGCTGGTTAAGCCACATCGAGTGTCTGAAATGGAAGCCTTCATAGGTAAGGGTAGAGCTGAATGAGATATTCTTGACAGCAAAGGTCTCAGTCAGGTGCCCGACAAGCCAAGGAGTCCCTGAAGTCGTTAACTCTTCCTCCACCATGTCGAATTTGAGTCTGAGTTCACACTCTTAACAGGGTTGGGTAAGGACTCAGTGATCTTCAGAGTGGCTTTTCCTTGCACATGGTCAGGTGCCATGTCATCGTCGGGACCAAGGCAATATTTGAAGATGACCGTGGTGGTGAATACTGGGAGCAGAGGGACAGAATGAAGTATTCACTGGCAAGGGAGCTTTATTTGATTGTTTAAAATAGTGGCTACACCTAAGCAGGCCAAACCCAAACCAAAATTTCTTTTTAAATTGAAAATATTTGGTTTGGGAATAAGCCATTTCTAGAGTTTTTCCCAGGTCTCCTTAGTTTTCCTCAGCTTGGAACTGGTATTGGGAGCTGAAAGGAGAAGGAAAGGGAAGAGCTTCAAACTGAATTGCCCAAAGCAGATTTCAAATTCTTTGGAGAATTTGCATTCATCTACTGATTTGACTAACCAGCTTCCAAGCTAATGCAAATGGCATTTGCAGACTTTAGGGGGAAGAGGCTGAGGGAAGAGAAGAGCTTGGTGACTTCCAGTTTTGGTGGAGCTCCTCCTTTGAGAGGCTGATAGAGGCAGGATATTCTGACTTCCCAAGTTTGTTGAAAGGTAATCTACCTTGTTTTGGTCAAAGTCTTGACTGAGGGCCCTGTATGTCTTGAAGAGATAAAATGGCAATTCAGATGATTAGAAACGAAAGATCTCAGGTACTTCAGTAGTTGTCATTAGTGATTTCCTCTCTAGGAATTCTATAAAATCAGAAAGATAAAAATTTAGAGCTGGAAGGGCAGTGTGTGTGTGTGTGTGTGTGTGTGTGTGTGTGTGTGTGGAGGGGGGAACGAAGGGAAGGTTTAGCAGCCAGGAAAGAGGAACAGGAGCTAACATGGATATGCCACATTACACAGTTTCTTCATTTCATCCTTTCAGTGGTGCTTTGAGGAAAATAACTCTAAAGGAAGCTGTGGCCTGAAACTTAAATGAATTGCCTGAGATAGTGGTTAGGTGGAAATAGAATCCAGTCCAGCTGCTGCTCCTTCTATTGTTTCATATGAAGCTTCATCCCAGACTGGGAAGAGGAGATCCTCAACTGGGTCATGTGTAACTTTCCCTTTTCCAGCAAGGAAGCAGGAGAGCAGCAGCAGGGAGCAAGATGGTCAGGAGACTCTCACGGCTAGGCCTTCTGGTTTCCCAAACAGTTGAATTTCTAGGGCCTTACAACACAGCTCTCCTGTGCCCAGGGCTCTCCTTAAAAGTAATGCTCTATGGCCATCTAAGATAGAGCTAGTTGTCTTTTCCCATCTGGAGTAAGAGTAAAGAAAACCAAAGATTCAAGGGAGCAATTAGTCCAAAGGACTAAAAGGCCATATGTACCACAGCCTACATGATCCTGAGACCAGAAGAAATAGATAGTGCCTGGCTACCACTACTGATGGCTCTGACCAGGCTCACTGGCCTGATAGGCACTGGAGGAACCCAAAGACTATGGCCCTAAGACACCCCTGAGATTTGGAACTGCAGCCATTCCTGGAAACCACCTGCCGGTTAAACAATAGACAGGCCTATAAAATAAACAATAACACCCGAAAAGATCGTGTTCTGTAGAACAAACAATTATAGGCGACCAAAAGGGCAACACCTGCCCAAAAGTAAAGTTGAGAAGGCAGGCAAGGGTAGGAGAGCCAGACAATAGGAAAGGGGAACCCAGGGAGGAAATGGGGAGAGTACTGACATGGCATGAGGATTGCAACCAATGTCATAGAATACTTTGTGTACAATTTGTTGAATGGGAAACTACTTTGCTCTGTAAACTTTCACCTAAAACACAATAAAAAAAAAAAGTAATTCTCTAATTTCCCATCCCCTAAACACATACCTCCTGCGCAGCCACACCTGTCTGTGTATCGCGCTGTGGTAGCTTACATGTTGCTCTGCCACTGGTATTTCAGATACTAGCAGGGTCACCCTTGGTGGACTGGTTTCAGCGGAGCTTCTAGACTAAGATAGGTCAGAAAGAAAGACCCAGTGATCTACTTCCACACATTAGCCAATGAAAACCCTGTAGAACATTGTGTGAACCCCCACCGATCAGGGAACGGTACAGGACCAAGCAGCATTTTGTTCCGTGGTGCGTGGGGTCTCAATGAATTAGGGCCAACTCCACAGCAATAAATAAAAACTGAACCCAAATCACATCGTTTTATGCATATGTGAGCTAACACTTTCTTAAAAGGAAAGAAAAAACAAAATCAAGGAACCCAGCAAACCAATTTGAGATAGAATGAAACGGTCGAAAACTACATATTTTCTAAAGCTATTGAACTGGAACAAAACCAGATCAAAATACTCTCGGTAAACTTGAATCAAACCTGTGTTTCCCTTGTGTTGATTCCATCATCATAAGAAAATATCACTGAGTACTCAGATGCTTCTTGAAGCTGAGGACCTGGCCCCACTGACAGAAGTACGGTGAGGATGCCAGGCTGGGAGCCCTGACTCAGACAACCTCTGGGTCGGGGGACGGGGCGCCTGGGGTAGCTCCTCACCTGGCTGGGCCTCTGAACCCTCATTTGTAAAGTGAGGGAGTTGAACTAGTTCTATGATGTTCGAACTAAAACAAAATGAAACAAAAACAGTGGAAACTTTCTTTAGAAGGTTTCTTTTTAGGGATCCCAATGTGTAGAGCTGATAGAAGCACTGTTGCTCTGAATGAGGTAGCAGTTGGTGGCTCAGTAGATCCAGGTTAAAGATCCAAAAAATAACTGTCTGTACTTCATGTGCACCACCATCTGTCCGTTAGTTTATGGTGCTGTGGTGGCTTACGTGTTGCTATGATGCTGGAAGCTATACTACAGACATTTCAATATCAGCAGGGTCATCCATGGTGGATAGGTTTTAGTGGAGTTTCCAGAGTAAGACAGACTAGGAAGAAAGTCCTGGCAATCTACTTCTGAAAATTAACCAATGGAAACCCTATGTATCACAACAGAATATTGCCAAATGTAGTGCTGGAAGATGAGCTCCTTAGGTTGAAAAGACTCAAAACACACAGGGTTGAAATGATGGACTTGAGACCATTGTGAAATAGGTGTGGGACCAGGCAAAGTTTCATTCTATTGTACATGGGGTCGTCATGTGTCAGAGCCGATTTGACTGCAACTATCAACAACAGCAACAAAATATTTAGTTTGCCATGCACATAACTAATTTAACCTTCACAACCACCCCTCTGAGGTAGATTATTATGCTCTGAGGTAGGTGCTGTTATTATCAGCATCCTGCTTTTACTTTAGAGGAAACTGAGGCACAGAGAGGTTAAGTAGCTTGCCTGGAGTCATATAGCTAGTGAGAGGCAGTGCGAGGTTTGGATCCAGGCACTCTGATGACTGCAGATTATACACGTTTAAGCACTTTGCCTCTTTCTCCGGCCAGCTAGCCAGTTGTCTTGGGCACTAAATCAGAACGGAATCAATCAGAAACTTGTTGCTACTGAACTCAGGTCTCCATCTAGGACTCCTGATGTAACTGGCAAAGCACAAGTCAGCAGCCTGAGCCCTTAACCACTGCACCACCAGGGCCCCCACTAAAGCGTAAGTAGGTAGAATCAAAGAAAACCCCAATATCCCTACTAACGCCCCCCTTCAAAACTCCATGGCTATTGAGTCTATTCTAACTCATGGTGACCACATATGGTTCAGAGCAGAACTGTGCTCTACAGGGTTTTTTTTTTTACTGTAATCTTATAAAAACAGATTGCCAGGCCTTTCTTCTGTGGCGCTACTGGGTGGATTTGAACTATCAACTATTTGGTTAGTAGCCAAGAGAAGGCCATTTGCACCACTAGGGGCCTTACATCTCTGCTAGTACTGCCCTGTCTCTGATGAGTGTTGCTCTCCCACACATGCAGACCACACACTGAGCTTGCAGGCTGACCCCCAGCCCTGACACCATTTGTCTAAAAATGTTGCTTGTGTGTAGTCACAATAGGCTGCAATTCTGAGACCAAATGATTCAATGTATAATGCCGTTTACCAGGAATGAGTGATGTATTTTACTATCCGACTTAAAAACCCTTTAATACGCCTCCCAAGAGGCTGCTTAGTTCAGAAATTCACAAAAGAAAAGAGAAGCAGGAATATGAGCTATATATAGAACCGTGAAAAGTGTTTTGCCAACATGACAGACAGAAGAAATAATTTTAAAACACACCTTAAAGACAATATTACAATAGACATGTAACATACCTCTATCTTTTATGTGTGAGTGACTAACACTACCCACTGACGAATGAAAAGATAACTATCCTTCAACACAGCTTTAGAAAAAGTAGAAAGGTGAAGCTATGTTCACTGCGTGCAACAATTCTTTAACCAGTAATCAGTTGCCTTTGAGTTGGCTCCAACTCATGGCGATCCCATGGGTGTCAGAGTAAAACTGTGCTCCGTAAGGTTTTCAATGGTTGTTTTTTTTTTTTTAAATTTATTTATTGTACTTTAGGTGAAAGTTTACAAATCAAGTCAGTCTCTCATACAAAAAGCCATACACACCCACTGTGTACTCCCAGCAGCTCTCCTCTTAATGAGACAGCACATTCCTCCTCTCCACCCTGTATTCGCCGTGTCCGTTCAACCAGCTCCTGTCCCCGTCTTCCTTCTCATCTTGCCACCAGACAGGAGTTGCCCACATAGTCTCATGTGTCTACTTGAGCCACGAAGTTCACTCCTGACCAGTATCATTGTCTATCTTATAGTCCAGGCCAATCCCTGTCAGTAGAGTTGGTTTCAGGAATGGTTCCAATCTTGGGCTCTCAAAGGGTCCGGTGACCATGACCGTTAGGGTCCCTTGGGTCTCAGTCAGACCATTAAGCCTGGTCTTTTTACGAGAATTTGAGATCTGCATCCCACTGTTCTCCTGCTCCCTCAGGGATTCTCTGTTGTGTTCCCTGTCAGGGCAGTGATCGGTGGTAGCCGGGTACCATCTAGTTCTCAGGTCTCAGGCTGATGAAGTCTCTGGTTTATGTGGCCCTTTCTGTCTCCTGGGCTCATATTTACCTTGTGTCATTGGTGTTCTTCATTCTCTTTTGCTCCAGGTGGGTTGAAACCAATTTATGTATCTTAGACGGCTGCTTGCTAGCATTTAAGACCCCAGATGTCAATGACTGTTTTTTTGAAATAGATCTCATCTGGGTGGACTTGAACCACCAACCTTCCAGTTAGCAGTTGAGAACCTTAACCATTCTCACCAACCAGGGACTCAAATAAATTCCTTATTTTGTACATAAAATGTGGCACATCATTTTTATTAATAGAAAATCATTTTTCTCTCTGCCTTCACTGATAAATGTTAATCAAAAAGTTGAAGAGGAATGGTTCAAAGTTATGTTAAATTATCTCCCTGCCTGGTGCTCCAGCCCATTTCACTTTATTCAGACCCTTCTCAGCCCCCTACTTCATTCCTGAGGCATTTGTCACCTCCTTTCATCCCTGAGCCCCTCTATGAAGCCTCTCGGTCACTCAGAACACAGCTAAAAAACCACTGATCTAGATGATCTATATGTCCCTTTCCAGCTCTCAGAATCCACACGGTGAAGTTGCAGTGGCAAGTGGGCTTCTGATATCCTAGGCTATCAGTTCAAGTTAGGGCCACAATAGCCTGGAGCCATCTGTCCTGGTGGGGGATAGTCATCAAGGGCTGGGTGTTTCTGGGCTTTTTTTCTTGGGTATCAGTGGTTTAAAAAGTTTCTGAGAGTTGTGGCTCAGCTTAAAAAAAAAAAATTAGTTGCCATCTAGTTGACTCAGACTCTTGGGCCTTGTGCATGTCAGAGTAGAATTGCGTCACACAGGGTTTCCAAGGCTGTGATCTTTCAGAAGTAGATCACTAGGCCTTTCTTCCAAGGTGCCTCTGGGTGGACTCAATCTCCAACCTTTCAAGTTAGCAACCGAGGGTGTTAACTTTTGACCACCCAGGGACTCCATGGTTCAGCATGTTGATGTTTGTTGCCATCGAGTTGATTCCGACTCACAGTGACCCCATGTGTTGCAGAGTAGAACTGCAACATAGAGTTTTCAAGGCTGTGACCTTTTGGAAGCAGGTCACAAACCTGTCTCCCAAGGAGCCTCTGAGTGGGTTCAAACCACCAACCTTTCAGCTTGTAGTCAAGTGCTTAACCCATTGCACCATCGAAGGACTCTGTCATATCCTAGATACAAGTACTTTACCAGATCTACGAGTTGCAAATATTTTCTTCTGGTCTTTACCTGGCATTTCATTTCCTTAATGGTGTCTTTTGAAGAGCAAGTTTTAAGTTTTGATGTGTCAACTTATTTTCTTTTATGGGTATTGTTTTTGGTGTCCTATCTAAGAGATCTTTTCCCACCCCAAGGCCACAAAGATTTTCTCCTACGTTTTCTTCTAGAAATTTTATAGTCTTAGGTTTTACATTTAGTCTCTGATCCATTTTGAGTTAATATTTGTGTATTTTTTTTGTAAATGGTATGGTTGAAGTTTTTTTTTTTTGCATCTGGATATCCAGTTGTTCAGTCGTTTGTTGAAAAGAATATGCTTTCTCCAGTGCATTGCTTTTGCACCTTTGTTAAAAATCAATTGACCAGTCAATTGATCAAAGGACTTTTTTCTGTTTCATTGATTTATACTTCAATGTTTATGTGAAAACCACATTGTCTAGATTTTTCTAGCTTTATAGTAAGTTTTGAAATCAGGTGCTATAAGTCCTCTTATTTTGTTACTTTTCAAAGTTGTTTTGGTTATTCTAGGTACTTTGAATTTTCGTGTAAATTTTAGGATCACCTTATCAATTTCTACAAAAAAGATTTGGATTTTCACAGGGGATTGCATTGACTCTACAGGCTAATTTGGAAAAAATTACCATTTTAACAATATTGAGTCTTCCAATTCAAGAGCATGGAATATCTCTTGATTTGTTACCCATTGCCGTTGAGTTGATTCTGACTCCTGGTGACCTTATAGGACAGAGTAGAACTGCTCCATAAGGTTCCCAAGGAGCAGCTGGTAGATTTGAACTGCTGACCTTCTGGTTAGCAGCCAAGCTCTTGAACCACTGCGCCACCTCCCAAAACCAATAAAAACCCAAACCCATTGCCATTGAGTCGATTTTGACTCATAGCAGCCTTATAGGACAGAGTAGAACTGCCCTACAGAGTTTCTAAGGAGTGCCTGGTGCATTCAGACTGCCAACCTTTCGGTTAGCAGCTATAGCACTTAACCACTATGCCACCAGTGTTTCTTAGATCCTCTTTAATTTTGCAGAGTAGTTTTCAATGTGCTGTGCCAGTTATCTTTTTCAAAAGAGCAGGACATCTGAAACTATAAATATTTGTTTTAAAACTCTGCCACTCTCTAGCTATGTAACCTTGAGTTAATCACCGAATCTCATTAACATTCAGTTTCTTGATCTGTGAAATGGAGGATAATAATAATGCACCTGTCACTGGCCGTTTGAGAGTATCAGATGAAATAATACTTGTGAAACCACATTGTTAGCCATAAGGCATCACACAGCTACTTGAATTATTGTTTTTTTATTTTTTACATACACCCTCACTGGGTAATCTAGAATGTAGGTGGTATTTACAGAAAAGTTTATATATCCTGATATTAGGGATTCTTGTTCTCCAAGGTCTCAGCTTAATTGTCACCCCCCTTAAAGAGTTCCCTAACCCCTCTCTTAAAATTAACTCTCTTGTGTACTTCCCCTCCCCAGAACAGCACTTACTTAGTTCTTTAATAGTATTTATCACAGTTTAAAACTATTTGTTTTTAAAACTATTTGTTTTTTGTTTACTGCTAGACTAAAAGTAAGAGCCCTGGTGGCACACTGATTAAGTTCTCACCTGCTAACCGAAAGGTTGGTGGTTAGAACCCGCCCAGTGGCTCTGATGGAAAAGGCAGGGTGATCTGCTCCTGTAAAGATTACAGCTTAAAAACCCCACTGGGGCAGGTCTATTCTGTCACATGAGGTTGCTATGAGTCAAAAATCGGCTTTACAGCACCCAACAACAGACCAAAAGTACGAAGGCAGGGCAAACTTGCTGCTGTTGAGTCAATTCCAACTCACAGCAATCTGTAGGACAGATTAGTACTGCCCCAGAGGGTTTCCAAGGATTTTGTTTATTATGATTCTCCCTAACCCCCCAGAATTAACCCTATAAATTCAAGTCCTTGGGAATGCAGTTAGATTTTGTCCTGAGTCCACCAAGGATTCTGGTCTCCCTCTCCATAATTTTACCTGGAGCCTGGATCTTAACCAAAGCGGTGACAGTAACACTTCGAGATTGTGTAACAATTTATTACGCTTCTCCTAATTTGTAAGCCACAAAAACCTATCAAGTTAGTTGGGATGTAATTAGTATGTTATTTTTTTTAGATGAAGGACTCAGAGAGGCCATGTGGAATGCCCAAGATTACGCAGTGTTGATGGTGGAGCCAGCTCTAACATTTACCACCAGGGCTCCTAGCTTAAAACTCTTTCCGCTTCAACTAATATTAAAAGCTGTTTCAGGAGGACAGTATGCAGAGTGTAAGTCTTGGAGGGTAAGTTATTAATGTTCACAATGATTGGTCAGTTATGGGGCTTAGCTTCTGATACCTTTTTTAATGGAAAAGAGAGAAATGATTGGGTAAGAGTCTTTGCTGGCCTAGATAATTGGGAAGCTGAGACTTTGAATCACTGAAGTGTTTGCTGTCTTATTATAGTGCATTCTCCCTTAACAGTAAGAGAGGAGATGCATAAGAAGCTGACATCCAAACAAGAGGGCATCCTGAAGATGCATCTGGGATGAGTTTGAATTGCTCCTGACCTTCAGAGGCAACTTGATAGAGAATGCCAGCTGCTGGGTTCTTCTTCCTGAGGCTTCCGGATGGCCAAGGCAGGTGAAGGAAGTTGCTTTCTACACTGTGTCGACAGGGCTGCAGTGGAATGCCACGTAGCCTGCACCAGTGATGGAGCAGAAAACTGGGTTGTGAGGATGATAGTGACAGGTAGGCAGTGACCCATTTTTTACTTCAGTTTACCTCAATCCAAGGAAGGAGATAAGATTTCTCCACATTTCCAAATCACATTCCCCAGACTGTAGCTATTGTTATTGTCTCAAGTGCCTTTAGCCAAGGGAAAAAGATGGAGATTCTTCAGAGGTTAAACGCAATCTGGGATTTTTCTCTTTCCTGGCAGTGGAATGATATAATGTAGGGGGAATTCCCAGATTACATGGTAAAATTGCCTTGCCTTTAATTTTTAAAGAAAATACTGGCAAGAGAATAGTGCGTATATATGTGTATTATAAAAATCAGCAGTGATACATTAAGCTCCTAATTAGTCTGTGGTTGCTCCTGCTGATTAAACTCCGAGATACTGGCTGATAGCTAAAGAAGTAGAGCTGCCATGCCTGGCGTCTTCCACGGTAACTCTACGATGCGATACCTCTTAATGTCTTTTTCTTTTTTTTAATAAGAGGTTTTATTTATATTCCCTAATGATCTTTGAAGGATCCCTGGTAGCACAGCGGTTAAGCGCTTGGCTGCTAACTGAAAGGTCAACAGTTCAAACCTACCAGGAGCTACATGGGAGAAAAGACCTGGCAATCTGCTCCTGTAAAGATTATAGCCTAGGAAACCCTATGGGGCATTTCTACTCTGTCACATAGGGTTGCTGTGAGTTGGAATCAACTTGATGGCACACACAACAACAAGAACAACAACAAATGATCTTTGAATTCCTTGAACTGTGAAATACAGAACTAACAACTGAATGAATATTAAGTCCAGTTACTTCCCAAAGGTGTCCTGTGTGTGTCTGTGAATGGCAACTGTCCAGCTGGGTTCAGTGACATCTTTACTAACTAGCATGTAACTTGAGGGAATTGTCCAAAGGATGACTTTCTAGTACGCAGCAAAGTATTTTAAGTGTCTGGAATAGGAAAAAATTCCAGAGCTGAAGCTCCTTAGAGATTGATTGTGAAGCATGCTACATTGTAGATACTTAACTAAAGCTCTGAAGTGGTTTCCCTGTTCTACTGCTACCCCCATAATCCCTTCTCCTCAAAGCACCCAGGGTAATCTTTTAAAAATGTGGATCAGATAATGTCATTCTGCAGCTCAAAACTATTCGAGTATATGTACAGTAAAACCTGGCAAAGCTGGAACCTGTGTAAGGCAGAAACCTGTCAGAGAAGGAAAACTCACTGGGTGTTTATGAGGTGGAATTCTTAATAGAGAGTGATAGAAAAGTGGTAAGACTGCACCCTGTCAAAGGTGGAAAACTTGCAAGACTCGGAAAAGGCAGTCCCGTGGAGTTCCGGCTCTCACAAGTTTCACTGTATTTCCTAAAATTCTGCTTAAACTGCCCTGGCCCCTTCACGGCCCTCAGCAGGCACCCTCCTCCTTGCTCTCTACATTCCAGCCCAAGGGTCTTTCTTTGTTTCCAGAACATGCCAAGTTCATTCCCATCTCCAGGCCTTTGCATTTGCTATTTCCCCTGCTTGGGCTTCCTTTCTCCCGCACCCCCATCTTTGCAGGGACAGCTCCTTCAAGTCTCAACTGGGATGTCACCTTCTCAGCGACCTCTCCCCCACCACCCTATTTAAAGCTGCAGCTCTCTCAGACAGGATCATGTTACTCTGTTATACTGTCAAGTCCACAAAAACAGTAGCTGAGAATTATCGATGTCTCTACCAAAACCCACTCTGAAAGTTTGCAGAACGTGTCTAGCTCAGTTTCCAGGTTAGGGCTTAACTCCCTCATTCAAAAACACTAAGGATCTACCATGTGCACCATGCAAAGAGCTGATGGAGTTAAAGCGAATGAATACACTCTGCCTAATCTCGGAGAGCTCCAGCAGACAGAGGTGCAGGGACAATTCATTGCAGGGAGGCATCCAGTGCTTCTACAGAAGGGCTTGCAGTTGGAGCACCAAAGAGGGAGTGCTTAGCTCTCCCAGGGGTGTCTGAGGAAGCAAAGGTAAATCAGGTGGACTGTCCGATATGGAATCTCATGACAAAAACTCTGGTTGAGGGGAAAAGCACAGGGACCCTCTGAGGACTCCAGGAGTGTGTTATTGGGAGGGTTTGGGGAGAGGGAAGTAATTCTGTCTCAGAAGAGATTAGGCAGGATTTACTCAGTGGTTTTCTTTGGCAGAAATCTATCTCCTCAATCTAGCAGGGGCTGAGAGCCTTAGTTAAAAATAGAGAATTGTTTGTGAATCTTTAAATACTGATCGCGTAGACACTACCCCAGGATTGTCTGCCTTTAATGTCAACATCTCGGGCAGTTTGGGTGGAAGATCTGCTCTTCCGTCCTACTGCCTTTGGAAAATCAACAATGGCGTTGTTATCTCTCCATCTGCCTACAGTGATTAAGATGTATCTTCCGAGAGGCTGAGGGAGTGACTCTTGGAATTCTTATTTCTACTGTAAGGATGGAGCCCTGGTGGCACAGTGGTTAAGAGCTCAGCTGCTAACCCAAAAGATCAGCAGTTCGAATCCACCAGCTGCTCCTTGGAAACACTATGAGGCAGTTCTACTCTGTCCTGTAGGGTCGCTATGAGTCAGAATCAACTTGATTGCAATAGGGTTTGTTTGTTTGTTTGTTTACTGTAAGTGGTGGTTGAGGCATCTGGTTATGAGCTCCTGTTCAAGGTCCATACATAAGTAGCTGTTTCTTCACTCGGTGAAGAGGCTTTTGATCATGGTATTTATTCTTGTCGCTGCCTAAAAAGAGAACAAACAAACTTCTTGCAGAGTGGGACTGGACCCAGTGAGTCTTCCAGGGAGGAACTGGCAGAAAAATACTGTGAAGAGAGGCTAGCTCAGCTTTGCAGTTATGGTTAGAATCTCAGGGCTTGGCTCAAGATCATTGGTCTCTTGCTACCCAAAGCGTGGTAAGGACAGGCAGCATCATGGTCACCCGGGAGCTTGTCAGAAACACAGAACGTCGATCCTGACCCAGAGAGTAGGATAGAAGAGCAGTTCTTCCACCCAAACTTCCCAAGATGCTACCATTACTGAAGCAAAATCTGCCTTTTACCAAGAACTTCAGGTGATTCGCAAGCACTCTCAGGTTTGAGATGTCCTGGTTTAGTCCAACAGTGCTGGAGTCTTCTGCAGTACTATGGCTAAGTGGCCATCTGAGCTCTGCTTGACTAATTCCAGGAACAGCCAGCCAAGGTCAGTTAGTAGATGAGAATAATCTTTTTATTTTTCTTTTTGGATCAGCTGGTTAGCCAGGTAAGTGGGCGTAAATGGATAAATTGCTGTGCTCTAATTTGCAAGGGCAGGTGTTAAGAGTTGCCCTTTAAGACAGCTTGTCTTGATAGCAAACTGACTGCTAGAGGTTTGGAGGGAAAGAGTAAGACTTTGGTGTGCGAGTCCGTGTCTACTTAGCCTTATTCCACAGCATGCCTAGTATTAGGAAGAATGCAGCCTTACTGTGTGTGAGTGCCATTAATGCAAATTAGCCAGTTGTCGTCAATTGTTCTGTGTACTTAATTGGTTGAAACGCCACATGCTCTTTTTCATACTAGGATGAACGACTGGACGATAGCAGTAGTTCTCAAGCGTTTGCAGGCATCAGAACCACACAGAGAGCTTCTAAAACAGGTTGCTGGGCCCCACCCCCAAAGTTTTTAATTCAGTTTTTTGGGTGGGAACTGATAATTTGTATTTCTAGCAAGTTCCCAGGTGATGTTGATGCTTGTTTATAAAAATAGCAGCTTCAAATGCATTTTTACCACCACAGGAAATATCTAGACCCTTATTTGATACTGTGCTGTGATGATATGGAAAATGGGGCCAAATATCAGCAATCCATGGTCATGGAACACACTTGGCTGCTAATCGGAGAAGTCCACTCAGGGGTGTCTCAAGGAAAGGCCTTGCAATGTAGTTCTGAAGTATGAGCCTTTGATAGCCCTATGGAGCACAGTTCTATTCTGACACACATGGGGTCTCTATGAGTCGGTATTGAGGACAACTGTGTTTTTGGGGTGAGGGGATGGGGAGATGATCCTGGGAGACAAAGTACTGGGGGACAACTTAAATACAGAAATACTGTAACAACATTCCCTCAGGGGCCGATTTCCAATTTCTTCTTTACAAATCTATATCCAAGTGGCTAAAAAGCAATGTAATTGGCTTCATTTTCCACTCTTCTCCTTGTTTCTACCCACCTCTGATGACAGAGAGGTGGTCTAGTCAACTGCAGGATGTTTTAATCTCAAAATCATTAAGTGTCTGCTAGTTTGCACTGGACTCTACCAGCCATGTGGATGAGGCATTCTGATGACTGACTCTAAGCCTTTTAGGTCATTACAGTCCTGTGCTTAGTCAAGGAATCTATCCCCAAATTTACGTCCTCATCACCTGTAGGCTGAGACCTATGATCTGAGAATTAAAGAATAATTCTGTTGTGTGAGGACCCGAGGTCATTTAACCCTCAGCCTCCCTCAGCCCTCAGTGAACAATAAATCCTCGGCACAGCACAGGGCCCAGCGTCTTTGATTGGGGCTCCTTTGGGGAAATTTCTCTACCTGTGGCAGCTGCTCAAATCTGAACTGTTCACACTGACCTTTCTGGTGCCACTTGTCTAGAGACTGGCTGCAGACAGCTCTGTAATGAAGGCTTCCTGCCAGTGAAGCCATGACTACACTTTATACCATAATTGAGTGGAGACAGGATTTACCTCATTGGAGCACCTTGTCTGTCTGACTCCATTTCTTATGATTATGAACAGACACGGGACTACATATTTTTTTATAAAAAAATTTATTGAGATGATGTAATTATAGGCTTTTCTTTAAAAATTATTTGCAACTCACTGGCCCTGAGAAAAGGCATTTTTTTTTTGTTTGTTTTTTCTTTTTTGTTACATTCATTTGATTCAGTCCCTTATAAACCCCACACCTCATAAACAAGAGATTAGAAGGTAAAAAAGAAAAAAACAAAGAAAAAAGAAAAAAAACAAGAAGAAAAAAGAAATTCTAGATTCGTTCTGGTTTGCAGGTGGTTGCAGTCACAAAGAGAAATCTTCAAGAATGTTCACTTGGCATGTGTGTAAGATTCAGGGAGTTTGCACTTGATTAGTGTTGATGCAGATGAGGCCAAGAGAGTATCAGGTTAGTCTTCTGTGGTTTGTAGACAGGTGGGGATTATTGTGTGCCCACTCCCCACCCCTCCACCCCCAACTAGCTTCATTGTATCACGCCCTTTATTCCAGGTTTCTGCTCAGAAGAGGAACAGGCTGAGTGGGTGAAAAGCTTCTGTACTGAATGCCTGGGCAAAGAAACTGCCTTTGTTCTTTGTATATTTTACCAAATCTTTTGTCGTCAGCTTCCTGGGTGGGAATGGGTCAAATGGGGGTATGGCCAGGGCTGGCTCCCAATCCTAATTCTATCCCTGGCATGCTCTCTGCCCCTAAGGCAAGTCACATTACCTCTCTGATACTCAGGTTTCCTTTCTGCAAAAGGGAGTTCCTGTTTCAATGTATTCAAAGGTGGATCCTAGGCAGTGAAATGTGGGCATGGTGGTGACGTCGTCATTTAGGTAAATGCTGTCACAGCCATTTAAGTTTCAGCTAAAGCTACTTTCTCATTTGGACAAGCTATCAGTGTAAAAAGACAATGGATCAGGGAGTTCCAAATACACCATAAAAAAGAGAAAATCCACCAGTTTGTTATTCCTCTGTTCCTGTGGGGGCCCTTTCACCCCCAAAGGCTTTAGAATATTGGTGATGCTGTCTTAGGCTGGGCCAAGTTGCCTTGGGTCAAAAAAGATCTTACAGGTAACATCACCTTCAACATAGCCAGTCCAGCCAATTGTCACTATTTTCATCTGATGGAGAGGTGGTGACCTGGCTAATACAAGGTGAAGGGAAGGGAAGATGCCCAGGGGATTTCAAGATAAAATTGAGGTGTCCATCCTGACACATTCTAGGAAGCTCCCCTCTCTCTGCAGGCCTCTTCCTCTGCATTTCCCTTTCCTAGTGTTTCCTTTCCAAGAGTTCTCAGGATGGCAAGAGGGAGGCCAACTATTCAGAGGAGAGATGTGCTTTTAATTTGGTCCTGGGTGACATTTCCATCATCCCTAGCATTTAATGTTGAAGAAATTTCATGCCTGGTGGATTCTGCAGATCAAATGTAAGCTCCCAGAGGCCAGGAATACCACCTGATTCACCTTTGAATCCCTGACAGTATCTAGCAGATGCTTCACAAAGTTTTGCTCAATTGAATCTGAAATCTTTGGGGTCTGAAGTGTGCAAACACTGTAGCCCTGGTTTTAGCACTGCCCAAGCCTTCTCTCAAAGAATAGATGAGGAGGACTTTTGCAGTTAAGGGGATCAACAGAAAGCCATTATTGGTGATACCTGAATGGGAAGACTACATTGGAATTGGCACCTTCTGCTATTTCTCCTTCAAGTAGCTGAAGGTGTTATCCTAAGTCTTACATATACTTATAGGATATTGCTTTAAATACAGAAATCTTTGCAACAGATGGGCATTTCCTTCCATAATTCAACTGTAAGATTCTTTGAGTAAGAAGTGACTCATTCTTCTACTTGGTCAAGTGGCTGGAGTGAAATCCTAGGGAAGCAGCAGCATCATGCCCTTGTCTCTGACTTCAGACTCATACAAATGGCCTCAGTACAAACGCAAACTCTCTCTCTAGCCCTTAAACTCTGCTCTTAAGTAAAGACTCCATGAATTTCACAACACCCCAGGTATTAGGCTTACTATCTCCTCTTGATGTACATCATCAGTCATCTTACAGGCTGGACAATATATCACCGTGTGCTGCTGCAGGACACTTTTGAAATTCATCGGTGGCATGCTGGGATTCAGTTGAATTTCATCACCATTCAAGCAGATTGAGACCAAACTCTTCATAATGGGGCCCTTTAGCCTCACACAGAAGGTTCCTGACCTCACGGCACGCCAACATACCCAGAAGGTTAATGGGGGAGTGTTCGGCAGTGGGATTGGACTAGGCACCTCAGTGTGTCTACCTGTGGTCCTAGAAGAGGCAGGAACAGAGCAAGACTGAAGAGCCTTGATTATTAGCATCTCAATTCCAGTGTCCTTGGATCATAGTCAATCTACTTGCCACCCAGGCTGGTGTAACTGTAAGGCCAGGGGAGAATTCCTCCTGCCTATGTCTCCTCAACTCCAAAATGGCATGAGGAGAAGCCCAGTGTTCTGGCTGCTTCACTTGGGAAGGACACATTCGTACCCTGGAATAGCTGTAAGATTCTCCCCCAACTGGGTAGAGGAGATGGAGGCAAACGAGGAGGTGGTGCTTTATAAGGCAGGGCTAATCTTTTGGGTAAAAAAAAAAAAAGACTGTACTCCTAATACTGGATCTCTGGACCTATATTGGAAGAGTTAATTTAGAAGGCTAGAAAGAAAAAAAAGATATCTATAACAGCTCTCTGAAAATATCTGTTATCATCTAAAGCACTATGGCTGGCATTTCCCTCGTTTTATATTACCAACCTTAAGTTGAGGTGAAAAAGAGCCATGAATGGGTCCTTTCTCAAACACAGTTATGAAGGGAGGAAAGAAGGAAAGAATAATGTGTCTGAGGAACTTCCTGTCTGCCCAGGCTGGGCAAGCACTGGTAGCAACTGAGGCTGCACTCTGGAATCCTCCTCCTTCATATGTCCTGTGCCCAATGGGGAACAAGGAACTTAAAAAAAAAAAAAAAAAGGCTAGGAATGGAAAAAAAATCAAGTGAGGGCATGAAATTGACCACAAGATGGCCTTTGGGGTAGTGCAGAGAAGACCTTTCTTTCCTCTCAGTCTCAATAACCTGCTTTAGAAAAATAAATCCCCACAGCAGAATACTTTCACCCAGTTTCTGGACTGCCAGGCCTGTGTGGTCTTTTCATATTTTCCACTTTACAGCACTCGTAAGCTAATCCCAAGATGTTGGGGTCTTCCAAATATCTTGGACAGCCTTCCGTCCTTATCTTACATTCTGGAGAACCAGCAAGCTGAGTGGTCCTCAGCCATTTTCAGGGCAGCTTGTTGGACTGGCGCTTATCTTTCTGGAGTTCAGCAGCATCTGGGATGATTTTGGCCTCCCCCAGACGGTGGGCCCTATGCCAGGATATGGGTTTGACTTTGTGGTGCTGGTCACAAAAACACTCAGGTCATTGACTGGGTGCCAACGATTCCCAAGAGGCTGAACTCTGAGGACAGGCATCTGAAGCTCAATGGCAGCCAGGCAGGAAGAGAGGGGAGGAAGGGAAGGAGAGAAAATGAGAGAGAGAAAAAGAGAGCTCCCCTTTTTTACTTTATCTTTTTTAAAAGCAACTTTTTTTTTTCTTTCTTTTTTTTTCAGCCAAGACCCAACAGCAACAGGAATAAACCTGATCTACATGGCAGGACAAAGGGGAACCTGAACCTTTTAGCAAGTATTCCCTTTCCTGACCAGCTGGGCTTGCCGCACTTTGTGAGATTTGCAAAATATATATATATATAATAGATATATATTTCCATAGGAAAACAACATCAGATGTCTTCCCCTATATGAATGATGAAAAGTCAAACTGCGTGTTCTTAAAAAAACAAAACAAAAACACCATGAAACTAACAATAGGTGGAAGGGTGAGGAATTACAGATGGAGAGATTCCAAATGAGAAGGAAACGTGAAGCGTGAGTCCCAGGCTCGTGCCCTCGGCCAGAATTCCAGCCCCGCCTTTGCTGGGTGGTTTGTCTAAGGTGCTCTGGGGTCCCTCCTGATACGCAAGAGAAGTGTCACTCTGGTTTCGAGGTCTCTTCCTCTTCAGCTCTCCTCAGCCCCCTGCTCCATCACTCCACCAGCAGTCCTTTCGGGCAGGGTCTCTGCTGCTGCCAGCCGCCGCGGTGCTGGGTTGGCTCCTTCAGCATTCGTCTTCTTGGTATATTTGTTCATCCAGCTCCTGGGACTCCAGGTGCTCCAGACGGTCTGTCCGGCCACTCATGATTTCATCTGGGGTTTTCATAAACCTTTGGAAAAGGAAGTGAAGGAGTCAAGCAATTACACCTTCTTAAAGTTGTCTTTACCCCAACCTCTAACCTATCAAGAAAGGCCCCATCATCTCGTAGACAGCTGGAGAGCTACTGAACGCAGCCATTCACACTAACATGGTGCAAATTAGAAAAAGGTGCCCTTTCTTCTAACTGCCTGCAGATGGTGAAATAACTATCATCAAGTCTAGGGTGACTATGAGGTAGAGAGCTGTGCAGTGATTATCTGCATACCCACACGAGGAAACCCTGGTACAGCTCCCTTACCTGGATTTCTTATTTTTAGAGAGTTAGATAATACAAAGACCCGTGAAAGCTGTATATCCATTTTGATGCCAGACCGTGAGCCTAAGGAATGGTATTCAAAACTAGAATTTAACTCAAAGGATACAATTAAACTCTGAATGGAAAACTTGATAATAGGGCAAGTTAGTGGTGCTTTTGGAAAATTAGAAAGGCAAAAAGAAAGAGACTCTTCTTCAGTGTTATCACTGATCCACCCAAAATGCTAGCAATGAATCCCTTTTAGTCTATCTTCCTTTGTAGGTGGGTACGTATGGCAAGCCCTATTTTCTTGACCAACGGTTCACTTGGAAAGAACATCAGGGGCATGTTTTGACCACGATTTACATGGCCAAGGCAGGCAGCCTGATTGCAAATGTTCTGCTCTTACTTTGAGTGTGCCCTTCCCCAGCTCCATCCAACCTTGGCTCTGTGCCTGGACACCTTTCCCTGCCACATACTCTGCCCTGACCCAGATGAACTGTCCTAAAACATACATTTTAGTTCATCACTCCCTGTTCAGAAGCCTTTGATGACCACTTATCAAGTCAAGGATATACTCTTTGACTTGTCCATTAGGGTTTTCTATCATCTCTACCCAGAAAAATCTAATTTTCCACTTTTCACTGGCATGAAGCCCTCCACTCCACTCCACTCCGGCCAGTTTTTCTTCTATAAATTATGGCTCATGCCTTTCTCCAAATCTTTAGCTTTGCCTGTATCTTGAACACTCTTTACTCCTTTTCCTTATCAAAGTTCTACTCATGCTTTAGTTCTGCCTCATTGTTAAAGCATTGTTTAATGGCATCAGTCCACACTGACATCTTTCTTCCCTTAAGCAAACAAACAAAAAAACAAACCTACTGCCGTTGAGTCGATTCCAACTCCTTACCTTAATGCCTATACATTTTGTAAAAATTTAATACTTTGCTTGATTACACGCTGGTCTGATAACAAGAAGCCTTCATTTTGTGGCAAGTCTGGCTTCCAACCCTCATTTCCTTAGAAATTACCACTATTCTTTCCTCTTATCATGTTGAAAATCTTTCACCGGAAGCCTATGAACCTTCCAATAAAACTACTACTGCTTTTCTCTTCATTATTGGTGAATTTCTCCAGCAGTGTGATCTGTAACATCCACAGTCTGTCTGCTCCTCTCAACCCCTAGCTAAAACTTCTCCCTCAGCATCTGAGGTCACTAATGAGTTCCTCTAGGCCAAGTCCACAGATACGCGGTATGTGGCCCAATGAACTACCCCTTTATTCTTTGGACCACTTTTCCATATTGACCTTCTGGTATTCCTCACCAGGCTTGTCAAGAAATGTTAATTGAAAGACTCCACAGGGTATAAAATAGAATATAAAATATCATCCTGTACCTGCTAAGAGCTTACAATCTAATTGTGGGAAAAGGACTTTACACATACGTCTATCAGAAATGCAAAACACGATGTGTTAAGGGCCAAGAGGACCCAAGAAATGATGGAAGAAGATATTTCTCTGTGTAAGAGCAGTTGCAGAAGGACTCATAAAGGGCAGAAGACTTGAGTTGGGCCTTGAGGATGTACAGTATTAGAAAGGTGGAGGTTAAAAGGGATACATGTTTCTGGCATAGGGAATCATATGAGTGTTCTAGGGCAAATGGCAATGTATTATGAATTTGGGAAACCCTGGTGGCGTAGTGGTTACGTGCTATGGCTGCTAACCAAAAGGTCAGCAGTTCGAATCCGCCAGGTGCTCCTTGGAAACTCTACGGGGCAGTTCTACTCTGTCCTATAGGGTCGCTATGAGTCGGAATCGACTCGACGCCAGTGGGTTTGGTTTCTGGGTTTTATTATGAATTTGGGAGGCGGGGGGGGGGGTGGACCAGAGGTGGGTAGAGATTGTTAAATTATTCCAGAATCGAATCATGAAGTCTAGACATCAGCCTTCATTGTTAGAAAGGAGTAATAATGATTGTGCCTTTCTTCCATCTTCTAAACCTCATGTAAGAGTTTGTTGTTGGTAGATTCCAACCTGGGACCTACTGGCAAGAAATTCTGGGAAATGTAGTTCCCAGGTTTCTAGCCTGCAACATAGAACACAGTAGGAATGGTGCTGAATAGCCAATGGATAATCCAGCACAATGACTGACTTGAATATAGGAAAAGTCAAAAATAACCAGAGTTTCAAGATTGATTGCTTAAAACAATGTTGATACCACTGACAAACAACAAGAATTCTGGGTGGGATTTCCAGTTTGTAAGGAAGGCCCATTTTGAACACATGCTTGAGATACTAATGTGATATTCAAGTGGACATATCCTGTAAGAGGCTCTCGGAGATTCCGATTTGGAATTTCAGGGAGATTTTGGAGCTGGATATAGAGATTTAGGAGTCTAACGATTGATGTGATTAACAGAATCTGTGTGATAGGATCAATTCATCCAGGGAGAAGTACAGAGTTGGAAGAATAGGGAGCCAAGGACTAAGTAAACTTAGTGAAACAGGAAGAGAAAGTGTCAGCAGAGCCAGAGGAAGAGGGTTCTCTTTTTACTTCATTCTGTTTCCATTTCTTGAACAGTGTTTTCTGTTTCTTTTGAAGGTCTCAATTATTTTTACGAATCCTAAATTACCTTTCCTTTCCGACGTTAAAGTCTGGATACTCTGCTCTTTCCATAAATACTTATCCTGGTGAGCTCATCTGCTCATCCATGGTGTCAATCTCCACCTACACACAGATAATTCCAGATCCATGTCTGCAGCCCCATCTGTCACTCTTTCCTGTCTCACCTGCAATACTCAAGACCTTAAGTCATGTTTGTTGATTTCACCGATCTGCACTCAGACCGAGTCTGTGTCAGTGGTCTACTTCTACCTCCACTGACTGGTCCTTCAGATTCCTTCTTCCTCTTCTAACCCTTTCTCCCTTCTTGCATAGTACTTGAAATCCCAGTCTATGTGGTAGGTTAAATGGTTGGAAATCATTAACTGAGGAATTCTGGAAAGAGGAATGTCTAGCGTACAGTTTTCAGACTTTTTTTTGGCTATGATGCATTGTAAAAAAAACATTGTACATCATGACTAATCACGCACACATACACACACACACGACACAAAATTTTTATAAAGTCAGTCGCTCTTACGTTATGTGCTGCTATCTGATATTTTCCGTTCCATTACATTAGAAAAAAGTGTTAGTGACCCATTAAACTTATTTCATGACTCACTAATGGGTCATGACCCCAGTTTGAAAAACACTGGTTTAGAAATACCTCACAGGGTTGGTAACCTGGAAATCTAAGTTTAATTCTCGGCTTTGCCATTGACAATGAGACTCTGGTTCTCCCTTTAACCACACTGGACTTTAATATCAGATAACGCTATTTGATCACTGCACTATTTTAAAGGTGAGTCAGATTATGTATATTTAGTTTTGGTTTTACCTTAAAACAGATGAAAAAAATGGTTTTCAAAAGTTATTTTTTCTGAAATTTTAACAAACCAGTACCTGGTATCCAGTTCGTGGCAATGATAGCTTTGGGTATCAGAGAGGCAGGTAGAGCTCTTAATAGTCTTCCCCCTCCCTTTTATTTTAAAGAAAACAATATCCTCCCGGAAGAAGGAAAGGAGAAAAAGGAAGTGCTACCTGAACAAAAGCCTTTGTCCTGGCTCCTTCCTGATAATGTTTAGTTTGTAGTAGTGGCGCAGGGCTCTGGACATTTTCTCATAGGTCATGTTTGTTCTGTTCTGTTTGTTCAAAGGAGGAAGAGAAAAAAAAAAAAAAAAAGCACAAAGACACAATGAAATGAACCTCAGAAAAGGCACCGGGGGAGCTATTAAAATAAAAGCTCTTCAGCTTTCAGCTGCTCCATGAGGCCCTGCCCGCTTGGGAAAGCTACCTGCTAACCTGCCGCCTCCCAGGCCTTCTGGCTCCCACGTCTTGGCTTTGTGCTGAGGTGAATCCTCCTTTGTCAGAGCTCTAGCTAATAAAGCCCATCTCTCCACAATCTCCCTTATTTCCTTTTCCCAGGACTGCTCTCTGCTTTGCTTGAGGAATCTTCTGCATCTTTGGGTCATTTTCCCCTTTTGACCCACAGGATTTGGGGGTTTTTTTTTTTTTTTGTTCTAATGACCCTTCCCAAACTGGTGTTTCTGGTTTGTCATTTTCAGGAAGAACTTTTTTGTTTAAACGCTTATTGTAGATGCAAGAATGCAGCGGTTCCAAGCCCTGGGGCTCTGGTGCAATGTGGGAGTTGAAGAAGGATTTTTGTTAGTGACTCACAGAGTTAAGTGTCTGTCAGCAGGGCCTTGCCATATTTGGTCAGGGCCTGCATTCAGCTCTCCTCAGCGGAGCACCCCAGTCGCACTGTCTTCCTCGAAGGCTCCGAAGGCTCCGGATGGGCAGGGCTCAGCCATACCTCCTGTCCTCATTCTGACCTGGTGCCGGGCCACCCCCTTGCCTGGCAGACTTTGCCCAGATCTGTCTGTGGTCTGGCTTGGATTGTGGTTACCCGCTTTTTACATCTGCACACCTGAACAGCCTGCTTTACTATAAAAGACTTTCTTTTAAATTCCATTTCCTCTTCCCAGTTTGGGGCACTCATACTTCTTGCATGGTTTGCTTTTAAAGGATATGTTTTAAAGTCAGAATATAAGTAATTTTCCATGTCAAAATAGGCTTTCATGAATATGAAAGTTTCCAGCTGGGAAGCACAGACGCACCACTTCCCTAAGCTCCCCTGTGAGTCACAAAGTCCCACAGCGCTTCCCTTTGGCCCAGCCCCTAATGACTGATGGCAGTGGCAGGGCCAGGTCAAGGGGAGTGACGGCCAGGGTTCCTCACGACTAAGATCTATCCAACCAGGATGTGCTGAGTTAACAGGCACCTGGCATAAGTAACAAATAGAAAGCGGCATCTTTAATTATTTCCTTCCCTTGCAACTGTCTAATTGTTTGCCCAGTGAGGAATAAACTAAGTAATTACGGGCATATTTAGGAAGCAGAAGACAGACAATTGTCCTCCAATCGAGTGATAAAGACTTTATCTTGGCACTAGTTTATAGAGCAAATATCTGGTGCCCTTTACCTTATGGTTTCCCCACAGTCGAGCCAGTCCATTGGGATCCACTATCCGGAATATTTTGGATTCTTTGTCCTCCCATCGGATGAAGTTTTCGTACCGGCTGTCAGAAAGTAACTGATAGACGTAATCCCAAAGCAGTCTACAGTCTACAGAGGAAAAGGGCAAGAAAAGACTGTTGAAAATGTTTCTTGTTGCGGTACTAACGACAAGAACCCAAAATAATGTAGTAACCGCTTTTACCTATCTTGGATTGATTCTCTAACTTCCTCATTTTACAGTAAGAAAACTAAGGTCTAGAGAAGTTGGATAAGGTTGTGTTGGAGAAGTGGACCTTTGAGCTGTGGAGTCCTTAGAGGTCATCCAGGACAACCACCACTGCTTTTTATAGACATAGACACAATGACCTTGTCCACAGTCATGACTCAATAACCTAAACTTGTGCAGAGCCTATGTGAAAGACAGGGAACAAGGTTTACCCGCAAAGGAGCCAGCTCTACAGGTGGTCAAAAAACAAGCTGGAAGGCAAAAACATTGGGAAGAGATTCTTGATGCTCCAAAGCGAGAGGTGGTGTAAAAATGGTGGGGCTAAAGGATTACTTTGGAGTTGGTAGGTGGTGCTGAATGAATAAAAATGAGAAGACAGGAGTAGGCTAAAGAGTGGCAGGAGAAGCATGATGAGTGAACACTGTGGGAAAAGAAACCTATGCAGCTTGGTGACTTTGACTGTAAGGACTGTGGCTAGCATGGTTTTTAAAAAAGGTCCAGGTATATTCTCATTATAGCACACTTACAAAGTCTTTAAACGGAAGTGCAGAAAATCACTTTCTCCATCTGCAGAACTGAAATTCCATCATTTGGTGAGGCAACGACTATTTATTAGGTTATTTACTATGGACAGGACACTGTGCTAGAAATCCCTGGGTGGCACAAATGATTAACATGCTCGGCTGCTAACCAAAAGGTTGGAGGTTCAAGTCTACTCAGAGGCACCTTGGAAGCAAGGCCTGGCCATCTGCTTCCAAAAGATCAGCCACTGAAAACCCTGTGAAGCACAGTTCTACTCTGACACACGTGGGGTCTACACGAGTCATAATTGACTTGAAGGCAACAAGAAAGACACCGTGCTAGGCCAGGTGCTTGGCTGAGGACTGTCAAATTAAAAGAGAAGACATGTGACACATAGTTTTCTCTTGTTCTTTTGCTTTCTGGATTTGTGCCAAAAGGGTGTGGTTTGCCCTCTAGCAAAGCCTTGACGGGTAGGTGGTGATAGACCTTTAGGGTCCAGGTTTAGTTGAGGCTGGCCTGGTCTCCAGATGAGAATAAGAGGCACCAATTTCCAGGTGCTCACTGTATGAACCAAGGAGCTTTGAATGTCTTTAATGATCAGTTACTGACTGCCAGGTATGTGCTAGGCACTTTACATGCACTATTTCTAATCCTCAGAGATGTTAAAATAACCTGTCTGGGTTCACTGGGATTGGAACTCTGGGATTCTTGTACTATAGTGTGCTGTCTTTTTTATGTTGGGTGCAGCCTGGGCCTGGCACACCTGGGAGGGGGGTGTCTAATCGTGACTTGGAATATCTTAGAGCCAATGCATTTATATCCCAGAGAAGGAAACACATTCTTCTTTGGAGAATATTGACAAGGGGAATTCAGTCAGGTAACTTTGGGCAAGTTTTGTAATCTCCCTGAGGTTCTGTTTCCTCATTTATAAAATGGGAATAACAGCATTTACTTTATAGGATTATTATATGAGTAATGGTGTGTGTGAAGAGAAAGTAATAAAAATAACAACAATGATATTTAAAAACCAGTTGCCCTTGAGCTGACTCTAACTTATGCCAGCCCCATGCGTGTCAGAGTAGAACAGTGCTCCATAGGGTTTCCAATGGCTGCTTGTTTGAAGGTTTATCACCAGGCCTTTCTTCCGAGGTGCTGCTGGGTTAAGAGTCGAGCACATTAGTCGTTTGTACCACACATGGAGTATTTGCAGGTACTGTGTTCTATACAGCCCGGTTATGCTTGACCCTTACAACCCACCCTATGAGGCAGGTGCTATTGCTATTTCTACTTTACAGATGAGGGAGCTGAGGCTTAGAGGGCTTAATTAATAATTGACTCACTGAACGGGACAGCTTGTAAGTGACACAGGTAGAATTCTAGGCTCCGTGTGACTCCGAAACCTGTGATAAGCCATACTTCGCTATGTTGTCAAAGAAACTGGTTAATGGGTATGTATTTGTAAAATTTTCGGACTTTCCAGAGCAAGGTTTAATTAACTCTGTTTAGTGCATCCATGGTGAAATCCAGCTTTCCCTCTGAACTGCAGGTGGAACTGTCATAATACCTGCCATTTTCCAGGAAGATTTGTCTTTCAAGGAACTACTATTAAACTTAACCTAAACCAAGCCCGTTGCTGTCAAGTTGGTTCCGATTCATGGTGACCCCATGTGTTACAGTGTAGAACTGAGCTGCCTGGGGTTTTCTTGGCTGTAACCTTTCTGGAAGCAGATCACCAGGGCTTTCTTCCACAGCACTACTAGGTGAGTTCAAATCACCAACCTTTACGTCAGCAGTTGAGCATAAACTGCTTGTGCTAGTCAGGGACCTTCTTAAACTGAAAAAGGCCCTAAATATTTAGCATCCCTTACTGTATCTCTTTTCCCTCTATTATCTGTTTCTAAAGATTAATATGATACATGATTTGTTGTGTCTTGGAAAAGGTCAGTGTGGTATTGCTAAAACAATGTCACCATGCACCTAGAGTTTGAAACCCATCTTAACAACAGAAGCTGGCCAGCCACTTCCATTCCCACCCTTACCTGCTGGTTGCATTCTTTGCTGTCAGAGGGTGGGCTGTGGTGGGAGGAGAGAATGCGGGAGGACCAGCCCTGGCATCATAAATGCCTTGAGAAGTCACTTTTCCCCACCACTGCAGACCGAGAATAATCGAGCTCATTTTTAAGTCACTCTGAAAGATGACCACTCTAGTTTCTAGGCAAAGCAGTGAAGTAGGCAAAGTATCTAAATCCCTCCCTGCCTTGTATCATTTTTACTACAAATGGAAAGTAGAGAACTGAACTGTGGTTTAATTGCCCATTTTTTGTTCTAGCATCAAATGGCAGATACATTTTAATTTCCCACAATCTCTTCTAACTAGCAAACATCTGACAAACCAAAGATTATCGCATAAAATGCCAATGAATCAGACGGAACAAAGGTGGTTTGTGCATACCTTTCCTTGCTTCCCTACACAGGTACAATCACGTTTGCTACAAAGAGGCTGATGACACCTCTGGTTTCCTCTGAACTGGGACTGTGATTCTCTAGTGTATTCACTTTAATAAAATTTAATCATAAAGAAATTACCTGGTTGTCTTTTATACCATTGTCATTGAATCAATTCTGACTCACAGGAACCCTAAAGGACAGAGTAGAATTGCACCATAGGGTTTCTAAGGAGCGCCTGGAGGATTTGAACTGCCAACCTTTTGGTTAGCAGCCAAACGCTTAACCACTGTGTCACCAGGATTGTCTTTCATAGTCTGACATAATGATGTTTTGCCCATATGAAGGTGAGTGGTACAATGGTCTTCCTCTCCACTCTAGCCAAAAGGCATGCTACTCAGAGGCCTATTGTGGAGCCAGAATTTAAAGTAGAAGGTCCTTTTTCCAACCCATCTGCACAAGGATTTTCACTGCATTGTTTCTGTTGCTCGTCTTTCACTCTAGTGGTGTGTTCTGTTTCTCATAAATGGTGAAGCGTGAACCAGACCATTTCTCCAAGTAAGGCCTTAACCAGCACTGGGGTACCATGTTGGTTTTTCAGAGGCCTCAAACTGGGACCTTTAAGTAAACCTTTTACTGAAGATCTAGAATGTTATCTGCTCTTTGGATAGTAGATGAAGGCCAGGGCTTACCAGGGAACAAACTTTATCTATAAGCTTTAAGAACATTTGCATCTTGCAAACTTTTCCCTTTCATAAATGTGAAAATAACTGCAAACAAGCTGCCAACTCATCATTTTAAATGACATTTAATCCAACAAAGCCAACTTATAGCTGAGTAATAAAAACACATTGACATTCAAGAGATATTGAATTACTCAATCACTAACGGAGGTAGCAACAGAAATTTTGTGGTATAAAGCAGTTGTTTCCAGCTCACAGTATAAGTGGCTTTCATAACACTATTGATTGTTTTGTTTCTTTAGCTAAAAATTATGTCCAGATGATAAAAATAACTGCCCTGACCACACCACAGTTTTTTACAATTGAAGTTCAGGCTATGGGAGTTAGTTTTATCAATACTTCAATTCATAAAAGATAGATACTCTCTAGTTCTCTAAATCCTTTAGAGACTGTTACCATGGGCCACCTGGAGTTTTTCTGGATTTTGGTTGAAATCTATGTCTGAACAGACACAGCACTCCTTAATCATCAGTGAAAGTGCTTGGTACTGTATGCTAAAACTTATCAGGCTCTATAAACAAAGGTTCATCCCACTACAAAACTCTAGGACATGCATGTGAATTTTTTTTTTAATCACAAAGTATTCATTAATTCTAAGGCATTTTTCTTAATTAAACTAAAGGGCCTTCTACATAAAGGCATATGGGCATTTTATGCAAATGTTTCCCCTGGATGGCCCAGATGGTTAAGCACTTGGCTACTACCTAAAAGGTTGGTGGTTTGAAGCCACCTAGAAGCACCTCAGAAGAAAGGCCTGGCAATCTACTTCTGAAAGATCACGGCTATTGAAAACCCTATAGAGTGTAGTACAACTCAAACCGGCCTGCCAGCAACCGGTTTTTTTTTTTCCTAAATTCATTATGGGGATTGTCTCTGCTATGAAAGGAAGTATCTGAAAGGGTTTAGCTCCAATGAAGTACCATTTTTGAATTGAAGAGAGAGTTCTCTTTCCTGCTGGGTGAGGTACCCTGGTATCCACAGCTAAAAGGCATTGTAAAAAATCTCTTCCTGTGGTTAAGGAGAAACATTTTCACTCCCACGTCTGTCTCCGACCAGAGACTCATCGTATAAACTCACTGAGCAGAGGTTGCAAAATGATGGGTAATTCACACATAACAAACATGGTTTCTAAAGGAGAAAACCATGCTAGACAAAACTAATCTTTAGAAAATTTGAGTAGGCGAGTCAAGTTATTGATCAAGGAAATGTTTAATGATAGTGGTTAAGTTTCAGGAAAGCTTCTTAAAAAAGTAATTTTATGTTGTTTTAACTCTCCAAATGGAATTTTAGACAACTGATACCCTGAAACCCCTGAGTTCCATGGGTATAATCACCAACAGACAGAGAGAGTGGCTGAGTGTCTCTGGTTTCTTTAAACTATCTAAAAATTAGTAAGTGGATTTCAAGTTCAGCAACAAAACAGTTAAGTAACACACAGAACAAAAAGTAACTACTATACTTTTCCGCAGTGGTTCTAAACTGGGGGTGACACCCCCACCCCCATGATACTTGCCAGTGTTTGGAGACATTTTTTGTTGTCACAACTGGGGAAGTGGTGCTACTGGCATCCAGTGGGTAGAGGCCAGGGATGCTGCTAAACACCTTCAATGCACAGGAGAGGCCCCACAACAAAGAATTGTCTGGCCCCAAATATCAAAAGTGCAAGGTTGAGAAACCCTGCTTAAAGAAACCCTGAGTTTACTACATCAGGGGGCTATCTGTAGCTCTGTGTTTTTCTGTCCCCTCCCCACCCTCTTCCTCCACTCCTGGATAGGTCATTACCTAGAAGCAGAACGTTGATAAATCCCGCGCGGCTAAACCTGTGTGGATACCCAGAGGTGTGTTTACGGTGGGCAACTTCTTATGCTTTGCTGTGGCTTATGAAAACAGAAACCATATGCGCACAGTGGCATGCTGGCGGAGGGAGGAGCAGAGACAAAGGACACAAATCTGTGCTTTCTGGCTTCATCTCTGCCTGCCGAGGAACCGCAGCTGCAAACCAGGCCGGACCTTTTCACCCCTGGTTACATAAAGTATGGAGCAGGGCTGGAAAACGCTGCTATCTGAAACTCACACCGTAAGGTGGAGGTTAAGCCCACAGCTGGAACCTCATAATGCCCCAGCCTTGGCTTTGCTTAGGTTTGGGTGCAGCACGGGAATTTACATCCAGGAGAGCCAGAGGGGTCGGGACACTGGAGTCCAGAAATGTATACCCTGAAACAAACTGGAATTTCCAGTCTCACCAAAAAACCAGCTCCTTCAAATATTTTTCCACCCAGCCACCACGCTATTGCTGGTTTATCTTTTACAAACATTGTCCTGAAGCTTCCATCTCTTTTAGGGCCCTTTGATTTTTCAGTAGTTCACACTGAAAGTAAAGGGCATTGACTCCGGCAGGGTGGGAGACTTCAGAGGAATATTCCTGTCGGAGTGAAGGCTCCTTTTCTTCCACAGGGCTATCAGGCCCCCAAATCAAATCAAACCAGTTACCGTCGAGTTGATTCTGACTTCTGGCAACCCCATGTGTTGCAGAGTAAAACTGCTCCACAGGGTTTTCTTGGCTGTAATGTCTACGGAAGCAGATCACCAGGCCTTTCTTTCAGAGCACCTCTGGGTGGATTCAAACTGCACCAACCTTTAGGTTAGTAGTAGAGCAGAATTTGTTTCCACCACCCAGGGACCTTAATGAGGTCCTAGTTACCATCTTCTTTACTGCTTCCAAACAGAGACAATAGACAAAGCTTCAGAGGAGGTTAGAGGGGGAACACAAGGAAATAAAGAAACCAGAATGGCCTGAAGGGGCACACTCTGTAGGCCAGTATGCCTTGGAACAGATGGCCCAGAGACTGGCCTTCCCTATCAGTGCCCTGTGCCAGGTCCACGTGGAGCAGACGTATGGGCAGTCACTCTGAGGTCAACAGTACAGCAGCACCGGAGTAACGGAAAAAGGAGCAGAGGGACACTAAGGGTTAGTAAGTGACCTACCTGCACGTATATTCACACGCTCTCTCATCAACACTCACAAGTGTCCAGGAGTGGGCATCATTACTCTCAATGTTATAGGTAAGGAATCAGGCCTCGGAGACATTAAACACCCTTTCTTGGAGAGGAAGGAGCCCTGGTGGTACAGTGGTTAAGCGCTCAGCTGCTACCTGAAAGTTTGGCTGTTCCAACCTACCAGCTGCTCCACAGGAGAAAGATGTGGCAGTGTGCTTCTGGAGAGATTACAGCCTTGGGAATCCTATGGGGAAGTTCTACCCTGTCCTATAAGGGGGCTACGGATTGGATTGGAATCCGTTCAATGTCAGTGGATTTTTTTTTGTTTTTATTTTTTGGTTTCTTGGACAGGGGGAGCTAGATTCCAACCCTGAGTCCAGAATCCAGGCTTTTCCCTCTGGCCCACACTGCTTCCCAGGAACTTTCCCTTGAGTCTGCCGATTAGGACCCTGGGCCAGGAGCTCTGGGCAGTTCTGGGATGCAGGTGTCTGCAGAGGGTTATCTCCCTGCCATAGTGGGAGAGGAAATGACTCTTTTGGCTGATGCTAAAAACCTGAGACATCCACAGCCCTGTACTTTCTCTTTGTACACACAGACATTTGCACACATACGCATGCCTGTGTAGCACACACTCACACCCCATCACCCCCCCTCACCCTACACACACACCTTACCACAAAGGAGCCTCCTCCCTTCCATTCTAGTCTCTTTAGACTTCTCCTTTCCCTTCAGAGTTGCCCTTGAGGCTCATTTACAAAAGAAAAGAAGTTGCCCTTGAGCCTCATTTGAACCTAATCTCACCAGCATTAAATGCTGCTGGGCAGGAAGCAGAGAGAAGCAGCAAGAGGTAAGAACATAGTGTGACTCCCCTGGGCCTTGAAGCCCCTGAGGACAAGCCTCAAAGTACTTTCCCTGGAGTTTCACATTTCTTTTTCTTGATCTGGTTTAAGATTAGAGGCTTCCAGTATTGACTATTTTAGTTCTGTGTATATATAACTCATTCAGTCAATAAATCTAAATCGAGAAAATACATTATTCTAGTCAGGTGACAATAAGCAATACAGAGGACTCAATGTCTCTCGGATTAGAATCTTTTTCTTTCTGTTAAAGATGTAACCTTGATATATAATGAACATATATATCTTTTAAAAAACCCAAAAGGCTGCCTTTAAGGATCCAAAAGATTATGATGAAGTGTTATAAAAGAGTGTGGGAGTGAAGAGACCACAAACTGGAGGGAGTTCTGTTTCCTCTGTCGTAGGATCACCAGCCAGCCGCTCCTCGCTCCTTGAGAGAAAGATGTGGCAGTCTGCTTCTGTAAAGATTTACAGCCTTGGAAACTCTATGGGGCAGTTCTACTCTGTTCTATAGGGTTGCTAGGAGTCCGAATTGACTCGACGGCAATGGGTTTGGTTTTTTGGGGTTTAGGATCAACAAAAGTTCCCTGGGTGGAGCAGCAGTTTACAATCAGCTACTTTTACTAATCTAATGGTTGGTGGTTCAAATCCACCTAGTGGTGCAACAGAAGAAAGTCGCAGCAATCTGCTTCTGTGAAAGATTACAGCCAAAAAAAACCCCTTATGGAACAGTTCTACTCTGTAACGTGGGGTTGCCATGAGTCAGAATCAACTCAATAGCAACAGGTGTTTTTGTCTTTTAGGGTCAACCAACCAACGAAGAAGTTCACATTTGCAAAGAAAATTGAGAGATTTATGCAAAGGTTGTGGAATAAACACAAGAAAAGAAAAATTCTATATTTGGGTGGGCCATGGACTTTGAATAAACAAATACGTACAGATCTCTAACGTATAATACCTACCTTTGCGTGGCAAATGGGGGGCTCTCAATGGATTATAAAACAATTCTCAGTTTATCAATGAATCATGCTTCCTTAGCTGATGTTTGGACTAAGCCCAGGAAGGGACAACCAGACGACAAATCTGGTAGCTCAGGTCTTATCTGAATGAAGAACTTTAAGAGAAAACCAAAGTGTCTTAATTTTTTTTTTTTTTTTAAGACTTGGTAGGAGCTTCATTTGTTTGATGACATAAAGTAAGAGTCATATTGCCTTAGGTAAGCAAAGACACAAAATCTGGCATTTAAAGATGGTATACCTGGGTCACCGAGAAGAATGATGGGCACATAGTAGAATGAGTTATTTTTTTAAATAAATAAATGAGTGATTAACATATAATTCAAGTGTGCAAAGAAACAATTCTTTTTACTTAGCTGTATTTTATTCATGCTACTTATGTTATTGCAACTATTCTGGACTGGTTTGTGAACATACCTTGCAGCCCAGAACTTGTCCACTCCCTTACATCACTTGTTATTGTTCTGTTTCTCATGCATGTCTTAGACAGGCCTCATCACCCAACATGCAATAATTCCTTGAGAGCAGGATGGTATTTCCCACTTCCACCTCCTATATTGTACCAATGATTCCAAGAACACTGACCATACAAATACAAACACTCTAAAACAGGGAGCGGCAAGTTTCTTCTGTAGAGGGCCAGATATAGTAAATATTTTAGACTTTGTGAGCCATGTGGTCTCTGTTGCAGTACTCAACATTGCAGTGCATAAGCAGCCATACCAAAAAAACCTAACCTGTTGCTGTTAAGCTGGTTCCAACTGGTAGTGATCCTATAGGATAGAGTAGAAGTGCCCCATAGGGTTTCCAAGGAGCAACTGGTGGATTCGAAGTACGGACCCTTTGGTTAGCAGCCATAGCTCTTAACCACTGTGCCACCAGGGCTCCAAAGCAGCCATACCCAAAAACCTAAACTGTTGCCATCGAGTTGATTCTGACTTATAGCAGGACAGAGTAGAACTGCCCCATAGGGTTTCCAAGGAGCAGCTGATGGATTTGAACTGTCAACCTTTTGGTTAGCAGCTGAAGCTCTTAACCACTGTACCAAGAGGACTCCAAAAAAAAAAGCAGCCATAAAAACCAAAAACCAACACCATTGCTGCTGAGTGTTTCCAACTCATAGTGACCCTATAGGACAGAGCAGGACTGCCCTATAGGGTTTCCAAGGACTGACTGGTGGATTCCAACTGCCAACTTTCTGGCTAGCAGCCGTAGCTCTTAACCACTGCACCACCAGGGCTCCAAGCAGCCACCCACAGACAATAGTAAATGAATGGATGTGGTCGTGTTCCAACAAAACTTGATTTACAAAAACAGGTGGCAGCTGGATTTGGTCCGTAGGCCACAGTTTCTGATCCCTGCTCTAGAAGCCCAGACCAGAAAGAAACAAGCGTGATGGGAAGAACGCTGGACAGTGCTCCAGGCTGGATGAATTCTTGATGTGTCTGGTTTCTTCATCTGTAAAAGACCCTTCCAGCTTTGAAATCATCTAAGACTGAGAAAGAATTTCAATACATACTGAAAACATGAGTCACAGCATCACCAGTGTTAGGGACTGAACTGTGTCTCCTCAAAATAATGTGTTGGAATCCTAAGCCCTATAATGTCTATAGATGCATCTTACTTGGGAACAGGGTTTTCTTTACTGTTAATGAGGTCATATAAGTGTAAGGCGTGTCCTAAACCTAATCATGTCTGAGTTATAAAAGGAGATTAGACAGAGACAACTGAGCACAAATAGGGGAAGAGAGATGCCATGTGAAGATCCATAAGGAACCAAGAAACGCTGGGGCTACAGAAGCTGAGACAAGTATCTCCCCAGAGCCCACAGAGAGTGAGAACCTTCCCTTCGAGCTAGTGCCCTGAATTGGCACTTCTGGCTTCCTAAACTCTGAGAAATTAAATTCCTGTTCTTTAAAGCCACTCACTGCAGTATTTCTGTTAGAGCAGACTAGGAAACTCAGATATGTAGTATTATACCTCATCAACCTGCAGGTGCTTACTGCCCATATACTCTGCTGTGAAACACAGTGCGGGGACACAGGCCAGTAACACTTTTGTAGGCTGAGAAAAATGTTGGAAGATTAATAGATACTCCCCTATTCCCTGTCACAAGCAATCCTTTTCTGAGGATAATAAATGGAAAATAAACACAGAAAGGAGCAAATTACTCACAGTCACATACAACATAGGCTGTTAAATAAAAAAACAGACTCCAAGGATCTTGTCTTCACTCTGTCCTATGTTAAGCTCTCTCCCATAAACACTTGCCATTCCAACTTGTTAAATTCTTAATAACAGTCCTTCTTACCCTTTGAAGAGTAAGTCATACCTTTAAATATAAGCTAATGTTATATTTAAATAGATCTAATTTGTGGTTTGTATTTAAACTGTCAACCACCTACTAAATTTCCTTTATTGATTATTTTAGTTTTGCCACATGGTCAATACCTAGGCAAACTGTAAATTCCTAATTGTAAGATGCATACCAATTTCAGAGATATAAAAAGTGAAAAAAATGAGAACTGATGAAGAAATATGATAGATATTTAATGACCTGGATAAATTTTGTATTTATATTGCTACCTGAAATAGAAAAATATACTGGACCGTGTCTTGCCTTGTTCATGGGGTCTTCTCTGTCTAGAATGACTTCTTTTTCTCCAACCTTCCTGTGTCTGTCTTCTAAGCATTCATCAAACTCCTTGCTGCTGAGTTGATTTGGACTCACGGTGGCCCCATGTGTTACAGAGTACAACTGCTCCATAGAGTTTTCTTGGTTGTAATTTTATGGAGGCAGACTGCCAGGCCTTTCTTCTGTGAGGCATTCATCAAAGCCAGCTCCTCCATGCAGCCTCCCCTGACCTCCCTACTCTGACTTCCTACAGTATTATATAGGTGCCCCTCTAAGCCACCGATACATACTGCACTTTTATAGTTAACTCTGCTCAGCATTTTGGTGATAAAAAGTGTATCTTACACCTCCTTGAATGCCCTCAGAGAATGTACGACAGCACCTTAAACACAGATGGGGCCCAATGCATACATCCTAGTGCGCCTGAGCAAATGATATCTGAATGGATAAAAATTTGGCTTTGTTTTTGGATTCCCATCAGTAAGAAGCGTTTCCATCTTACCCTCCAGATACGGAATTCATCAGTGCGACATTCTGAGGCACTTTCATTTATTTTTGTGCTGTGCACATTTAAAATGCTTGAAGGAACTAAGTTTTCTTATCTAACAGCTGCTTTATGGAAATTTAAGGGATTTTTATGTCTGTTCAGTAGTGACAGAACTTTACATTGTACACAGGAATTATACAATCAATTTGACCTCCAATAAACAGACTCAATTTTACAAGAAAGTAGGTAGTCCAAAAACACACGGAATGGTTGGGGTGGAGAGGCAGGGGTATCTCGAAGAAAACAGAGAGCCCAGAATTGTGATGCATTCTCTCTGGAGGGTTACAGAATCAGGGCTAAGTGTTAAATCACAGAACTGTAGGGCTGGAAGGAATGTTAGAGACCTTCCAATATGATGCTGTTATTTTATCCCTGAGAAAACCAATGCCTTTCAGTTAAACTTGTTAATAAATAGTCTTGAAGATTTTTAAACTTTTGAATATACCTTTAAAGCATTAATAATGAACAGTTTTAGGGGACACTGTCATACTGAAAGAATTAACACAGTCTCGCCAATGTCTGGGTCCTGGGGACACTTTATGTGACTGTTCTGACTTCCTGGAGCCTACAGAGGGTAAGTTCAGGGGCAGAATTCTTGCCTTTCACGCAGGAGACTCAGGTTTGAGTCTGTCAGTGGAGGGTTATGTGTTGCTATGATGCTGAACAGGTTTCAGTGGAGCTTCCAGACTAAGATAGACTAGGAAGAAAGGCCTGGCAATCTACTTCTGAAAATTAGCCAACGAAAACCTTATGGATCACAATCGTCTGATCCCATTGTGCACAGGGTTGCCATGAATTGGGGGCCAACTTGATGGCAGCTAACAACAACAACAACAACAACGAGACTAAAGAAAAGTATAGGCCCTGGCCCCCTTCTGTGTGTTTTTGAGACGGGGGCATCTATAGGCACCCAATTTCATCACTTGTTGGTGCATTATTCCAAGGAGCTTCTTACTGATGAGACTGTATCTATCATCAAAAAATTCTGATGTTCAGGAATAAGATTTAAAAAAATGGTACTATGATTTTTAAGAGATTGATATTTTGAAATTTACAAACCTACTATACAAGGCAGAACTAACTCCATAAGTCTAAATGGCTAACTTTCTAGCTTTTATGGGCTTATCTTTGGTTCCCGAGGGGTCTGTGGAGAAGACAGTGTCACACAGGAGGTAGGCGTAACAAGCCTGAACACTGAAGTTTGGTTTACGAGGCAGCACTATGGACAGCAGCCACCGGGGCAGCAAGGGTTCTCCCTCCTGCAGATCCCATTACCCAACAACACCTATTGGACTTCGGGCGATGGCCTTTGGCCTCTCTGGGGCTGAGAGTTCCCTTCCACATAAAATAAATTTAGTAGTAATAACTAACCTAACTAACCCACTGCTGTCGAGTCAATTCTAACTCACAGTGACCCTATATAGGACAGAGTAGAAGTGCCCCATAGGGTTTCCAAGGAGTGGCTGGTAGATCTGAACTGCCAACCTTTTGGTTAGCAGCTGTAGCTCGCCGTAGCTCTTAACCACTGTGCCACCAGAGCTCCTTAGCAGTAATGAGCTATGTCAAAGAGCTGTCTTGAGAATTATAAACTAGTAAAAAGCATCTGCAAAATGTACACACTATGTGAGAAACGAGACAAGGAGGGTCCTGCCTGGATCGCACAAGAGAGGTCATGTCTGTTATTCACAGCAATATACTGACCCCTGCTCTTTCTGTAATCATCTGGGGGAATTTCAGATAATAAAGGGCTTTGCTGAGAGCTTTGCTTCTAAGCTACTTGCTTCATTATTCCTTGTTCTTTCTTTTCAGTTTATTTTTCTTAGAAAAATAAAACCTAATATATATGTAAAAGGGGGAGAGAACAATAATATGAACCCCCTGTATCCATTACCCAGCCATACAATCATCTGCTCACAGGTAATCTTATTTTATGTACATTCCACCCACTCCCCATCCCACCCCAGCGAGGTCATTTTGAAGTAAATCCCAGACATAAACCATTTCATTTTTCATGGTTTTCCTTCTTCAG